>NC_092500.1:22479316-22783162 GCF_047511675.1 Marmota flaviventris | reverse complement strand
ATATGATATAAAACCCAACTTTGAGAAACAGAAATCTGTCACCATAGTGTACCGGTCAGGACTCCGTTGGTTCTACTGTGGCTAGCTTCCAAGATAGCCTCTTGGAGTCTTCACCATTTGGCATTCACCACCCTCGTGTATTTCTATTCCCGCATTAAATCAGGGTTGATCTGCATGAACAGTCGAATATTGAAGATGCAGTGGTGTGTCACTTTGCAGGCTGGAGCATGAGTCACATTTGTGTCATCTGCCTTGTTCTCCTGGATCCCTTAATCCAGTGGAAGTCCTCCATCATGATGACAGGGCACAACAAGCTCTAAGAAGAGGTCTCTGGGGCAGGAGGCATTGAAGACCCTTACCATTAGCCAGTCCCAACTCATTCCCATGTGTCCAAGACACCCTGAAATCAGATCCTCCATCCCTGGCTGATCTTTCAGGTGGCTGGAGCACCAACTAATATCAGAGTGAATATCATTAGCAATCCCAAGTCAAATATCACCTCATCAAGTGGCTCCTGAATTCCTGACCCAAAAAAGATAAGAGATAGTAATTGTGCACTGTCATCCTAGGCCACTTGGTTTTGTGGTAATTTATTATGCAGTAATAGATAACAGTACTGGCTTCAAGTGACACAACTCCTATTTGAACTAGCTTTCGACAAAGTGGTACCTAGGAACCTATTAACCACAGGAAGTTCTAGGTGCATTTGGCTTCAGAGAGAGCGGAATCAGGCATGGTAAAGGTGTCAGCCCCTTCTTCTTTATCTCTTATCTCTGCTTCTCTCTGCACATGCTGAATACTGTCACTCTTCCTCCACCTGTCAGGAAATATGGCCACCAACATGATCAGGCATTTCATCTCACTTTATCCCACCCCAAGTTTCCAGAGTCTGAAAAATGCTACCACAGGCCTAACACAGAATCCTTACCCTGTACCAAACATTGGGGGTCACATCCATAGGAATGATGAAAGCATGTCTGTTTCCAACCACACCATATGATCAAGGTGAGGAAAAGAACATTCCCTAGAAGTGGAATAGGTAGACAGAGTTATCCTGGAAGGAACACAAGAGGTCCAGTATCCACAGTAAGTTTGTGTGAAGCATGTGGGTTCATTTACATATGTGCTCAAGGGGTGGTTCTGTGCCGATCCTAAGGGGACACTTGGCATCACTGCTTTCATGGATCATTTCAGCATCTGGCCCTAAACACAAGTCTCTCTCCATGCAGGAGATCACATCAATGAGCAGTCAAATCAAAGAGGAAAAGAAAGAAAGGAAAAAAAAAAAAAAGAAGTAGCCTAAAGCATCTCAAAATTAGAAAATAACTTTGAAAATTGCTTTCCCAAAAACCTAGGTGATGAGAGAGAGGAATTATCATATAATAATTCATGATAGTAGATACCTAGGCATCAAGCGCCAGTCAGGCACGTGAGGCCTCTGGGTACCACATGATTTGCCTCATATCACACAGCTCCAAAACCCCCAAGATAAGGCAAACCCACAGCACAGGCAGGCCACACAAGGAAGAAGAAACTCAGGACCTCCTGGGAAGTCTGGGAAGCTCTGAGGACAGCAGAAGCGAAACAGTGGGACCTGGGCAGGGAGAAACCATGAGCCCACAGAACTCTTAATGCACGAGGCCAGAGCATGCCATGTCTTCAAGTTGATCCTGCTCCAAACTCCTCTTGTCAACTCCCTGCAGCGTAGATCAACCTGCCTGTTTTCTGAGCCATGCAGCACAAAGAACCTAAAATCAAGAGGGAGCCTGAACAAGCAAAAAATAATAATAGCTGTGTTTTTACTCCCAGGAAAGTCTGCAAAAGTTTCATGCAGATCGTGTATTTCAATTTGTTTAGTAAAGAGAAAAATAACTCTGAAAAAAAAAAGCCATCAGCATGCCCCTTACCTTGTCATGAATTTCTAGTGAAAGCCCCAAATTGGCGCATCTGAGCTTTCTCCATCTAGCAAAGTGATAACCCTTATCAAAGAAGCAGAGTCTGAAGCAAAGAATGTCTTGCAGCCCCGATAAGCTCCAGGGCGCTGGGCCAGGGTAATGGACCATAGGAGATGGAGTGGGGGTCTGCCAAGCTCAGTAATTCGGCATTGTGGCTGCATTGGAAAATGTTTTAATTTACATTTTCAAGCGCAAAATATTTTCCCCTCATGCTTTGGCTAAATTAGGTAGTTAAAGTCTGTGAAGTGGCAGTAATTGGAAACAATGGATTTTATATTTGACATTTATTATTTTAGCAGAATCTGTTTTACATTTACATCAAACAGCCAAGGACCCCTGCAGAAGTTTCTTTTGCTATTGCATTACCATTTAGCTCTAATAATGCCTTTGAATCCCCAATTCTCAATTATAATTATATCATTTCAGATGGAGTAAAAGATGGGGGTAGAGATAAAATTTCACTGGAAATTGTGCCCAATGCTTTTCTCCCCTTGTGTTGAACTTTCATAAGTTGATAATTTGTTTAATATATTTTCACTCTAATTCTTTACAGTTTTGTATTCTTCTCTAATTACTTTACATATTTTGATATTACTTCACCCAAAGTCTACTTAAGGACAAAGATCATGTTTTTTACCCTCATGGTTCTTGCTTTGAATCCAAGAACATAAGGAGAATCAGGAGGTGTCTGGCTGACTCTCCCAAACTGCTCTAGGAAATGGGAGCAGAACCCAAAAGAGACAGGAAGGACCGAGACAGAAACTGGTGAGTTTCTGACCCCACAAGTTTACAACAAAGGACCTCAAGGACCACTTGATAGTAAGGAAATGAGCCAGGCATAAAAAGATATGGAGTCAGAAAGAACTGAGTTTGACTCCTAATCTTACACCTTAAAACAAAGTAATCAGGGATAAGTTACTGAACCTCTTGGAGACTTGTTTATTCATCTTGCCTTAGGATGAATAATGTACCTGTTACAAAAATTCTGAATATGTGTTCACATAGTGGGCCATCTATCCTGAAGAGTCCCCAGGATCTAGATATTCTTTTTCCCAAAAGACAGTCCACTTCTTTCATGGAGGGAGAAGGTCACCATATACTATGCTTGACTTCAATGATCAAGTAAACATGGACGAAGCAAAACTTTAAAATAAAACCCAAAGACAGCCACCAGTACTAAAAAGAGAATGTGTGCCTTCAAAATCACAGGACAAACTGAAAATGAGAGAGAATAAAAGGAAAACTAAGATCATAGGAACAATAAAGCAAAATATTACAACAAAAACAATCTATGTTTTATTAGTGCAAATTGAAGTATTGGTGCCAGGAGCTGTTTACGTGTTTTACATATTTGATCTCATGTAGTTCTGACAGTGTCCTAGAGGTTGGTGTTATTAGGATGTCTATTTTAGAGGTGAGAAAACTGAGGTTTAGAACAGTAGAAACTTCTTGAATTTAACCTAAAGTAGTAAATTTGAACCAGCAGTCCATATGCAGACTAAATAATAACCCTTATGCCCCCGCAGCACAAGAAGGGAATATATATTTATATGTCAAATATACTTCCGTACCTATTGATATTGGTACAAAACAATTAGTCATAAATCAGTGAAAATGTTCACCTATTTATCTCTAGGTAATGAGATTATGAGTAATCTTAATTTTCTTTTTATTGTTTTCTGCATTTTTTCCAAATTTTCTGCAATAACCATATCTTTTTATGGTCAGGGGAAAGCAGTAAAATTTACAGTAGATTGCCCTTCTTCTTGTTATATCAGGAAGCTTAAGTTCTGATATAAAATTCTCGAGATTTTCATGGGATTTATGCTTCCTGAGGGAAAATGTTTCCAAAGTGTTCTCATCATTTCTTCCAGTGTAGCCGGCGGTGAAATGAGTAGATGAAGCTGTTTGTTTTGTTGTGTCTAGAGCTTCCTGTACACATAAAGCCAAAGCCAAAAGAAAAAAGGGAGGGTGGTTGCCAGAGGAAAATTTAAATAATTCCTCACCCTGTGTTCTAATTTGACTCCAAGTACAAATTTTAAAGAGCAGTTGCTGGAAGTTCTACAGATAGGTTGGAGCTGCGTCTCTGCAGTGTCATGAATGTCCTGTGAGAGGAATCTGAGAGATCCCCCAAATCCAGAAAAAGACCCCACACTCCAAAAAGGCCGGGGGTGAGAGTCCCATCTGCACACATTGGCTTGGCAAATGCCACTCATATTTTCACCCAGTGACACACTGTCTTCCAAAGTATTTCCATTCTATCAAGCCACAGACATTGCAAAAAGGACCCCAACGTTTGATTCAGCCCTTCTCTTTGCAGATGAGGAAATGAGAACCTGAAATGCTTCTATTTCCACCATTACCTCTCTAGACCCAGCTATGGTTCCTCGCCTCACCTGGATTCTTGTGTGCTCCTCCCGGATAGCCTCGTTCCCTGGCATCCACTCGTCACCATGCTGATGGCCCATGCGCCCACTCAGGGCTTCTTACTGTTCTTAAAATAAAAAACAATGTTCTTGTCATTTCTTACAATATCTCCCGCAATCTGACCCCCATCTCTCCCACATCACCTAACTCACTCTCTTCTTTCATTCTCTCAGTTCTAGCAGCACTATTCTATTTTTCAAACTTGCCATTTTCTCTCCCACCAGAGAATCTGTGCACATATATTCTTTCCCTCTGCTTGTCATACACCTGGATAATTTCCACTCAGAAATTTTTGCAGACTCCAGTCCAAGTTGGATCCCTCTCATGCCGCACATCCGCGTCTTTCCTAGCACTCGACACCAGTTACAGCTTTATGTTTCTGTGCCTATATTCCCCCACTGGATTGCAAATTCTCAGAGGAAGGGACGTGTCCATTTCATCGAGCACATATGTCATTGCCAGCACTAGCTCAGTGCCTGACACATCCCAGGGCTCCACCAGCACTTGGATGATTAATTGAGTGGGTCAGAGGGAGTCAGTGACAGAACAGGGTCAGGGCTTCACCTCATACTATTTCCTTACACTCTGGGGGAGAAGAAAGGAATACCTGGCACCCAACTCTTCTGTGTCTAAAATTGCCTCCCATCCCCATCTTAGAAACACACTGTTTTAGAGTCAGATGTGGCATTAAGTGTCATCTAATCCAAGCTTCTTGTTTTACAATGAAAGAAACCTGGGTCTAGGGAGGTGACGTAGTTTTCATAAGGTCACACAACCAGTTACTGACAGAGCGAAAACTCCAAACCAGTCTCCAGCGCTATTTCCTAGAGAACGCACTGCCACTTTCATGCAGGGCCACTGCCTTTGTCCAACAATTGTAACTGTACCCGGGCTCTCATTTTTCTCCCAGTTTTAAATTGTCAGACCTGGTCTCTGTGACTCCTCTCAAAGTCTTCCTTCTCCACCTTCCACCCTGAGTCCCCACTGAATTCCTTCGTCTTACTTAGTTTCAAAATTACTTGCTTGTGTTTGTCTCAACACGTTTCCCTGACATTCTGAACTCTCAATAAATCAACCAGTGACAAAAACGCACTCCATCCTTCCTACATTCTCGGAACTAAGCTGGGTGCAACAGGGAAGAGAAGGAAGACGCAAATGTCCTTTTCACCCTTAAGAAACAACAACGAAGAATCTATTTGAGGAAGTAGAGATTACATACCTAACACCGCAAGGGTGGAAGAAACAGTAACGACAGCAATCATGTTTGTAGAGTGCAATCTCTGAGTGCTGCAGAAATTTGGCCAAAGAAAGATGAGGAAGGTTATATGTGGGAGGTGGATGTTGATCTGGAGTTTGAGGGGAGTGAAGAATTTGGACGGGTAGAGAGGAAAAAGAGAAAAAAAAAATTAAAACATCTTCCAACAAAGGAAATCAACTCAGGAAGTATCATCAATAGGTTTTATAAAACACTTAACTCAGGGCTGGGACTGTAGCTTAGTGCTAGAGCACTTGCCCCACACATGTGAGGCACTGGGTTCAATCCTTAACACCACATAAAATAAATAAAGATATTGTGTCCATCTACAACAAAAAATTTAAAAATTAAAAACAAAACACCAACTCAAATAGAGAACAGACCAGATATGGGGATGTAAAGGAAAATGAAGGCATAAGGAATAGTAATGGGCAAGTTAGGGAAGTTGAAGGACAATGTGACCTTCAAGTCCCACTATGGCCTCTCTACTGTCCAGAAGTCAATACTAATAGTCACTGGTAAAGTTGATCCTCATTGAACTGTCTGCCAGGCATTGTTTTGGGTGCTTGGTGCATATTAATCTTCTCCGCAATCTTATAAAAGTAAGTAGCATTGCCACCCTCACCTTTCTATGAGGAAACTGAGACTTTGGCACAGTAAATAACTTGCCAAAGAAGAGTACAGAGCTGGATTACATAGTGTCAGAATCTTAGGCCCCACATTCTGACTTTGGAGGGAAAATAAGAATGACTCAGAAGTTTCCAGCGTTAATTTTAAAACTGAAATAATAGCCCAGAGTGTAGACTCCGAGGTCCATCCACTCTGTCTGTTGGGTATAATCTTCAGGAATTTTACTGACTTATGCAGGAATGGAGAGATGCCAAGGGTTCGGTTCCTTGCAACTTCCTGATATTAAAATTTCATGAGTTCAGAACCATTACTTCAAAAAAGGAATAAAGTGAAGTTCGTTTTTCAAGTGTAAGTGGGTGAGCAACCCCCCAGGACAATGCAAATCGTTCTCCATCCACCACTGAACTTGTCTTCGCGATGTCGGTGATCAAGTTTTAACACACCTGTTACTGTAACATACACAGGTGATACAGATTGCAGCAAGGGAGGGAGGGAGGTGGGAAGGGAGAAACCAGAATTTATTTCTCTCCTCTTGCTGTCAAAGGATGCCAGACACCCACCTCCTCTCATCATCCCGCCCATCTCGGGGAATGTGTGTTGACAACAGCGACACCTCCTGGCGAAAGCAAACCCGACCTCCTGCAGGATTTCATTTTGCTCTCTCAAGTCAAATTACTCTTGACTCTTCCTGTCGCCTCCAGGTGCAATTTTCTTTTCCTGTTCTGGAGGCACGCGCACTAACCGGGCCCATCCTCAACCTTAGAAACTCAATAACCCTGTGCTGACCTGACGGCGGAAACTCTGCTATGCAAAGCCCCAGAGTTTCATCCTAAACACGTCAGCATGATTAGCCCAGAGACCCAGTTCACAGTCTTCTACTTGCAGCTACATTAAATATAAATAAAGCAAACTAAATACCAGCTACTGAGAAATAGTTCAATTAAATTCTACAATGAGAGTGCCTCTTGATTTTAATGTGTTTAATCCCCTGGGAAACATGGTTGGAGCAGATCTTTTTTGTAGATTTTTTTTTTTTTTTTTGGTCTCAGACTTGTGTACATCATACAACCACCCAAAGGCTAAAATCTGTTCCTATTTTGGATAACCAAAACAGGAAGGAAAAAAAAATAAGGTTTTGATTCATCTCATTGGCCAAACATCCCAGGCCATAATCACCTTGGTACTTGCCTTGAGAACAATATATGGAAAACCAGAGTAAGGTGTTTTGTCCTAACTTGGAAAGAACCCAGCATTTTATTTGTTAAAGCAGATTGATGAAGAAGCACAGTTGATCGAGGTATAGGATGAAGTAGTCAGACCCCTTGGCATTTTCCTGTTCTCCAATTTTTCTCTAGACAGAAAGTATTCAGTGACTTGGAGCATGAAGAATTTACCTTTGAAACCTGTTTCCTTCTGTTCCATTCATAATCTGCACAAGAAACACTTTCATTTGGCCAAGGGAAGCTGATAGGTTCATGGATTGGAAATGTCCATGAATTCTCCTTTGATTGCAGCTTCGTTTTGAAGTTTCCTATGAGATGACTACACTTTTATTCTCAGATGAACATGCATCCCAAATTAATAAAAACTCTTATCTACATCTAATGATTCTTTTGGCAAATAAACCTTGGAGATTAAATTATGTCTTTGCCAGGCAAGAACAGAAAACATTGGTATTCAAGAGAACAGAAGCCTTTCAAACTGAACAAAAAGGGGAAAGGGAGTCAAATTGTCGAAGTTATATTCTTGCCTCTCTTTTGTTTTACACTGAAAATTGTGATTGGAGTTTACACTCTATTCTGACATGATGAGGATTCCAAACATGGGCATTTTGAGACATTTATGGGAAAGCCAACGGTGGTGCAGGCAGTCAGTTTCTATGATCTCTGTTTGCTTTAAAACACACATGAGAGACAGACAATGAAACTAAGAGAACACGCTTCATGATGAGAATAGTATCAAAATGATGGATTGGGAATACATCATCACCTAACATGCAAATAATGAACCCACACCTGGGCTGCATTGCATGGTATATTCATTTACTCGGCAGTGAGTAAGGCATGTGAGGTGTCGGGAAGGAATGGTGACCCCTGGCCCAAGTAAGCACAGTCTAATAGGAGAGGATAAGATGCTTGGGCATGCTAAAACTGAAAATCATTCCTTGTTTCCCTGAAATTCAAATTTAATGGGCATCCTGCATTTATTGAATCTGGTAACCCTAGGAAGAGGTAAACGAGCATATTATGTGAAGTGTAGATCTGAGAGCTAAAGGGCATAAGAACAGCTAGCTCTTCAAGACCCCAATTTCAGTTCCTTATGACATACACACAGAAACAGGATTTACTGAATCCTGAACACAGTAGGTCTATAATGAATTTTTAAGTAACCCCTATACTAGTTTCCACAATAGCTCTACCATTGTACACCACAAAAGTGTGTCAGGATTCCTTTTGGTCACACTTTCAACCTCACTGAGGACCCATGTGAGGTAACATCTCAATGGAGTTATTGTTGGAGTTTTCCTGATGATTCACGTGTTTCAGCACCTTTTCACGTAATCGTCGACTATTTGGATATACTCTTTGACAAAATGTTTATTAAGGTCTTTTGCCCAGTTTTACATCAGGTTATTTATTTTAGTTTGCATTGTTATATGTTGCATTTCTTATATATTTTGGATCCCTTATCACCTATATGATTTGTAAATATTTTCTTCCAGTCTGCATGTGGTCATTTCATTTTTTAGATTGTTTCCTTTGTTGTGCAGATCTTTTTAGTTTGATATAGTCTCACTTGTTTATTGTTGCTTTTGTTCACTATGCAGAGAGAGAGAGAGAGAGAGAGAGAGAGTTACGTTCGTTGCAGTATTACTCACAAGAGCTAAAATATGGAAATAACCTAAATGTCCATCAAGAGATGCATGGATAAATAAATTGTGATATATATGATATGATATATAATATATGATATATGATACCTGATATATATATGTATGTATATATATATATGGTGATACACACACACACTACACATATATATGTATCAGATATCATTCAGACCTACAAAGAAGATAATCTTGTCTTTTACAACACCATATATGAACCTGGAGAACATTATACCAAGTGACATAAACTAGGCAGAGGAAGAAAATTCTGCATAGTGTGACTTATCTGGAATCTCAGAAACTCAAACTCACAGAGGCAGAGACTAAAACAGTAGTTATCAGAGACTGGGAGGTGGGGGAAATGGGAAGATGTTGGTCAAAAGGTATGCTATGGTTTGAATAGTGTTTTCCCCATTAAAGTTCATGTTGATCCTTAATTTCTCAGAATGGAAGGGTTTGGAGGTAAGGCCAATTGAGAAGTGTTTGGGTCATGAGATAAAATTCTTAAGAATGGATAAATGCCACTCACTCAGGTGAGTGAATTCTCATTCTTATAGGACTATATTAATTATCCCAAGAGAAGATTGTTACAACTGACCTTGGATTTTACAGCCTTCAGAACTGTGGCCCCAAATAAACATTTTTTTCTTTGTAAGTTATTCAATCTCAGGTGTTCTGTTATAGCAACAGAAAACAGACTAAGACAGGGTACCAACTTCCAGTTATAAGATTCTTTGTAAATTACGCCTTCATAACAGTGGGAGAGAAAAAAGAAATGCTTAGGGAGAAACCAGTAACCCACACTTGAGAACCATGACCTGAAAGATGAATTGGAGTTAACCAAGAAAAGGAAAAGAAATAAAGGATTCCAATAGGAAATGCAAAAGCAAAGTACATGAGGGGGAAAAAAAAGAGATTGTGTGTGCCTTATGTTGGTGTTCAGAATGAATGGGTGTAGAGTGATAGGCAGAACAAAATAACAAAGACCAGTTCATAGCAGGTACCATATTGAGGATGATGGAAAATTATAAAGATTTCTAGGCAGAAGCGTTACATGATCAGAAATACCATGCTGGAAGAGTATTCTGGGTTAATAGTGGGAAATGGATTGACAGCTGACAAGATGGAACACAAGGAAATAATTTGCCTAAGAGGACACTAAAATTTTATCATTGGGATGTAAGAAATGAGTAAATTAGAAAGATACTTGTAGTACACATGGACTAAGAGAGGAGCAAAAGAGGGTTTGGTGATCAACTGAGGGCTTGTAGAAAAGGAAGGAATAAAGTATAATAAAAATAATATTAATTTGTATTATATATGGCATCATTGCTTATTATGTCATTACCATGCTAACTACTACATAGATATATGTAAAGTCCTCACAAGGCTATGAAATAGGCATTATGATTCTTATTTTATAAATTAGAAAATAAGATTTAGAGAGGAAAAATAATTAGTCTATAAAGCTAGTAATTCCTGTATTGAGAAGGTTTGGAGGAAGGACCAGAAGCTGCATCATGATGCCCAGCAAGGACTGGCGATGTGGAAGGGGTACACATCTGTGGGAAAGGTGCTGAGCTCTTTTTAGACTATGGAGTCTCAGACGCCTCTGGATGGTGTCTGAGGATAACTGAAAAGACATGTTAAGCGCTCAGCAGAGGAATTAGACTGGAGATAAGGGCTAAGGGGTCATTAGTCTAACAATTATCATGGAAGCTCTGAGAGCATCAATTAAATGGCAAAGTTACACAGAGTGAGACCAGAAAGGGACATTGGGAAGAATCCTGAGAAACCAGCACTTAAGATAAATCAGATATGATAAGAGAAGTAGGAGCAAGAACAGGAGAAGATGGTGTCAAAGAAGAGAAGTACCATTGTCCAAATGTCTGCATTCCTCTAAAATTCTATGTTGACATTCTAACCCTCAAAGTGATGGTATCAGGAGACAAAGCCATTAGGGAGTCACTGGGTTATGAAGGTGTGTTCCTCATGAATGGGATCAACACCCTTATAAAAAAAGATACTGGAGAGTTACCATGTCCCTTTTAGCATGTGAGAACACAGTGAAAAATCATCTTCCACAAGAAAGAGGACCCTTACCAGATGCTGAATTCACAGGTGCTTTGATGTTAGATCTGCATCCTCAAGAGCTATTACAATAAGTGTCTGTTGTTCATAAGCCACCCAGTTTATGATATGTTGTTACAGCAACCCAAATAGACTGAGAAGTAGAGGTGCTGCTATGCATATATCTAAAAATGCAGCAGTCGATTTAGAACTAATAATGGGTTAGACAAATTTTGAACTGCAAGCTGGAAAAGTTTATATTACCATAAACAGGCTGTTAGATGACAGTCCTAGAGAGGGCTCAGAGGAAAAGAACTGCAGAGAGAGCTTCCGTCTTCTTAGAGACTACCTAAGCGGTGGTGCACAGACTGAAGGTCCTTCTGATGAGGTCTCAAACAGAAGTGAGGAACAGTATTGGAAATTGGAGAAAAGGCAATTTTCACCAGAAAAAAAAAATGCCAAAGAACCTGGCTGACTTGTGTGCATATCGTGTGCATGTCGTTTTGTGGAAGATAGAACTTATGAGCAATGAAATTGAATATTTCAGGAAATACTTAAGCAAAGTGTTCAAGGAGCAGCTCAGCTTCTCTTGAATGCTTATAGTAATGCAAGAAAAGAGAGAAAGGATTTAGGAATGGGATTTTTTTTTAATCAAAAAGAAGCAGAACTCAAGAATCAGAAAATTTTCATCCCTTTCATATTTGTAAAAAAAATTTTAAAAAAAAATGTGTTTGGGAGGAAAAAAAAAAATGAACAGAGTAGCCAAGTGACCTGGTTGGGGAATTCATATGGATGGGTAAAAGCCAGATGGTATAAATCAAAACAATGAAAGAATGACCCCAACAGTATTTCAGAGATTTTAGGGATTGTCCCCACCCCATCACAAGCACAGAGTGCCATGTCCTTGAAAGCAAAATGATTTCAAGTCTCCACCATCCTGGCATAGTAATTCTTAGCAACTGGTCCATTGTACAGCCTACACTAAGGTGGCTGTCCCTCTTAAAGGAACAAGTGATAAACATTGGTGACAGCCATGCAGAGCCATCTCCATTGGCTTGCAGAATGCAGAAAGCATGGGGTATGGCTACCTCCACCAAGATTGCAAAGGATGGAGACACCAGGAACCTTGAGAAGACAACCCAAGCAGAAAGTTACCTCAACAGTAGATTCACCAGAGAGTCATCTCTGGAGCAATACCTAGTACATCCACAGGGATGGGGCTACCCCAGTGACCTCATACCAGTAGAGTGGTTTTTCCAACCTAGGGGAGCCACAGGCATGAAACCCCAACCTGTGAGAGCCATAGTGGGGGCTGCACCCAGACAAGCTACAAGAGCAGAGCCACTCAGAGTTTTGGGAGTCCAAATTCTACCCCAGTGTGTACAGCGGGCGGGACATGAAGTCAAAAACCATTATACTGGAGGCTAACGAATATATTTTGTTTGCCATGTTGAGCTTTGGACTTTCTTGTAAATTGTCACCCCTCCTTCCTTTTGGAATAGGAATATCTTTAACCTGTCCCGCTATGGTCTAAATGTTTGTCCTGAAAATTCATATATTGATATCCTAATCCCAAGGCAATGGTGTTAGGAGACAGGGCCTGTGGGAGGTGATTAGGTCATAAAGGTAGCACCCTCAAGCATGAGATTTGTGTATTTACAGGATACACTAATTTTAAGCTTTATTAAAGCATGTGGTTTAGTTGCTTTAATAAAAAATAAAATACTTTGTTTAATAAAAGATTAAAAATAGAGTTTAGTTGCTTTAATTGGAATTAACCTTAACCCCACGTGATCAAAGGGCCCCCTGCGTTCTCAGCTCCCTTCATTGCTGGGCCGTTGCTCTCATCCCAGAGAGTATGATGCCCCTTTTCACATGTGAGAACACAATGAGAGGAAGCTTCTACCAAAAAGTGGGCCCTCGGCAGGTGCTGATGGGAAGTCCTTCATCTTGGACTTCCCATCCTCAAGAACTGCCAGAAGTAAATTTCTGTTGTTTGTAAACTACTTGGTTTATGGTATTTTGTTATTAACAGCCTAAACAGACAAAGGCCAGAAAAGAGAACACTCTAAGAGGTGGGCAGCATCGGCCTGAGTGATGTCGGACGTGCCGCTGGGTGAGGAAATTGGGAACGCTGTGTACAGTAGAAACGTTTCCAGGCTAGCTAGTTGAGAAGAAAAGTCAAATTAGCACATTTGGCGGAAAGTATGCAACCCTGCGAGGGGAGACGGCTAAAACAGGATGAAGACAGGGTGATGGTGTGATTGTCCCTGGCCCAGCAATGAAGAGAGCTGAGAACTCTGGGGGCACTTTGATCACGTGGGGTTAAGGTGAATTCCAACTAAAGAAACTAAACTGTATTTTATTTTATCTTTTATTTTAAAAAGTATTTTATTTTTTATTAAAGCAACTAAACTGTATGTTTTAGTAAAGTTTTAAAAAGACTGAACTCACCCCAGTTGGCCTAGTCATGGAGTGGGAAATTCCACCCCCAGGCTGATGTTTCTGTGAAAAACAAACCTGGACATGGAGCCACTTTTGGTCAAGCTTGTTCCATCTTAAGGGAAAGTCTGGGGAGATTTGGGGGTGGGGCTGCATGCTTCGGACAAAAAAAAAAAAGATGCCCTTATTAGAGAAAGAATTTAAGCTGTAATAGAATTAAATTGAGTCTAGATGCTGAAGAATTTGTAGAGGCAGCATAACTTGTTGTGGCTCATATAACTTTGAGCCCTTTTTCAAAGTTTTATTAACAGAAGAAAGGCACCCCTACATAAAGGGGGGAGACAAAAGAACTATACCCTCTGCATTCGAGTAAATGAGAAGCCAACCCACTACACTGAAAGGGACAATGAATAAATGCCTCTGCTTTGGTACTAGGTGAGGAAGAAACTGAAAAGTTTCCTCAGAGTTATATGAGCCACAAGCCAAGCTTTGGTCTGAATTCACACCATCAGTGCGGCCTTGAAAAACCTCAAGCAGAGAATTTATTTTAAAGTGGTTTCAGGTTAGTGGGCCCAAGCAATTTGCAGAAAGAAGGCAACTTAAATCTCCCAGGGAAGGAGTTTGTGTCAATCCAGGCTAACGGTGATTTGAAATGCCAAGAATGGTAAAAGATGCTAGGCTGTGAGAAAAATGGACTCTAGAATCTATGGCATAGTGTAGTATTTTTACCCTTCTGCCAGAGGGCCTGGGAAGGAACTGGGAACTTCCCCTGGTGCCATGTGAGGTCGCCTTGAGATCAGAATGTAGATGGTTACCCTGGGACCCCAGCTTAGATTGCTCTGAGGGTTGTATTCTCACCCAGCAGCACCAGGCCTGCTACTGAGAGGAGCCCAGGAAGTTGGCAGCACAAAGCAATGAGCAGGGTGATGGCAGCCTTCAGGCCTTAATTGTTCCATCCAGTACAGTTCTTCTCAGGGCAGATGGCACACCGCATCCCTGGGTTCACTGCAGAGACCAGATCACAGACTTCTTCCAAGAAGTCAATTTAAAAAAAGGAAAAAAAGATTCCAAAGGGCTTAACTACTACATCGCTGCTCCTTCGCCCAAGAATAATTTTGATGGATCTGGGGAAAAAGCAGAAAAAGCTGTATTGGATTGAAGATGGAAAGGAGGAAAATAATCAGCACTCCTATAGAAACGAGCTAATAATAAGCCCAATTCTAAATGGGAGGAAAGAGATTTTAATTCCCAAGCATGGTGTTTCTCTTCAACTGAAGGTCAAAATAATACATTCCTGAAAAACCTTTTTAGGATTTCACTGGTGAGGGAAACGAGTCTAAAATCAGTAGCTATATTGAACCACAGGCTCTTAAAATAAATGACTTCTTCATGAGGGTTACGTTAGGTTTTTTCAATTAGACCACTGAAAGGGCATAATAAACCCTTGCGTGTTAAATGAGTTTATATTTTGGTTCCAGTGCGAGAGAATGTTTAAATTTATTTAACTGGCTTTGATCCACTAACCAACAGTCATTTGTAGCTTACTATCTGGTTTCTCTATTGCCCATATAATACTTTGGCTTAAAGATACCTGGAATATGTCTTAAAGTTCTTCTGTTTGTGATTTCCAAGTGAAGAAGTAAAATACATGTTGTTCCTCCTCTATGGGCTCTCCAGCAAAATATCTATTTTCTTAATCAGAGCAATTAGGGGGAAAAGGAAAAGAAAAGATAAAACAAATCCAAATCAGAATAAAAGAAGTAAAGATATTTTTGTTCATAGATGACATGAACTTATCCATAGCAAAACCTAAAGTCTTCACACACACAAACACACACATACACACACGCTCTCGCACTCTCTGTCTCTCTCTCTCTGTCACACACACACACACACACACACACACACACTTTTAGAAATAAACTAATTCAGTTAAGTTTCAGGACTCAAAATTAACATACACAAATCTGTTGTGTTTCTAGACACTAGCGATGAAGTATCTAAAACAGAAATCAAGAAAACAATCCCATTTACAATAGCTACAGACACTCAAAACACTTAAGAATAAATTTAGCCAAGAAAGAGAAGGCTTTTTACATGAAGAAATTGAAGAAGACATTAAAATGGAAAGATGTCCCATGTTTATGTATTAGAGGAACTAATGTTGTTAAAATCATCATGCCACTCAATCTACAGATTCAGGGCAGTGTCTATCAAAATTCTAATGACATTTTTCACAAAGCAGAAAACAATTCTGAAATTTGTATGAAATCACAAAAGACTCAAAATAGCCAAAGCAATTTTGAAGAAAAAGTACCAATCTAGAGTCATCATACTACCTGATTTCAAAATGTACTACAAAACTATAGAATCTAAACTGCATGGCAATAGCCTGAAAACCAGCACATATAGATCAGTGGGACAGAATAGAGAGTCCAGAAATAGATTTAGACATTTATGGTCAATTAATTGTCAACAACAATGGCAGGAACATACAAAAGGGAAAAAAGAGTCTCTTCAATAAATGTTAGTTGCAAAACTGGATATCTCACAATATACACAAAAATCTACTTAAAAGAAATAAAACTTACATGTAGAACCCTAAGCTGTAAAACTTCTAGAAGAAAACCTAGGAAATAAGTTTCCTGACATTGGGTCTGGATGATGATGTTTTTGAAGATAATCCCACCAAAGTATAGGTAACAAAAGCAAAAATAGAAAAGTGGGATTCCATCAAATAACAAAGCTTGTGCATAGCAAAGGAAACAATCAACAGAATGAAGAGAGAATCTATGAAATGGGAGAAGATATTGGCAAATCAGACATCTGATAAAATGTTGATATCCAAAACATGTAAGAAACTCCATAACAAGAAAATAAACCCCCAATATAAAAAGTGGGAAAAGGACATAAATACATTTTTCCCAAATAAGACATGCAAATGACCAACAGATATTTGAAAAGAAAATACTCAGTATTAATCATCATGGAAATGAAAATAAAAATCACAATGAGACATCACCATCCTTATTAGAAAGGCAAAATATAAGTGTCAATAAGGATGTAGAGAAAAGAGTCCTTGTATAATTTTTGTGGGAATGTAAGTTGGTATAGTCATTGTGGAAAACAATACAGAAGTTTCCTCAAAAATTTAAAAATAGAATTTACCTTATGATCTAGCAACCCACTACTGGGTGTATGTCCAAAAGAAATGAAATTAGTATCTTGAAGACATATCTGCACTCCCATTTTGTAGATCATTCACAAGACATGGAAACAACCTACGTGTCCATCAACAGATAACTAGATGAAGAAAATTTGGAGAATATTTTATTGAACAGAATAAGCCGTGCATAAAAATACAAATACCACGTGATCTTATTTATTAGTGAAATATGAAAGAGTGAAACCCATAGAAGCCAAGGATAGAAGGGTGGTGGCCAGGATATGGGGTTGGGAGAAGCAGAGAGACCAAAGTGTACAAAGCTATGAAGGATGAGTAAGTTCTGGAGTTATAAAGTAGGTCATAATGGCTATAGTTAATAACTGTGCTGTATACTTGAATAGATGAAGAGAGTAGATCTTAAATGTTCTCAACACACAAAAATATGGTAACTAGCTCCAGAGCTAGATATATTAATTAGCTTGGTAAAAATTACTATTTCTCAAATTATACATATCTTGAAACATCATGCTGTGCACCTCTAATATATGTTTGGTGTTTGGGGTTTTTTGTTTGTTTGTTTGGTTGGTTGGTTTTGTTTTGTTTTAACTTATTGTACCATAAGAAATCTTGGAAATTAATTAATTAATAATACTTTTTTTTTGTAAAAGATCTCAGGGCTAGTTTTGCTTCTTGGGGACCAAAGATCAGAGATCAGGGTCCCAGTCAGGTACAGGAATGCTATGGTGGGCATCTTACTTCTCTGGACTAAGGACCCAGCCAGACTACTTGTAGCTTCCCCTAGGAGAAAATGACAAGTGACTAAAAATGGAAACACAGCAGAGGCAAATCCTGGTGTAATAGGAGCCCTTTGTTTCTAATCCAGTGCCTACTTACTTCCTGACAAAGAGCACCCACGCTGTAAAACTGTTCCTTTAGGCCAGAAATAAGAGGAATGAATTCATAATTGTCATGTCTATATATTTTTTGATCCACATCCCTTAAATCAATATCTCTTTTCCTTTTGTTAAGTTTTTTTTTTTCTGCTTATAGATGATAGGTTGAAGCAGGTAGCTGAGTTATATTCTCAATCGTTTAGAAGATCATTTGAAGAAATGGAATTTTAAATATTATGTAAGTTCATTTGCCTGACAAATGTGCCCCAATGGTTGGATATTATGAGAGTGACCTATTGTAATCATTTCTTATTGCCACTATAATCAATTTCCACATTCTTGGAGGCTTACAACACAGGAAGTTATTCTTTCGAGGTTCTGGGGGTCAGAAGTCTAAAATCAGTATTACAGCCACAACAAGGATGCCATCAAGGTTGTACTTTCCCCAGAGGTCTAGGGAAGAATCCATTCCTTGTTCTTCTAGCTTTTGATGGCTGCTAGCATTTCTTGGTTTGTACTCTCATCACTCCAATTTTCAAGGCTAGTGTCTTGAAATCTGTCTTCATTTCCTCTTCACATCACCTTCTATGTTGTGTGGGTGTCAAATCTCCCAGTGATTCTTGTATCTGTAGAGGGATCCTTAGGGCCCAAAGCATAACCCAAGATAATGTCCCCTCCCCTAAGAGTCTTAACTTAGTCACATGCCCAATGACCATTTTTTTTTTCCATACAAGAAAACATTCAGGGGTTCTAGGGATTAGGATTTAAAGGTCCTTTGAAGTCCTACTCAGGTAGGTCATTTCTCAGCCTCTCATTCAGTACATACAAACTTACAATCATGAAGGTGAAGATCAAACCTAAAATTAAGGGATAAATTATTGTTCTATTCTTTAAACTTTGCCATCAAGTGGTGATATTCATTTAACTTGAAAATTCACCTGAGATGAATTCTTTATTTATACAATGCTGAATCTGTTCTTTAAAAATTAGCCAAAAAAAAAAATCTTCAGTAGTTGGATTTCAAAATATTTACTTTGAGTCAGCTTTTCGCATGAGGCTTTCGGAAGCATTCAATATGGAAACGAGAATGAAAACAGAAAACCAGAATCCCTCTATAACCTCTAACGGGATACACCAATCCTCACCTTCTGTCAATTCAGGCAGTGCTTGAAAAGAAACAATGAAGTTGTCCAACCTTGGACTTCAGTAGATCCTTAAATTCCCTCCAGAAACCATGTGACAAAGTGAATGTCACTTGCTTCTGTATTGGAAAAGAACAGGAGTCCCTAGGGTAATAAAGCTCAACTCAATTCAATCCATGGCCCAAGAAAGGATATAGAATTGGATTCAGAGTTAAACCATATTCAGAATTTAAATGTATTTTAATATCTTAAAATGTCATGTTGATGAGTCATCCACACAAGATGGTATGAGGGGCAAGATTAAGGGAGGAGATGGATGGGATGGAAACTGTGACCTTAGCATCTGCAAAGCCAGAGGAACCCAAAGAGCCTCTGAACGTCAGAGGCGGGAAGGAGAACCAGAGTTGCCAGTGAGGGCCTCCAAAGGGAACTTTGATTTTTAGTTTTTGGTTTACACCTTTACTTCCACTGTTTTCTCTCTCATTAAATATTTTCTAGTCCTATAATAGATATGTTGCTCTAAGTGGGTGTGAGCAAGAGATATTCTGAGATTTAGACTAGAAAGCACCCAACAGAGCGCTCGTTCTCTCTCTCTCTCTCTCTCTCACACACACACACACACACACACACACACTCACATACACACACACACATACACAAACACACACACAAAACACCCCCACACACACATCTTCACAAGTAGCTGGGAGGACTGTGTGAGGAGGGTCACATGCTACATCAAGGGTGGAATGAGTCACAAAGCTAAAATGCCCCAAATAATCTCAGCTCACCAGGGATTTAAATTCTACAATAAGGAAATGACTTGTTGGATCACATTCAGAATTTTTCTTAAAATTTAATTGCAGTATACCTAACACTGATAAAATATGTACATTTTACTTACATTTCTTAGAATATTCCTCTAACCTCTTTTTAAATTTTTTTTTTTAGTAAGTGACAAAAGTGTTCTTGTTGTAATTAATGAAGTACAAAAATATTGGGGAAACACGCCTAAAGGCTTAAACTCTAATTCTATTACTAATATATTCCCTTGGCTTGCCTTTTGAACTCTGCTGCCTCTTGCCTTGCAGCTGTGTTTAATGAGTAGAGAGATTATTCAAATGAGTCCACAGCAGAGCAGTAGTGCTGGGGTCGTGGCCATCTCTAGCAGGCATCTCCTCTTACACTCAGGGAGTAAGAACAGACCACCACTCTTTAGTTACCTGGTCATGTACGTGAAAAAGAATTCTGTAGATACCAGATCACATCCCTAGATTGGAAGAGAAGCTGGTAATGATCTTGTGACCCAGCAAAAGCACTTCAGAAAGAGCCTTCAAGGTGACAAATGAGAAGGCACCTACACTTGCCTCTACTAGCTTTCGATCTGTCATTACCTGTCAGCGATGGAGACTGTTAGTGTCTAATAATGAAAACATGCAGTCTTACAAAATAGTCTTTTTTTTTAAAAAAAAAGCATATGGCATTTGTCCCCCAGTAAACACTGAAATCAGGCACGTTGCAAAATGGGAAGGCCGACATTTAATGATTTTTAGGATGTTAAAATGAGTTTCTACTCATGTTAAGATTTAAAAGTAACAGTAACTCTCTAGGGGAGAAGCCCCAGAGACAGTTACAAAGTTGCCAAGAAAATTTAATAAGAACTAATTTTGAACTGATAAGCATTCTATCCAATATGGTGGGATTAAGCAATAAGAATTCTTCCTGGGAATTTGCAGAGAGATAAGCATCTCATGAATAAGTAAATTCTGAAACAGGAGGCTATGGGGTGTTTATTGATTTTGAAATCATGTGTTTGAGAAATTGCCCTTGAGGAAAAAACTATTATGGTTGATAATATAATAGTTATATTCAGAGACAACCCACTTCTTTGGCTCATGGCAGAATAGAAAGATTACCCATCCCATACGAAGTTTATAAGCATAATTTTGATCTGCAAAATCCACTCATTATTATAATCTTCCATTTTCTCATTGCTAGAAGTTAATTTTCAGACACAATAAAAAAGTAAAAAATAAAAAAGCTAAGTCATCAGGGTCCTCAACTCACTAAATACTTTTTGGCTACAACTGAATTTGAGGGATTATTTTTTTTTTTTTTTATGCTGTCCCTGGGGACATCCAAAGGTACATAACCTTCATGCCAATCCTATATACAATATCATCTATCTTTGCAAACTAAAAGAAAATTAAAATTTGCAGGAAAGTTCTGAGTTATTTCAACAGTTTTAAAATAGTTTTGTTGGCAGTTTATCATTTACATTAAAACAAAAATCAGAAAAAAATGCAGTCTCTCTTAACAACGGTGGAGCCATAACCAGTTTTTGGTAAACTCCCGAGTTACAAAATGCCACAATAGCAAATCCTGTGTTTTATACAGTTTATTTTTTTTTCCTGAACATTCCTCTTTAAGGACTCCCTCAGTTGCCACCTTTTTGTTGTTGTTGTTGTTATTTTGTGTGTTGTTTGTATTTGATACAAGGAATTGAATCCAGGGATGCTTAACCACTGAGCCACATCCCCAGCCCTTTTTATTCTTTAGTTTGAGACAGGGTCTCACTAAGTGGTTTAGGGCCTTGCTAAGTTGCTGAGGCTGGCTTTGAATTTGTAAACCTCCTGCCTCAGCCTCCCAAGCCACTAGGATTACAGGTGTGTGCCACTGCACCAGGCCGCCACCTTTCTTAACTACTATTCAACAACAACAACAAAAAATGAGTTGACAGGATTCAGTTTAGATGCCCATGCAGACTTGGTTTCTATGACAAAACTACCTTCTCTGACAGTATTTGTGATGAATCACTACTGGGTTCCACTTGACTGGTGAGATTCTCATTCACTCCCATGAACCTCTAGTTTCTAAGGAGGAATGAGTTCTTCTCAGGCCAATACCCCCTCTCTGTCCTCTTAATTCCCTCCATTTCTGTTTTTCCCAGGACCACATTGCATCAACATCACCCTCTTCTATTGTCTGTCCTGTCTTCTTCTGCTGGCTTTTTCTCCTTTGCCTACTAGCATGCTTAACTGACCTGGTCTCATTAAAAATTAAGGCCATCTTCTCTTAAGTTGCCATTCATTATATGCCAGAGTCTGGAATAGACATGCTGGTCTCCAAGCTGTCACTCCACATACTTCTTCATCCTTCGATCCATTTTCCACCAGCCCCAATACACAGCCATATCTCTCACACCTCACAGTCTGCTGCCTTGAGTTCTCATCAACATCTTATGCTATTGGTCGCTCCCTCCATCCATCTTCACTTTTCATGACCCTGCATTCTCCTGGTTCTCCTGCTTCTGTAAGGTCCTATTGCTGGGCTCAACTTGAAATGCCCTTCCATCTTCTCCTAAGGAAACTATACATCCTTCAAAATTAAAAAAAAAAAATGCTACGTTTTCCAGAAAATTTCTCAACTCCAGCCAAGACAGGAGTCATCTACATCTCACACAAACTTCCAACATAGCTATTAGTACCTCCAATGGAACTTCCATTGATTCACCAAATATGACTGAGCACCTTCTTGGTGCCAGGCACTGTTCTAAGCCTTTGGGACACGTCCACAGAAAATAATCCCACTATCTATATTTCCTTCTGTGTTAGTGAGTTTTTTGTTTCTGTTATGTAAATACCCTACAATATAGTTTAGAGGGGGAAGTGTATTCTAGTTCACTGTTTCAGAGGCTTAGTCTATGGTGAGCTGACTCCATGGCTCTGGGCCCAAGTGAGGCAGAACATCATGGCAGGAGCCATGGTGGAGGAGTCCTGATGCATTCATAATGACCAGAAAGCAGAGATAGAAAGGGGAAGGAGCCACAAGAAAGATGAACCCTTCCAGGGCGCACCCCCAGTGACATCTCTAACAGCCATGCCTCTTGTGTCTACAGTTACCACCCAGTTAGTCCATTCAACCTACGACAGACTGATTAGGTGTAGTCCAATCATTTTACCCCTGAACATCCCTGCATTAACACAGAAGCTTTTGGGAGACATCTTATATTCAAACCATAACATTCTATCAATAGCCCTCAAATCTCATGTCCATCTCGTAATGCAAAATGCATTTAGTTTATCTCCAAAATTCTCTATAGTCTTAACAGTTTTAGCATTGCCAAAAAGTCCAAGTCCAAAGTCTCACCTGAGACTCAAAAACAAAGTCTTGACTGTGAGCCCATACAAATATCAAAAATAAGATATAGATATAGATATAGATCTCCAATAAACAGTGGCACAGAGTAAACATTCCCACTCCAAAATGGAGTAATAAGCTGGCTCAGTGGCACACACCTGTAATCCCAGTGGCTTTGGATGCCGAGGCAGGGCAATCATGAGTTTATAGCCAGCCTCAGCAATTTAGCAAGACCCTAAGCAATTTAGTGAGAACCTGTCTTGAAGTTAAAAATAAAAAGGGTGGGTATTGTGGTTCCGTGGTTAAATGCCCCTGGGTTCAAACTCAGTACCAAATATATATATTTCTAGGCACCTTGAGTGAGCAGGGCAACCCCATGGTCTAGTGAAGGATTTTACACCCTTGAGCCTATAACAGTGCTCTTGCATATTTTAGAGATAACCTCAAGGCATCTTTCCTATTGTCTCTGTGAAAAGTACATAGCATCTCTTCAGTGACTATTATCTTTTTGATGATAACAAATTTCTCAGCTCCAGTTTTATAGGAACTTTTCAGGCCAAACTGAAATTTTGTCAAATACTTTAGTTCTGATTTTGCCACTGATTTTCAAGGCAAATATAGCTAAAGCCTGCCAGCAAAATCCATGCAACTGACCAACTATTGTGTACCTTGAAATTTCTCCCACCAGGGCTGGGGATGTGGCTCAAGCGGTAGTGTGCTCACCTGGCATGCGTGCGGCCAGGGTTCGATCCTCAGCACCACATACAAACAAAGATGTTGTGTCCGCCAAAAACTAAAAAATAAATATTAAAAAATTCTCTCTCTCTCTTAAAAAATTTTTTTAAAAAAATTTCTTCCACCAGATTAATTAGTCCATCACTTTTTAATTTTAGTCTCACTCAAAATCTCAGGACATGACAAAATGTAGACAGGTTCTTTGTTATAATTTAATATGAATGGCCTTTGCTCCTATTCCCAACAGAGTACTCATTTCCCTCTCATGAGCACAGCCTTTACTGTCCACATTCTTGTCTTCTGAGCTCCCACCAGAATCATACATTAAGCTCTGCTTACTAAATTTTAAGGCTTCTGTCACCTGCATTTCCAACCTTTTCCAAAACTCTCCCACAGATTAGTCACAAAGTCTTCCGAGCTACATGGTCAGGTTAGTCACAGCAATGACCCTACTCTCAATATCAATTTCTGTTAGTCAGCTTTTGGTCACTGTGACCAAAATACCATACAAGAACAAATTTTAAAAGGGAAAGTTTATTTTGCCTCACTGTTTCAGAGATTTAGTCCACTGTGGACTGACTCCAGTGCTCTGGGTCCAAGGTGAGGCAAAACGTCATGGCAGAAGGGCGTGGTGAGAGAGTGCTGTGCAATTCAGGGTAGCCAGGAAGCAGAGAGAAAGGGGTAAGAGTTGCAGGGAAAGTAATTCTTCTAAGCATGACCACCAGTGACCCACCTCCAACAGCCACAACACACTAGCTAGAATGGACTAATAAGATTATAGCTCTCATAATCTGGTCATTTTACCTCTGAATATTCCTGCATTACCAAAGGAACTTTTTGTGGATACCTTATAACCAAACCATATCGATCTTCCCCTTCCCCCAGCTTCTCAGGTAGTGTCCTCCAAAGTACAATTCAAGGTCTGAATGCCCCTGTCAAAGCAACTTCTTACATCTTCGGGTGCCCAGAAACATTAATCTACATCTCCAAATTTTGTGGGCTTTCTTCTGTTAAGAGTTATTTGGATATAGTCTGGTTATAAGGCCCTGTAAACCACTGACTTTCAAAATTTTTGCTTCTTGCCTACCTCTCTGACCTCAACTCTGACTTCCAACCCTCAGTTGGCAGTTACTCATCCTTCTTCTACCCAGGACTTGCTCCCTCTAGAAGTCCCCTTCATTGTTTCCTTCAAATCATTCCTATCAGGACTCAGAGAATTGTGATAGAACTCCTTCTCTGTCATAGCCACTCTCTGTCACATTTCTTATGCTTTTATTTCTTGGTGGTTCTCATCGTCAGTATCTATTTTTAAAATTTGTTTCCTTGAATGTAAGCTCAGTGATGGCAGAGGCCTTGTCTGTCTTGCTTATGGCTGACTCCTCAATGCGCACCGTACATAGTAGGACTCAATCAGCTTGCATGGATGAATGAAAATTTTATAGCAACTATTAACTTACTGGATACTTGGAGAAAATAGAAATTCCTTTACATGGTCCCTTTTCCGACAGGTAGTAGTCACTGACGTACTTATTGAATGAATAAATGAAAAAAGAGTTCTTTGGATATATTCTGATGATAAATCCCTATAAACCACTGGCTTTCAACCCTTCCTTCCCATTGGAATCATCCAAAGAGTTTTTTGTGGTTTTTTTTTTTTTTTTCCAAGTTCCAGTGCTCTGGTACCGCCCCTAGAGATTCTGATTTAATTAGTCTGGGAAGGGGCTTGGCCATCAATACTCTTTAAAAGGTCCCCAGATGATTCTAATGAAAAGCCAAGGTTGAGAACCACTGCTCTAAACCCTACAGGAGAATGTCAAGTCCAAATAAAATGTTGAATTCTGAAAAAGCTTTAGGACATAGCCATTGATTTAATTCTTGAATTGCTCTTCATGAGGAATTGTAAGCAAGTGCCCTCTTTTGCAAAGGCCTGTGAAAAGAGAACACTTTGAAGAAAAAAAACAAGAAAAACTCACTTTGGTGCCATACACTGAAGGAGGTAGCCTTTCAAAGCAAACATTACTTAGACCTATCTATTGTTCATAATTTCTTTGGGAAAAAATCATTTGTCCATAGTACATCCAGGCCTTACACATGGGCAGGAACGTGTGTTCTCTATCGTAAAGGCATTTGGTATGAAACTTATGAAATTTGGAGCCTGTATGCAAAGGGGTGGCTTTGTACCTCTCTCTCACGGTATTAATATGTATTAATACAAAGGGCGTAAGCCTATTTTGTTCAGGATTCAATAGACCTGCAATGATTTAGACAGAGAGGGTATTTGGAACCCAGAAGAAAACCTGCCTGATTAGGAACAAAAGGAATGGGAAAAATAAATAGAAGGGCTGAACAAAGTCAGCTCCAGCTGTAATTCGCCTGGAGACATCCCATCACTTGCTGAAAAAAAAAAATAAATCGAATTTTTGCTGCATACATTCGATATTTGTTAATAAGCTGCCAGCTTGCGATTTTCTGTATTTCCTGCACAAGCAGAAAGTGGTGTGTGTATTGTCGTACAGGCACACTGCAGGGTCACACAGAGGCGATTCTCAGTGTGTGGAGACACAGCCTGGTCTCAGGAGAAGACTGGCCCCAACTTGCAAGCCAAGAGGGAGAAAGACAGCATAGGTGAGATCCATGGGCCTCGCATATTGTCTCAGGGAGGAAAATAATGATTTTTAGAGGCAATTTGACAAGGAATTTCTACCCCGCTAGTCTGGGTTAGCGTTCCTGAATGTGATAAATAACAGGGCGCTCAGACAGCCCATTTTTTCTTTTATTTTGATACCCTTACAGCAGTAATCATGCCTCTTGTCAGGTGTTATAAAGATCAAGACAAATGTTCCCTATTGCTAGTCTGTCAATGCAGCTCAACCCAAGCCAAAGAAAGACACCCCTGCCGGATGTGCAGAATGTACCATTTGTCTTGTCTCCATCACAGATGGGAGCACATCCTGTCCCATCATGATCCTCAGGTCAGAAAAATAGAAATCCTCTGCCAACAGCGTCAAAGTTTGCTTTGCCTGCTCCAGAAACCAGTGCCCCTCACCCATTTCCTCTACACCAACACTAAGATTTATTTTCCCTTTCTGGGACTATCGATTAAACTGCACAACATATCCATAAGGTCAAGTAACAAAACAATCCTTTCATCAAATAAGAAGAGCTTTGACCTTCCTGGGTTTTTTTTTTTTTCTTTTAATCAGAAGGACTCCACACAGTCATTTATTGACGGTAGCAATATTTGAAAAACATAAAATAATTTCCAAAGATGTGGTTCAGGAATCCATCTGAACATTGTTGATGCCAAAACAGATGGAGCTGGGCTTAATTGTTGAAATAAATTGCCATATGGAACAAAACACAGCTGATTATTGCATTAACACCAATGTTAATACGTTTCATCATTCTGTTGTCACTGTAGCTACAGTTATCACCATACTTTAATCAATATGTTTATAAGAGGGGGACAGATTATGAAATTCAAGACCCAAAAGCGATATCATGGATCACTCAGTAATTTTCCAGATGAGGAAACTGAGACAATGATTTGTATGAAGGTGTATACCCTATCACCTACAATGAAAGAAATTCTGAAGTTGTAGGAAAGAGAGGGGAAAATCATTCACAAAGAGCAAGACCAGATAATTCAAGATGAAAGTATCAATGTTGCAAATGAACATGATAGAAAATTTGGTATAAGAAGAGGAAGCAGACAGGACTTCCCAATTTGACACAACTCTATTTTATGCTTAGCATCTCTTAGTACCGTAGGGTTGTCTCTTTGTTCTCTTCTTGAACTTGTGCAATGATTTCTCACTTAGTAGCTTCTGAGGTTAGTCTGCATATAAAATAAAATCCGTGGTGGATGACAGGAGGAAAACATAAGCAAGCCACAGGACATGGTAGGGAGAAGAAAATGGAATATGAGAACAAAGAGATATCTTCCGTTTCCAGGTGTAGGGAGTGGGGTTTTTTTTCCTCGTGGTTTTTCTCATAACTGTTGATCCTTCCCTGGTCCTCTCTTCTCTGTAAAGTGGGAAATGAATGGGAATTGATCTGAAAAGCTATTTCAAAAGTTATTACAGGATTGTCAGTAATCCTTCTAAACCTAACCCCTGTCCCTTCTGCCACCCCTCTACCCAACACACAAAACCCTTTGAAAAGCTAGTGTTGAAAGTCTGAAGTGAGAAAACAGTAAGCCAGTAGCCACCCCCTACCCTGCTTCAGCTCAAGGTTAGTGACCCAGAAACAAGTGAAAGGAGACCTCCAAATTCTGTGAAAGTAATTGTACAGGTGCATTGAATGGATGTTTCATTCCATGATTCCTGTTTCATCCACTGCAGCAAATTTTTAAGAGATGTCCAAATCCTTTCATTTTCTCTGGTGCCTACCCCTGACAGAGTCTGTTATAAGACTTTTTACCTTTAATTTCCCTTTTATATTACAATTTCTTTTTTTCCATCTTTCCTAGTTGGTCACTTTCTGGGCAAAAATAATTTATATATATACATACATTTTATATATATATATATATATATATATATATATATATATATATATATATATATATAAAATTTATAATTACCTATGCAACTTTGTGCCTAGTACAAAATAACTGTTACTGAAAAAGTGCATGAATTCTTTATTGAATTTCTGAGTTCTAAGTGCTGCATGAGACAGAGTATGTGTGTACTGTGTCTGCTGCATATTTGTGAAGTAGGAGTTAGATAAGAGTCAAGCTGCTATAACAAAGAAACCTGAAACTACAGGGGTTTACTCAAGATGGAGGTTTATTTTTCTCTCAGATAATGATGGTAGATGGATGGTCAAGGATGGGTAAGTGGGTCTGATCTGTGAAGTTATTCTAGGATCAGAGCTGGTGCGTTATCGCTGCCATCTTTAACGTGGTTTCCATCACTGGGTCTAAGGTGGTTCCATTTCCCAGCCAGACAAATGGGAAGGACAAAGAGCAGAAATCAAGCAGCGTCCTTAGCACATATTTTTCCTGTTCATATTCTAGCAGCCAAAACTGAGTCACATGACTATGCCTTACCTGCAAGAGAAACTAGAAAATTTAATCTCAAGCTGGACAGCTATATATGCCCAGACAAAACCTCTAATGTGAAGGGAAGGGATAGTCTATTAATAAAACTAAAGAAGAGAAAAATGGATAGTGAAGTGCTATTGAAAATTTGTGCAGAGTTTTTGGCTCTTGTGCCTTGGCAAGAAAATTTAAGCAAGACAACAAGGCATAGTAAAAGCATAGCAAAGTTTATTAGAAGAGAAAGAAGAAGTCTCCTGGTAAGCCTTCAAGGGAGAGAGTAGCTGTTCAAGAGAAGATTGACAATTCACTTCTTCATGACCTCAGTTTTTATTAGGGCCAAGGAGCAGTTTCCAGAGGGTCTTACCTCAGTACTATCTCCTACCTCTTTGATTGAGAGTTGGATAATAATAGATTTCTAAATCCCTATTGCATATGTCTTACTCATGAGTGTCTAAGTGAAGCCCATGGGAGTGAAAATTTATGATTATAATAAGATCAAATAATATTCCAAGGACCTAAAGGCAACTTTGGTCGTCCTGTCTTAAGCTGGTGGATTTCATCTAGAACTTGATTTCATAGACTTTGAGACCATTGAGCATTCCAGTCTCCTGACAGGGTAATCTGTCTTCTTTTTATCAGAATCTTGGGCAAACACTCTTTAGCTCTATGACTAATATGATGTTTATTATCTTAAGTCATAGAAGGGCCAGGATAACTTCATGTAAGTTGTTTCTTTAAAAACATATTGAGAGCTATCGTCTAGGCTCCTTCTGTAGAATTAACCCTTCATTTCCCATGTTCCCACTGCTCATGTCTACCTGTTTCCTATCATGCCCCCCTCAAGAACTGGAGACCATGAAGTCTTTTGGGGAAATGGTTATCATGGTCTATCTTTGACTACTTCCTGCTGACAAAGGTTGTAGTCTTAGGGATCAAGAGTCTCCTGTGGGTAGGACATGGATAAGGAATTTAACATCAGGGCAATCAGGTAAAAATCAGGAGTGTCTATAGAGGAATGGTCTTGGGTAGTAGTTGAATTTTGATCCCTGAGATTGATTGAGAGGAACATAATAAATAAAGATAAGATCATAGTTACACAGTAATACATAAGATAGCAAAGTGTGATTTTTTTCAACAAATAATTAGTATCAGAAATATTAGTAACTGTTTTTTACCAAGATGTTTTGAAGAACCAAGAAAGAGGCTAGCAGGTTTGTTAGATCAAGCTGAATTTGACTCAGGACAAACTTTGGATTGGTTTTGGCAATCATTTGTGGTAATTATTATCAGGCACTCAGGCATAAGAACCCTTCCTTTATTACCTTTTGAGTTTATTTACTTTTTGGTAGGCTTGACATGAGTAACTTCATCTTAATTTTGACATCTCTTATACTCTTACTTTCCCCTTATCTTTCTGAAAGTTTTTCCCAAAAGACATTGCTGATCAATCATCCTAGTTGGGTTTTCATTGTCCCTCATTTATGGGATGTATCTGTTCCAGTTACTGGTCTTATTTAGTCCCATGTTAAAGGCAAATGATTGATGATTGGAAGTCAATATCAAAAACCCTTTTAGCCACACTTGAGAACCAAAGAGTTTTAGAAGGAACAACTTTTAAGCCAAGCTTACCTGAAGTTCATTGGTAATTTTCATCTTATCTGTTTTTGAGGCAATGACTATCATCTCAAAACACCGAACCAGATCATTTTGTTAGGTAGGGTACTTCTGCAGAATTTAGAAAGGAAAGAGTTACAAAGCTTTTAAGGGAAAATACAAAACTAACAAGAGCAAAACAAAACCAAATCCAGTTCCTATAGTAATTTTGCACAAAGAAACAATTTTCTTTTACAGTCATATCAACTTTGTGAAAGACACTTATAGAAAAACCAACATGTTTGGAAAAAAAATAGGTCTACCCTTATCAGGAATTCATATGGAAGAGGACTTGCTAGAATCTCTTCCATGAATTTGTTTATCAATGCTTCAGAGAAGAATCAAAACTGGGGATGCAAAAGACTTAAACCAACCATGGTTAGAGTTTTGATGAGAAGTTGAAGCCCTCAGTATATCTCTGATCTGGTCAGATACTATAATTTATGGGAATAAGATTTTGGGTTCTTTGAAGAAATGGAAACAGGATGAGTATTCGTTGCTTTTAGTTCAGTTTTTCAGGATGCATTCTAAGGGGGAATTTGATAGGATGAACTCTTGATTTCCATGTGCAAGAGGAAGACAAATAGGGAGCCATAGCCGACTACTTTTTCCTTTTGCCCACTGATGATCTTGACCATGGGAAAGTATCCTCTTCCCTCATGGTCTTAGTCTCTTTGTCTAATGGTGAACCTTGAGGTGTCCTCCCTCAGAGGAGCACAAGAATCTGGTGTGGCAAGCCTGTTCAGATTCCATCCCCAGCATCTCTGCCTTGTTTTTAAGTTTAGAAGTTTCTTGTAGACCTCTTAGGTGTTCCCAGGCATTGGAAGTGTGTCCATCTTCCCACATCCTTCTTTCTGCAGTATGTATACAAAGGTTGGGGCTTTAACTTCTTATGCAAAGAACACTCCTGAGATCTCAGTGTAGGTGTGTTGAATGCTTGAAGTTTTTTCTCTGTTTATTAGGGTTTTGTTTTGTTCTGTTTTAGTGGAGAGAGCATAAGGACTTTGTAGTGAGTTTTCAAATGGATTCAGGGGTATTCTTGAGTGGGACAAGGTTAGGTAAAATTTCATAGATGATTTAAGATTCATTTTTCCTAAGTAAAAAAAAGTAATAAAGACAGCAGAAAAAATCCAAGAAATTATCTTAATAAAATGTACATGTTTTGCTTTCTAGGCCAGTTCTTATAAACTTTACCAAGAGCAGATCAATATCTTAAAAGAACCTAATCATTGTAAACATAGGAAATAAGACTTTGTTTCATATCTGCATTAAGTTTTGATTTTTAGAAAACCTTTGAAATTATTTTTCTTAATTGCAACCAGCCAACTGGATCTCACACAAATAAGAGTCTTCCTTAAGTTTCATCTTCCACAACCTTATGCAATTTACTCACAGCTTTTGTGATTTACTCTACCTTCTAACTTTACTGTTGTTCTTTTCCCATCTTGGGACAATGCAATCATTTGGCTTTAGAACAAAATCTGATTTCACCACACAAAGGCCTTTCTTATCCCCAAATATTCTTTTCTCTCCAACCATTCTTACCGAAAATATATCCAATTTTCTTCACCTCCCTTTCATTGCTACTTACTGGTTCCTTTGTGCCTTCCTTCTTTCCTTGAATTTGTCATTTTGAAACAATCCTTAAAAACTTCAGAATTTATATAAAATTACTCTTTTCCTCGATGAAATAAAATACTCTATACTTAATAATGTTCCCATTGAAACACAGCTTAATTTCTTTTTGCTCCCTCTTCATGGAATTAACACATTAATTAGAATCTTAACTCAGTAACTTTTAGTGAAGACTCAGAAAGAAAGCAAACTTAAACGGTTTTTTATATACCAATAACTTACAAAAATACAATTAATAGACCTAATTACATACACATACACAGATATTACTTCATAGAATTTAAGAAGCCAAAAGTACTTGAATTTATATTTAGCAATTGATGTTTCAGTGTTCTTACTTATGCCTCTGATATTTCACCTCTGTCATGTACATTTATAAACATTTAGCCCATTGATATTTGCCTAATAGCAGTTATTTCTAGATTACTTATGAAAACAGAGATACCAGACAGACATAGTTATTTAAAGCTGATGTCTTATCCCATGACCAACAAGGGTGGATTTCTTCATGGTGGGATTTCATGCAAAATAACACATGTCTAATTTTGGCAATTGCTATTCTCCAAGCAAGGGCTGTTTTCCAACCGTCAGATCATGCCAGGGAGGAGGTTATATATAATAGGAGGTTGAACAAAGAGAACATTTTCTTCTGGGATTCTATCTATAAGGCGTATAGAAAAGACTGGTCAAGTTGAATGGCTTCCTTCCCCAAATTCTGTGCACAAAGAACATGAGAATAAATGTGAGAATCATTATTACTGGAGCAGAGTGAAGCTCTGAGAGTGCCTTGTCACTCTGAGAGTACAGTCCCTGCAGAGGACAGAGACCTTCTGTGAGACTGCACAACCCACAGAAATAAGAGGAGGAAGGGGTGAAGGAAGGGGCCACGGAAACTTGTTCTCAGAATTCTGAGTCATAACAGAGGCTACAGAGTCAAGAACTCGGGACTAGGGAGCTGGAGGGAAAAGGAGTTTTAACTTCAGTTCTTTTAAAAACAAACACATTCTTTTTTAAAGGAAGAGTAAAAATTTTGGCCAAGGGAAAAAAGAAAGAAAGAGATCCAAGTTATATTTTATTTTAAAATGAAACGAATTAAGATCTCCTGCTTACGTCTTATAGCAGCTTTGCCTTTGGTCTCAATCTCAAGTCTAAGAGTTTATTCACAGATGTTTACATTCCAAGGAGAACAGACTAAAATAACATACTTCCAAGTAACCTTGAATAACAAAATTATCTTAGTGAAAGCAGAAGCACAACAGAAGAGAGAATAGAGATCCAAAAGCAGTCATGTTATCTCTGTGATTGGAGTCCAGGAGCTTACCTGAACAAAGCAGAAAGAAGCGATTAGGTACACTGACCGAGACGGGTGCCTCACTTTACCTCCTGAAGGGGACCGAACTTATGGGAAAGGGTAAGCAGGAAAGAAGACAGAGGGGGCAAGCCAGGCTTTAAGAGATCCCCTAATTCCAGGGATCCTTGTCCCAATATTGTTAGCAAGGTGCTGAATACCCAACATTTGGAGTATAATCTTTTGGATCCCTTAAGGAAAAGAAAGTCTGAACACAAGGAACCTTTGTCTATTTACCCTCCCATTTATAAAAGAGCTCTAAGTAGACAACAGGGTTGTAGCTGACACTGTCATCTTTAGGCCTGGGTTGTCTGTTCCCCAAACAATACAGTGACCAAATCATACTGCAAAAAAAATCTCCAAGTGCATCTTGCCAACAGAGACAGAGCAGGGACAGGGTCAGAGACTGATTCCCTTAAATCCTTTTCAGCCACATAGGCTGGACGTTGAAGAGTGGAGGGAGCTGTGGGCATTAGATTGAAATCCTAGTTGCCAAAGCAGGCTGCTCAAAGATAGTGGCAAGTGAGGTGTCTAAGAAAGACAACAGGGGGCATTAGGGATAGGGTCTGAAATCTGGAAAGAACAGAGCAGGGTCAGGATGACTGTGTGTGAGTCACTTCTTTAAAAACACTGAGTTGGCAGGGTGGTTCAGTTTGTAGATTTAACCCCTCACGTTCCATATCCCCACCACTCATAGTTCCCTGTCAGAAGAACTAGTTGTCTCTTCTACAGTGTGTTTTGGAAAAAGAAGGTAAAAAAGAAAATCCACTCTGGACTTCAAAACATAGAAACAATTAATGGGAATCTGAGCTGCATTAGTTAGGTTTTGCTGTCCCAAACATTCTGTGGATGAACATTTTGGGGTAGCCTCAGCTGGGCTGGCTCCTCTCTGGACTGTGTCATGTTGGCTGGGCTCAGTCCTGTACTTGTCAGCTGGTGGACAATGCCTTGTTCCCGTGTCTGGTGGTAGCTGGCTCTTGGCAAGGGTAACAGTAACTGACCATATGTTGCTTGTCCTTCATCAGGTGATCTTGATGCTCATATGGTCATGGTCCCAGGGCTACCAAAAGAAGTAAGGGACAGCAAGATCTGAGCAAAAGTGCTTGTCAAAGCGATATTTGCCTCCCATGTTCTAATGTCCAATTGGCCAAAGCAAGTTATGTGGCCATGCTCAAATTAAGGAACGAAGAAATAGAAGTGCCCTTTCCTCCCCACCCCGCTGCCCCCAGAATTAAACCCAGGGATGCTGCACCATTGAGCTACATCCTCAGTCCTTTTTTATTTTGAGACGGATCTCACTAAGTTGCTTAGGACCTTGCTAAATTGCTAAGGCTGGCATTGGACTTGCAATCTTCCCGCCTTGGCCTCCCAAGTCACTGGGATTAGAGGTATGCACCATCACACCCGCCTGGCTAAATACCAGTTCTTAATGGGAGTTGCTAAAAAGTCACCTCACAAAACAGCATCAAATTGATATGCAAAAATATATCCAAAAGATCGTGCACCACAATCAAGTGGGATTCATCCCAGGGATGCAAGGTTGGTTCAATATACGGAAATCAATAAATGTAATTTATCATATCAATAGACTTAAGGATAAGAATCATATGATCATCTCAATAGACATAGAAAAAGCACTTGACAAAATACAGCTCCCCTTTATGTTCATAACACTAGAAAAAAATAGGGATAACAGGAACATATCTCAGCATCATAAAGGCTATCTCTGCTAAGCCCCAGGCCAATATCATTCTAAATGGAGAAAAATTGAAGGCATTCCCTCTAAAAACTGGAACAAGACAGGGATGCCCTCTTTCACCACTTCTATTTCACATAATTCTTGAAACACTGGCCAGAGCAATTAGACGAAAGAAATTAAAGGGATACACATAGGGAAAAAAGAACTCTAATTGGCACTATTTGCTGATGATATGATTCTATACCTAGAAGACCCTAAAAGCTCCACCACAAAACTTCTAGAACTAGTAAATGAATTCAGCAAAGTAGCAGGATATAAAATCAATGCCCATAAATCAAAGGCATTTCTGTATATCAGTGACAAATCCTCTGAGAAAGAAATGAGGGAAACTACACCATTTACAATAGACTCAAAGTATTTGAAATGTATCGTGGAACATTCTGCAAAGTTTTACAAGAGAAAGTATTTTCTAAAACTGTTTTCAAAATTTTGTGAAAGGAATAATGAAATGTATTTTATCTAAAAAGTAAACTTTTTTTCTTGTAAACATTATGAACTCATAATCTCACTTTCTGTTTAATAAGGGCAATGTTCCCCAGCAAGAAAATCTGTTGAGATGAGTGAATAAAATTACATTATTCCTAAAGAAACTTGAAGAATGTTTTACACAACACCACTGTTTCAGCTTTCAAATTCAATTCCTTAAGTCTCTACTGAGAACCTACCACATACTAAGCTCTCTGGAAATTCTAGAAAGACAGAGGCATTATAATACCATGCATTTGGAAATTGCTGTGGATTTTTTTCTTATATCCTTTTCCTTACTAAATTATTTATAGAGTGAATTTGGTGAGGGTACACCACTGTTTGGTGAGGGAACTGAATAAGAAGAGTGTTTTCATAAAAACTATCAAAGGACACAGCACTGGCGCCAAGAACAAAATCCAAATCTATCTTCGCTGTGCGTTGGGACAGAGAAGACAAAGGAGACAGGAGAGGACAATTTTACAAATGCCAAAATGGGACCATGAAGAACTAGGTCCAAGTTACAAAATTAACTTCACGTGGTTCACATAGACGTATTAGTAAGAGGCTTCTAAAGGTTTTGCATCAGCATAAAAGCAAGGTCCTACCACCCACTCCAAGGCCCTGCAAGGCCTGAAGTCCCTCTGAATCTGCCTCCTATTATCTCCTCTCCCTCTCTAGGTACCTGCCTCTTTGCTCTTCCTCAATAACACCCCAGTAACCTCAGTGCACACCTCCCATTCCCTCCAATAGGACTATCTTTCTTTCCAGATCGCTGGAAGCCTTCCCTCAAGTCTTAGCCCAAACATTACCTGACTAGAGTGGCCCTTCCCATCAAGCTCCTCTCCTACTCTCATTCTCTATCCTTTTAACCTTCTCTCATTTTCTTTATGAGCCCCTATCATTACCTGATTTGATGGACATTTAATAGCTATCTCTCCTTCTAGAGCTCTTTAGGAACAGCTCTATTTTTGTTCATTATTTGATCCTTCGCATCTAGGATAATGTCTGGTACATAGTAAGTGTTCAATAAACACTTGCCGAATGGATTCTTCTTCACTGACATATATTTATAAATTACATGCATTCATATATGCATATGTGTATGAAGGGACATACAGATGCATGTTCATCTACAACAATGAGGAATAATTGCTACAGCATGGTCCTAGGCTTCATTAACAATCTCTTCTCATCAGAACATCACCGTCACTCTGAACCAGCCCATTTTATGTTTCTACCTGATTCTGGTCTCCACGTGTGACTCTGCTGCATCAGTCTTCTCTGATCTATTTCTAAGCTGTATTTCACATGAATTCATGAACCTCGCCTTCTTTTGTCATATCAGGATATAACTAATTAAACAGAATCCTCATGAGCTGCAATTGCTTCAAATGCACCCTTTCAAGTAAAAAGAATGTCTACCTTGAAATGCATACATGGTGTCTGTAATGGCTATTTGTATTGATCTAGATGGTCCTTTTCCTATTTGATGCTACATGAGCCCAGGCGATGATGAAAGAACGATGCTCCCTCTACCACAGATGGCACATTACAAAATGCCCCCTGCAAAATCCCTGCTCCACAATGCCTATTGTAGCTGTATAATGAAGAGGTTGAATGCACCTCCCAATCTGTTGGCTTCCTGTAAGAAAAAGAAGTCTTTCAGATTAATTATTGCTTGGAAGCTTTTCCCCCATCAAACAAAAGCTATTTGTTGTGTGATTGTTTTCTGCCTCTAAAAATGTCCCCCACCTTAAGCAAATGGGAATGAAAGCTGCTGGCTTTGCAGCCAGCTGACGGCTTGCCATTTAACCCGTCCCTGCTTCGATGCGAGTGAGTTAGACACAGGAGGATGGCCACAGAGGGAACCCCTTGCAACGTAGCAAGACCAACAGAAGGGATCACAGCAGGAAGAAAAAGCTGCATTGGACAGGTCATAGAATTTATGACAGCATCGGGCACAGTGGTGCACACCCGTAATCCCAGCAGCTCAGGGAGGCTGAGGCAGGAGCATGGTGAGTTCAAAGCCAGCCTCAGCAAAAGTGAGGCACTAAGCAACTCAGTGAGACCCTCTCTCTAAATAAAATAGAAAATAGGGCTGGGGATGTGGCTCAGTGGTCAAGTGCCGCTGAGTTCAATCCCTGGGGCCAAAAAAAAGAATTTATGACAGTAGCTATTTTCTAAGTTCTCAATTCTGAGCCCTCTCTGGATCTGGGCAATCACTTCTTCAATTTAGAGCCCTATCGTTCCTTACCCAGACTATTCCAAGGCCCCATAACTATTATCCCCATCTCATTTCTCCTTTAATTTCTTCTCAACAGAATCACTTGCCAAGTATCATTTGTCCCAACTCACAAATGGAATCCTATCTGCCCAACAAACTTCAATGCTTCTGTTTCTGTTAGAGAAACACCTCTTAGCAAAACACTGAAACTTCTCCTGATCCCATCCCAGGCCACTCTCCCAACTTCATCTCCCACTGCTTAGTCTCAGCTTTCCATCTGAGAAGCTGCCACATTGGGGACTCCCATGTTCCCACCCTAGCACCTTCCCTTCTGTCAAGAACCCCTTCCCTTAATACCAGCTCATGTCTCAATGTTCAGGCCACAGTGGACCTAACTCATGAGTCCAATTCCCATTGAAATTAATTTCTCCTCCCTCCAGGGGCCACCTGGCTTTCCAACATCTCCTCTGTTGAAAATGTATGCACTGTGCTCTGTTATGGATGTATATTTTTATCTACCCCTACTAAATTGCCAGCTCTTTGAAAATATATTCATCTCTGTGTCCCTTATGGGACTTGTACTTTGTGTTCGTTAGGCATGATTTCAAATGCTGCAGGTGTGTTTGTGATTTTTTCAATCTTCGAAACTCCAGGGAGTAAGTACTTTTATCCCTTTTGCACGAATTACTAGACCAAGTAATGGAAAGTTAGGCAGTTTGTCTCTCTTCACACAGCTGCTAAGGGTTGAAACTAGTCAGTCTGACTCCAAAGTCCTCATACTTAAACACTACACTAAATAAACATTCAAACCTATCCAAACAAAAGCATTTAGATAGTTCCAAAGACTGATAGAAAATGCTATAAAAAACAGGTGATAGAAATATTAAGGAGTAACTCAGACTAAAGCCCAGAGAAGTTAAGCTGCTTACCTGAGTTTGCACAGTGAGTTACTGGCACACAAAATGGATGTCTGGGAGTCTGGAGACTGGTAGCCCTGTGGTTCTTATGGAGCGATTGAACAAGAAAAAGAAATGAGAAATGTAGTTTGAGTCTCATGTAATTGTAAAAAAAATAATGAGGAATTCAGGCAAGGGTGGGTCTCAAGACACTGCAAATTCACTCCTTAATAAACTCACCTCTATGCATGAAATTTCTCAAACTATGAAATGCAAAAGCTTCAATCCACAGAACCAAGTAAAAATATAGGCAGGAGGCAAATGGATAGAACATAAAAAAACAATAGCAAACTCTTTCTTGGCTACTTACCATGAGCTGCGCTAGCATCTGATCTAACTTAATCCTCCCAGATAACATTTCTTTACTATTGTTCACTTCACTCTATAGAAAAGAGAACCATTTCAGAGAAATTAGAAAACTTTCCCAAGGTCAGTGAGCAGGGAAGTGGAACCACTGGGATGCAGATTCCCAATGAGTGGATTTTTCAGAAAATACAAGTTTATTCCTTGAAACTCTAGCACCATTTTGGATTTCAGCACTCTTTAAAGGTAGTGCACACTTGCCCACCTTCTAAAGGAGAAGACTGGGAAACATTTCAATCTTTGACTTGGTCCCCAGACTCATCATTATGTGTGTCCCTGGCTCAAGAAGCAATGATCACAGGCCAAAGCCTTATGGAGCAGGTATGTGTAGCAGCTGACAGTAAGCGGTCTCTTCATCACTGTTTTCTTAGTGTTTTTCCTGCTTTTTATACTTTTCTCATCATTTCTCTCATGGGCCGGGAATCACATGACAAACATCGTTAGAATTTGGTCAAAATTCAAAGTTAAGGCATTTGAGTGAGGGACTGGTACACTGCAGCCTGAATACAGTGCCCACACAGAGGTGAAGACAGGCCTTCTCTTTTGCCTGGTCTGCCGCAGTCTGGCTGGGCACAATCAGGAGCCACTTGTCAAAAGAAACTAACTTTATTTTTAGAACCACACACCAAACAAAACAGCTCCTCAGGAAAAATCCTCAGAGCCTCAACTGCCACCACCGGCTTTTTACAAGCCTCTCTCTCCCCCCACAAGCTTCTCCCCACCTCCCACAATCCTCCTGCTCTTGAGGCCGATTGGCTGGGTCACGTGGGCAGAGCCAAAAAAGTCCCCCAATGAGCAGCTCCGTGGTCTGAAAGGGCAGGGAAACAGTCCAATGAGCATCACCGCAGAGGAGCCAATCAGCTAGATGTTGCTGGGGCCGAGGAGCCAATCAGCTAGATGTTGCTGGGGCCGCTGTGAGCCAATCATCAGCCGGCAGCTGGATTGCTGGCAGCTGGAAGTTTGCTGAGGCCCCTTCGGCTGTGGCTCTCAACATCTCCCCCTCTCTGTTTAAACAACAAGCATGTGGCTTAGGGACCGTGTCTGTTAGGCAGTCCAATTCAACATATGGTCCTTACCCGTCATCAGATGAACTGACCTCTAGGCGTACCAGGTTTTTGGCAAAGCAGACAATTGAGGAATCCCTGATTGAGCAGGTCCCATAATAACCATCTCATTATTAATGGCTCTTAAATCTTGCAATAATCTCAATTTACCAGATTTCTTTTTGATGACAAAAATGGGAGTATTATGGGGAGATACAGAAGGTTGTATATGTCCTTCCGCTAATTGTTGTTTGACCAGGTCATGGGCTGTTTGTATCTTTTCTTTAGTCAGGGGCCACTGAGGAACCCATACTGGTCTTTCTGATTTCCAAGTAATTTTTATTGTCTCAGTGGCCCTTTCTGAAAATCCAACCCATGTCTGTCTGTTCCTTGATCTATTTGTATTGGTGATGCTATACCTTGTTCTTGTTTTTCTAATCTTTTTCCTTTCCTAAAACCTTGTCTAGTCATAATAGTGGGTGCATTTTGGTTGATGTTATTTGTTAATGTCAAACCTAATTGATCTAGGACATCTCGTCCCCATAAATTTACGGGAAGATGATCCAATACATATGGCTGTATAGTTCCTTCACATCCTTCAGGATCCTTCCAATCTAATACCATTGCACTTCTATGGGGATTAGTCGCCACTCCTAGGCCTCGAAGCGTTTGAGTGGTTTGTTGTAATGGCCAATGTTTTGGCCATTCTTGACGAGAGATGATGCTAAGGTCTGCACCTGTATCCAGTAGCCCATTAAATTCATGTCCTTGAATATTTAGTTTTAGCATGGGGCGAGAATCTAAATTTAAAGAAAGCATAGCCCAATCTACACCTGTGGAGCCTAATCCCTTGGAACCTCTTTCTACAGTACGACTGGAAAATTTATCATGTAGGCTGGGTATTATTAGTAACTGTGCTATTCTATCTCCTGGTGAAATTACTGATATACCCTTTGGAGAACTGGCTATAATTTTTATTTCACCTTCATAATCGGGATCAATTACCCCAGGACTTATCATAAGTCCTTTTAGAGTAGAAGAGCTGCGTCCCAATAATAAGCCTACTGTTCCTTTGGGAAGAGGTCCTTTCACCCCTGTGGGAATGATTTGAACTCCCATCTCTGGAGTTAGTACTGCTCTGGCGGAGGCGCAGATGTCCAACCCTGCGCTCCCTCTGGTTTGTCTGATGAGGGATCTGATGGACAATGTGTCCTGGGCACTACCCTGATGGGGTTGCTGGGTTCCTCCAGTGCTCCGTATATTTGTGGTTTTGGGCCCCGGAGCATTGGGCCCCCTTGTCCATTTTTTGGCAATGGAGCCTGATGCCTTTCTCCACGATATCGTGGATAAACACCTGGTCCTTGTTCGTTTTTTGATAATGGAGTACCCTCTATGGTGGTTTGAGAACGGCATTCATTAGCCCAATGTCTCCCTCTACGGCATCGTGGGCAAATACCTGGTATTCTACTCCTTGGATACCTAGTTTTGTTAAACCCTCCTCCAATGGGGCAATTCCTTTTAAAATGTCCTGTTTGTTCACAATTGTAGCATGTTCTTGGCCTGGCATCTAAAGCCTGTTTTACTGCAGCTGCCACAATTTGCCCTTGTTCATTAATGTCTCTGGCATCTAAAGCCTGTTTTACTGCAGCTGCCACGACTTGCTCTTGTTCATTAATGTCTCTACATAATTTAATATATGTGTTTAAATCTTCATGTTTCCATGGTCTAATGATATCTCTGCACCAACGATTCGCTTGCTCATAAGCCAGGTGTTTTAGTAATGGCATTGCTTGTTCTGTATTCCCAAAAACTCTGGTAGCTGTTTGAATAAGCCTATCTACAAATTCAGCATAAGGTTCATTAGCTCCTTGTATTACCTTAGATAATTGACCTTGTAAACCTCCATGTCCTTGTAAAGTCTTCCATGCCTTAATTGCATCTGCAGCAATTTGTGCGTATACGCCAGGATCATATGCAATTTGTTGCTGCTGATCCTCATAAGGTCCCTTTCCTAACAACATATCTAGATTTCTCTGAGGATAACCAGCTGCTGCATTTCGCCTAGCCGTCTCCTTGCAAAATTCCTCATTGGCAACCTTCCATAACAGGTATTGTCCTCCATTTAGCACAGCTTTACACATATTAGCCCAATCTGCTGGCGTCATGTTCAAGTTGTTAATGGATTCGACCAAGCTTACAGTGAAGGGTGCTTGAGGACCATAGGTTGTTACAGCCTCTTTTAGCTGCTTCACTGTTTTGAAATTTAAAACTTGGTAAAATCGCTGCCCTCCTGCCTCAAATACAGGGCATGTTAATATTTGAGATCTTGTCTCAGGATCCCAACTATCAACTGCGGGGGTTGGGGACCTCCCAGCATATGGAGGTGGCCTTGTTAGTTGGACACTTACGTCCTCTGGTGATAGAAAGGTGTTAGTAGCAGTCTCCTGTAGTGGTGGTGCTGTTGGTTGGACACTTACACCCTCTGGTGATAGAAAGGTGTTAGTAGCAATCTCCTGTTGTAACTTTCCCCCTGATGGCTTTTTCTGTTTTACACTTTCTTTCTCTGTCTGACTAACTTGAGAGGCCTTCTCTTTTACTTGAATCTTTTCCTCTGTCTGACTAACTTGAGAGACCTTCTTTTTTACTTGAATCTTTTCCTCTGTCTGACTAACTTGAGAGATCTTCTCTTTTACTTGAATCATTATGTCTTCTCCTTCCTCTACCATTGTCTGAACTGAAGGCTTTGGACTAAGCAAACAAGATACGAACGTCCACAATGGCAATGTGCCAACTGGCAGAGTCCCTGGGCTTTTCTTTTCTATTCTTTTTAAATCTTCACCATGATGGTTCCATTGTGATATATTTAACAACTCCTCCTTAAAAAGCCATGGGCTACATTTTTGTATTGTATCAACGTATGCCCTGACTGTTCTTGATTTTACTGAGATGCCTCCTTCCTCTAACAATTTACTTAACACTCTTTCAGTTTGTTTTTTACTAATTTCTGATCCCGTATTTCTACTATAATACAACCCAACAAGATGACGCCAAACAAAACCGAGACAGAATGAGATAAAAAGGGAACAACAAAAAGTCATTATAGCCTTTCTATCCTCCTGACATGTGCATCCGTCCTTTCTCCCTATCTGTTCCTCAGACGTAAATAGTTTTTTCCTCAGATGTGAGCGGTTTTTCTTCCGTCTCACTCATCTCCAGGGACAGGCAACTTAAAACAAAAGTGAAACAAAATAACAAAAGAAGAATCTTAAAATGGCTACCCATCCTCTCGCCCTGCCCTCAGGGGCGAGCAGTTTCACTTACCCTCAGTCGCTCCCCGTGCGAGCCACCAAATGCCGCAGTCTGGCTGGGCACAATCAGGAGCCACTTGTCAAAAGAAACTAACTTTATTTTTAGAACCACACACCAAACAAAACAGCTCCTCAGGAAAAATCCTCAGAGCCTCAACTGCCACCACCGGCTTTTTACAAGCCTCTCTCTCCCCCCACAAGCTTCTCCCCACCTCCCACAATCCTCCTGCTCTTGAGGCCGATTGGCTGGGTCACGTGGGCAGAGCCAAAAAAGTCCCCCAATGAGCAGCTCCGTGGTCTGAAAGGGCAGGGAAACAGTCCAATGAGCATCACCGCAGAGGAGCCAATCAGCTAGATGTTGCTGGGGCCGAGGAGCCAATCAGCTAGATGTTGCTGGGGCCGCTGTGAGCCAATCATCAGCCGGCAGCTGGATTGCTGGCAGCTGGAAGTTTGCTGGGGCCCCTTCGGCTGTGGCTCTCAACACTGGTCAGTTCTCTTTTCTTAATGGCTCTAATTTTGATTTTTGAGATCTTAGACAAATACTGTGGGTGATGCTACGGGGATCTGGGGATTGAAGGGTGACTATAGATGACCTTGTGATGCTAGAATATTTTAAGGGTAAATAAGAAAGCAAACTTTTTTTAAAAAAAATAATATGATATTTTAAATATAATCAGATTGTCAAAGTTCAAATATTTCTCTTAGTCTTTGTTAAGTATTTAGAAATATTCTATGGTAAGAGTAAAAGTGCCCAGACCTTCGACCTAGAAATATCTAAGTTATGATCTCTGTCCTCTGCTCTCTGATGATTGACTTTGGACAAGTTACTTAATTTCCTTGAGCCTCCATTTTTTTTTAATTTTCATATCTTAAATTGTAGTTGATGATAAAGTCTATCTCATAAAGTATGTAAAGTGCCTGACATATGACAGCTAGCTTTAAAACCCTGCCTAATAGAGTTGAGATTATATTTTTATTACTTGAACTTAAAATATGCTTAACCTTAAAGTTACACTCATTATCTAGAATTTATAACTCAAAATTTTATAGCAACAAAAAAGATCAAAGAACTCATGTTATCTCCTTAGAAACTCTGAAGCTATCAGCATATATTTGTATGGAGCATTTGAATGGCTTGATTTTGCCAATCAACATTTAAGCCTGAATTTTATAGCTTAAATTTAGAAGTTTCTTGCTAAATATCTGTTGGATGGATGCATACATACAGGGGTGGATGGGAAGAAATTCTTACTCTTGGACACAAAGTTAATATTTTTTAAAAAGTGGATTTGGGGATGGAACTACATATGGTGTGGGGGAGAAATCCATTTTTTTTTTTTTTGCTAAGAAAGCAATTCAAATTAATTTCTAACTACATCAGAAGCTTCATTGAATACAAGATTATCAATTTGGCAATGCCCAGCTACACCTGAGTTTAGAGTATGCAGTACCTTAGCCACATGGAGCTGGAAGGCAGAGGAGAAAAGCCAGGCAGGGCAACAGTGGAGAAGAGGGTAACCCAGAACCTGGCATGGCCACAGAGCCTGAGCGATGGGAAGGCAATTAAGTAGTTTAAGACTTAGAAAGAATCCAGGAACTTAGAAAGAATTCAGGAAAACCATTAATCCCAGGTAAATTGATCTGAAAAGTTAGAGCACATAGCAATGCCAAAGTCAAAAAGTAGGAAACTCTCGAGATATGGAAGAACAGTAATGGTGGCCTGCAGCCTGAGATGGCAAGATAAATGCTCCAACCCTCGGGGAAAGGGATTGCAAAGATCTGAACAGGTTGAGAGCCAAAGGAAATGGGCAGAAACACATGTCTGACAAAAGAGTGGGGACCAAAGTAGAAGCTCACCAGAAGAAAGATGCTGAGCTAGATGAAAGAGAAAAACTAACCAAGAGCCACTTGACAGTACTGTGCCCATCCCAAAGTTGAACTGTTTGGGAGAAGATTCAAGGAAGCAATGTGGTCCAGCCCCCCATGCCAGGCTCTGTGTCTTTCAAATCCTCCCAATAGGGAAAGTCAGTCTGGATTTCTTCCTCGCTTGAGATTAGCTTTAGAATCAGGATGTCGTTCATGCTGGGTAAGGAGAATAAACAGTTGTAATAATGAGAAATTGGGAAGGTAGAGGAAGAGAAACAATGCTGGATATGTTTTTGATGTGAACTTATTTTGAAAAGATGCTTGAAGACAGGAATCAAGTCTTCCTTGGCCATTTATACTTTATAACCCAGTCTTGCACAGGTCGACAATGTATTTAATCCTTAATAAAAGTTAAAAGGAATCTGTACTCATGGGTGAAAATTAAGTACTCCAGTTGCTACTTAATTGCTAACATGCACGACTTATTTTTTTCCTTCTTATATACCTATGAACAGGAATATCCTTCCATAGCATCTTCCTATTCAAAAATATTTTCATAAGTCAGATACAGAAAGACCAACACTCTATTATCTTCCAGGCAGTGGAATCTCATAGAAACAGAAAGTAGAAGGGCAGTTACAAGGAGTTGGGAACAGAGAGATGGAAAGACATTGATCAAAGGACACAAATTTCAGTTAAAAGATGAACAAGTTCTAGGGATCTAATACACAACATGTATTAATTAATTTGATTAATTAATTACATTGTAATCATAAAATGTACATTAAATCAAACATTGTATATTTTGAATATATTCAGTCTTTGTCAATCTAAAAACATCTTTCTTTTTTTTCAAGAGGGAATGCTTCTGAACTTATCTCCTCTATGCCCTGACTTCTTTTTAGCATTTATCTGCTAATCTTAAATCTTCTTATTAAAAATATTTGGGCCCATATAGATTAACACTCTGAACTTCTGCATAACTTTATCCTTAAAAGAGTGCTAAATTGAATTAAACAAGCATTTATTTAGCAACTACTATGGATATTGAGTACAAAGGATAGAAAGGAGTAGGAGATATTTGGAATAAATGTGATTATTACAAGTTCCTTGTCCTCAAGAAGCTTTAAAACTAGTCAAACGAAAATAATGAAATATGCTTAGGCTAGACTAAACAAATAACATAATGAAAGTACAAAGACATGGAAACAGAAGTTATCAAATCCTAATCAAGGCATATATACTATTAATCTCAACATCACCTTCCTGTGTGCTTCCTGAACTTTCTGACAAATTGCATTTACTTCCTCCTCTGCTACTTATTTTAGCCTCTTTGAAGGTAGTTTCTTAGACCACTAGCTTGGTTACAAGTCACTGATCCTGAAAAGCTCCTTCGAGGACTTTTGTGTTCCTGGCATAGGGTCTTGGACATACAGGGCACTAATCTCCCTCTCTTGAGTTCAGCAGAAACTTGTGCACAAAAAAATTAATTCTTTTTGTTTGAGGAGATAATAATTTTCTGAATACTTTGGTTATCAAATATTTCCCCCAAGCATCCATGATTAACATGCTGAATTAGAGATGGTTCATCTCTCACTAGTTTCAAAACAACTGCTTCAGCTATTTTTAATAAAGAAAATTACAGAATCATTATTCAATTTCCTGATACAGCAGCACTAACAATTTGGAAGAAACATGTAAATAAATTGCTACTTTAATATATGCAATGCATAACATCTATAAATGAAATTTTTCTACATCTAGGTATAGAAAATATTCAGTAAAGTTATGACCAAATAACAAAAGCCCACTCTTGGCAAAAGACAATAAATATAGTCATTTGTTTACTGCTTTAGAACAATATGTAAATTAATTAAAAGAAAAAGCAATAATGTGTGTCATGTTTATTAATTTAAACGAGTTAAAAATCTTGAAAATTGGGGCCAAATCCAGAATGTGGAACACTGAAACCAAAACATGCATAATTTCCACTAAGATATACTCCTCTAAGGCATAGAATACAGATTTTTGAGTTAGATATTCCATTATATTCCATATATTTCCTGGGGCCAAAGGCTGGCATCTGGTTTCCACATTCAAAGTTCCTGGATCTTCCAACTTCGCAAACTGTTTCCCCAGAAAGTTTGACAATAAATAAAAATTGTTGGGTAAGTTATTTTCCTCTTACTGTGACTGCGGTGGGCCTCAGGCCCTAATAAACATGTGTCCAAGGACAGAAGGGAGGGAGGAAATGAGGATTTTAGGCAAGAAGGAAGGAAAGAAAGGATTTAAAAGGGGGAAGTGGATTCCATGTTATCCAATGGATTTATTATTTTTTTTTTTAATCTCTGGAAAGTATCCTAACGGAGCAGTGTCCTGGGAGAAAGAGAAAACATTGAAGAAAATCTATTAAATCTTGATATGAACTGTCAAGCTCTATGGCATTTGAGCCATGACCTACTTCCTCCCTCCCTGCCCAGTTCAGAGCAGCGGAAGGTCTGCTGTGGGCAGGTCCAGTCAAGAAGATGGACAAGAAGGGAGACAGGGAGGGAGGGAAGAAGGGTCTATGGGAAATGTCCTTGAAATGTCCTTCACTCATTAGGGCTTCCATAACAAAGTACCATAGACTGAGTGACTTAAGCAAAATGAGAAATTTTTTCTCTCACAATCCTGGGAACTGGAAGCCTGAGATCAAGGATTTGATAGGCTTGTTTCTCTTTGGTTCTTTCCCTGACCTGGCAAATCACTGCCTTCTCTCTGTATCTTCATGTGATCTTTTCTTCTGCATCTGTCTCTGTTCTAATCCTCCCTTCTCATAAGGATCCTGGCCATATTGGATTCAAATCCACCCCAAAAACCCCTGTGAAGACCCTCCTCTAAATACAGTCACTTTCTGAGGAATCAAAGCTTAGGATATTGTTTTAGTCAGCTTTTTGGTTGCTGTGACTAAAAGAATCTGACCAGAAAGTTAGGGGAAGAAAAGTTGATTGGGGGGTTCATGGTTTTAGAGGTTTCAATCCATAGACAGCAGGCTCCATTCCTCGGGGCTCCTGGTGAAGCAGGACATCACAAAGGAAGAGGGTGGCAGAGGGAACCAATTCACATGATGACCAGGAAGTAGAGACAGAGATCTCCACTTGTCAGATACAAATATACACTTCAAAGCCACGCCCCAATTCCCACCTCCCCCAGCCACCCGCCACCACGTCAGTTACCATTCAGTTAATCCCAATCAGGGGATTAATTCACTGACTGGGTTAAAACTCTTACAACCCAATCATTTCTCCTCTAAACCTTCTTGCATTGTCTGACACATGAGTTTTCAGGGGACACCACATCTAAACCATATCAGATATCAATATATAAATTTTGGGAGGGATACAATACAGCACATAACATTCTCTGAAGTTACGTATAGAAAACGTGTGCTTTGTGATGACATTTTGTGATAAATTCTTAAAAATGAAAGACTTGCTCATTGCTTTACCATCTGTGATAATTGAGGATTTATACAGAATAGCAAACTGGAGAGTTATGCTTGAATGGTTAAGCAACATTTTAATATTTGGAATATAATTCTCTTTATTTGTTGAATTTGATCTTAAAGTTATAATTCATTTTATGAAAATATACTTATCCTTTTCTGTTATTGATTTTAAGAATTATGCTTGCTTTAATTCTTTACCACTAAAATCTTATACACTCTGGTTCCAAACTAAATTTAAACTCTTTTTAAAACTATTGGAAGCCCTTTCAAACACTTAGTAGTGGGGCCCCACCAAAATGGATAACTCAGTTAAATTAAATTCTTGGATATAGGAAAGCTATACTTTAAAAATCATGAAAGAAATTCTTTTAATTTCTTTTATTATTCACTAGAAAATATTTAATGTAAAAGAAAACAATAAATGAAGAACAGAGTGTAAAATGACATGAGGTTTTATAGAAACTGAAAAAATAAACTGGAAGATAAAAATCCAAAAAAAATCGATAATAAAGTTAATGTGAAAAAAATTAAACAATCCAATAAACAGACAGAAACTATCAGATAAAATGTTTAGAAACAAGATTGAGGGGCTGGGAATGTAGCTCAGTGTTAGAGCACTTGCCCAGCATGCACAAGGCCACAAAGCCCTGGGTGCACTCCACAGTACCCACCCCCAACAACCACCACAACAAATATCTGACTTCATACTGTCTATAGGAGACACACTTTACAGGTTTAAAATAAAAAGTGGAAAACAGAAATAGTATGAGAGCTAGAGGAATCAAACCAATATCACACAAAATATGCTTTAGAACAAAAATATGTTAGTAGAGCTAGAAAGAATCATTCTGGAAAGATAAATGAGTCAATCCACCAGGAAGATATAATACATTGGAACATACATGTACTTAACAATAGATCCCCCAAAATACAAAAACTGGAAGATTGAAGGGAAAAATAGATAATCCAATAGTAATGATTGGGACTTCCATAACTCAGTTTAGTAACATATAGACCAACTAGACAGGAGACCAACAAGGACCTAGAAGATTTAAATGACATTATAAAACCCACTAGACCTAACAGATATAGAACACACCACCCAACCAAAGAGTACTTATTCTTCTATAGAACATATGAATAATTTTCTATCATAAATCATATGATAGGCCATTTTTTTAAGCCATAGTAAAAGTAAGAGGAACAAGGACTGCTGTGGATACAGGATTTCTTTCTGGGGTGATGAAATATTCCAAAACTAGTTTGACATGATGTTAGAAAAGAGATAATGACCTAATGTTAGAAAAATATTTGAAAAACTCTATCTGGACCATGTTAGGGAAGAAACAGATGTAACTGAGGGCTTCCTGATTTTTTTTTCCCCCATAGAACAATTTATCGACATCAGAGACTCACTCATATAAGTTTCCTCCAGTCAAGCAACTAGTGAGAGTAACTGTTTCAATAGTAATATGTTAAAAATGAAGATAGTAAAAAACACTGGAAGTGTATATTTTGAATAGCTGAGTTGTATTGCATGTGAATTATGGCTCAATAAATCTCCTTGAATTTTTAAAAATCAACTGCAGGAATGAAGTTTTAAACCAAACTGTGCTTTTAACAGCCCTGAAAGTGATAGAAAAATCTATTGTTACAGCAATAAAAGAAATTGTAGCATAGTACTACAGTTTGGATTTGAAAAACAAAGGCATATGTGTTGAAGGAGGGTCAACAGAGGGTGGTGCTATTGGGAGGTGGTGGGATCCTTAGTAGGCGGGGCCTAGTGGGAGGAAGTTAGGTCACAGAGGGTGTGCCCTGGAAAGGATATTTGAAATCCTGGCCATTTCCTCTTTTTTTGCTTCCTGACTGCCAAAAGGTGAACAGGCCTCTGCTGCTCACTCCCACCATGGTGTCCTGTGCCACTGCAGGCCTAAAGCAGCAGAAGCAAGCAACTGTGGACTGAAATCTCTCAAACCATGAGGAAAATAAACCTTTCCTCCTTTTAAATTGATTGTCTCACTTGTTTTGTCACAACAACAGAAAGCTGACTCATAGAGACAGTATCCTCCGGGTTTATCCAGGTTTTCCCCTCGCTGGCTGAGAAACCTCTTTGTGCCTCAGTGTCTTTCTCGGTCAAATGAGGTTGAAAAGAATATTCATATCATAAAGTTTATGTGATTATTAAACATGAATTACAGGGGCAAAAGTAATTAAGTTAGCTCAATAAATATTAATTTTTCCAATAACGAGAAAACAAGCTTTAATATAGCACATTTGGGATTGTGATTTGAGAAAAAATAAAAGTCATTTTATGACAGAGCAAAACTCTTCAATAATTTAGTTATAGATATTAAAGTCATGACACAAAATTAAATATTAGAGGAACATGAGACACCCAAAAGAATCAGCAAACAAGAAAAATGTGAGAATCGAATCTGGTCCCTGTTAGGGAGGAGGTAGATGTAATTGAGGGTTTCCAGAGTTCTTCATAGTGAACAGTGGTGTATTAACATCACAGACTCAATTCATGTATGAGTTTCCTTCACCACCATGCAACTAGTGACAGGAACTATTTTAATAAGCCATGGATAACAATTCTACATGTCCTACATGTCCTCCATAAATGCACTCATTTATTATCAAAGAATCTACTTCATGTGTTTACAAAATATTTATTCTCTCATCATTCTACAAACAATTGAGTTGTTTGCAAGATTACATGAATAATCCTAATAAGATGATATGGAAATAGGGTTCAAAACAATCAACCATAAAGACATAATTCACATTTTCTAACCATGTTACTCTCTGCGGTCGTCAGGGGTAAAGCAAAATCTGATTGTAGTCCAAACCTCCTGGTAGCTACCAGGAAGGCAGGAACTTGATTTCTCACACAAGTCCAATTCCCATCCCTTCCACATCATCCCTTAGACCAAACTCTTCTTGAAGCCACAGTGCACTGGCAAGATCCTGGGCCCTGAAAACTTAGCCCCCGGTGACCACTCTTCTGTGATACCCAGCTATAGAGCCTTGGGCAAGTGATCTCATCTGTCTGACCCTCTCTCTGCACCTGGAAGTTGTGAATAACGTTCCTCACAAAGTTCTTTCAGAGGTGCTGGGATGATGTACACTGTGGCCCCCACCACAGCTGCCCAATGCCTGCTATGGCCCTCCTTCCTTCCTTTCCTTCCTCCCCTCCCCTGGTTCAATCTGGATAAAATATAAATCAATCCATAGGTATTTCTGTACTTTGGTGGATAACATGGTTTTTGCTTTTAAGACTAAAATAAAGGAAATTGGCCTACTTTTTTTGTTTGTTTGTTAAACTGAAAAGACAGCAAAGTAGCAGGCATGTCCACTGGATTTCCATTTTTACACCAACTGGTGATGCATTTCATCTTCCTGGAATGCTGAGATGCCACCCTAAAGCCCATCAAGAGGAAAATCCACTATACCTTGGTTTCCACATCGATAACTTGGAAATAATTATAATGAACCCATATGCTGAATAATATTTTTCTAAGAATCAGATATGTTAGAAAATGTAAAAATATTTAGAAAAAAAAATATAGACATATCAAAGTTCTTTGGCCTATCCATGTCCTTCACTTGGTGAGAAACTGAATTTGAAACAATTCTGAGGTTCACCCGTGCTCTCCCATCTCCCACTCCCAGCCCCGCCAACCCGAGCCAGAAAAAGTGATCATCTGTCTAGACCTGCATGAGGATTTTGTTTACTCTTCAGGGGAACATCACTGTGTTAGAGCAGGAGTAATAACTCATACGCATCCCCGTATTAGCATTTCTAAAATCTTCAAAGTTAAAACTAGGGAATTTATTGTAGCTTTAGGCAGTGCTGAAGGTGCCCCCACAGCAATAATTGATGCTCGTGAAAGCCCACACAGAGAAAAATAATCTGAATTCTTTCAAGCTGTTTCTCTTCACATTTATGAAATATTGATAGAAAAATATAAATAGGTATTAATGCTGCTTTAGTAAAGCTTCGGTCTGGTGAAGACAGGGCATAATTTATCTCCAGCTTGCAAGATTAACACTAGAGTGGCCACTGACTCAGCATTAATAGCCAGGGACATATTTTCCTAAGCCTCTGTGCTCTAGGGTCCTCAGACATTGAACATCTAAGGCATGTCGGTGGAGGACACAGCTTGAAGTCTCACCTCCTGTGGAGTTGCTCAGTCCACAATGCCAGGGGCCAGAGCTTCTGTCCTACCCGGTTGTTACTATTTTCCCAATGCCTGCCTATATCAAAGACTACATTCAGTTGTGAGTCTTAGAAAACCCATCTGACAGAGCTTCAACATGAAGTCTGACAGATATTTGCCATTGGTGATTCATCAGGTGAAGTCTATTAGGAAGTCAGTGGTCCCTAATTCCCTTGGCCTTGCTTCATGATCATGTCATGGCTGCCAAAGTTCCAGCCATCATATCTTTATTTCAGGCAAAATGAAGGAATAACTGGTGCAAAATAAAGGCAGATGGTGTTGCTCATCGAATCAAGAAAACAAAAGACATCTCATGAATCTCATAAGAGACTTCCTACTCATGTTTCCTTAGTCACAATAGTGTTACGTGACTATCTTTAGCTTCTACGCATCTGAAAATGTAAGCTTTGTGTCTTCTATGAAAGGAAGGAAGGGAAAAGAAGTTGGAATGAGCACTGAGACAGTTGACAAAATGTCTGGGTAACAAACTCTCAATTAGTATTCAACAGATGAATGAGATCATCGGAACTGAGTCTGAGCCCACTGGAAACGGGTAGAGGGTCAGACTTTTACGACTTTAGATGTGTCTTTGTCAGACTGAAATTAGGGTTTCCCCCAAAGAAATTGTGATGGTAAATCAGTTAATATAGACAGAAAACTCAAATGGGTGGATGGCAGGAAGAAAGAAGGAAGGAAGCAGGGAGAAATATATATACATGTATAATACTTGATTCTTTACGAACGGAGCAAAATCTTTTCTGTTATCAAGTTCATCTCCTGAAACTATTCATTCTTCCCTGCTCACCTCACCTCCTCAAATACACAAGTGCAAGCGCACGCACACACACACATACACACACACACACACACAAATATACATCACATTAAGAATATAAAAGAAAAAAAAACAAGAGGAAAAAAAAAGAATATAAAAGAAGCTGAGTGCATTGGTGAAGACCTATAACCCCAGCAGCTCTGGAGACTGAGGCAGGAGGATCGCGAGTTCAAAGCCAACGTCAGCAAAAACGAGACGCTAAGCAACTCAGTGAGACCCTGACACTAAATAAAAAATGACAAAATAGGGCTGGGGATGTGGCTCAGTGGTTGAGTGCCCCTGAGTTCAACCTCTGGTAGAAAGAAAGAAAAGAGAGAGAGAGAGAGAGAGAGAGAGAGAGAGAGAGAGAGAGAGGGGAAGAAAAAAAGAAAGAAAGAAAGAAAGAAAGAAAGAAAGAAAGAAAGAAAGAAAGAAAGAAAGAAAGAAAGAAAGAAAGAAAGAAAGGAAAGGAAAGAGGGAGGGAGGGAGGGAGGGAGGGAGGGAGGGAGGGAGGGAGGAAGGAAGGAAGGAAGGAAGGAAGGAAGGAAGGAAGGAAGGAAGGAAGGAAGGAAGGAAGGAAGGATTCAAGTGAAGGAATGTTAGGAGACCAACGTACCTATGCAAACTTGTGCATACTTGGTAAAGGCATACAAAATAGATATGGTGAAGGTAAAAATGAATTGCAAGTCTCTCCTCCAGGGTGTAGAAGACCCTGAATCCAGCTAGAAAGGAGACAGTCACCTTGTCCAGCACCATGGACTCTGGGTCTTGATGCTTCTGCAAGCTTCCACCATCCACCCCCTTCCCTTTCCTCCTCTTCTAACTTAGCCTCCATTTACTGAAGGGGAGAGAGGCCAAGAGAGGGACAGCCAGAGGTCATGCAAGTTTTTCTGGTAATCACTGCAGAGGTCACCTATGAACTGGTGTCTTCTCTCCAGTGCTGAACCACGGTTCCCAGAGTCATGTTTTCCTCATTTTGAAAACAAATACGTGTCTTCATATACCTGCACACACATGTATATACATGTCCACAGGCACCCATATTCACATACACACACATGCATACGTGTCTAGGATACTGCATCTATACACACGTATGCCTGATTTTTAAACATGAAATAGGAGCAAGAGGCCTGGCTTTGGCAGACAGGCACGCCCTTCCCTCCACGTGCCTCCCAATCCCAGTCCTGCTCCCTAGAAGCAGCCTTGCTTTTTTAGCTACTTCTAGAAACAGTTCATTCCCTCTCTCTGTATTGCTCAGAAGGCATCCCCAGCATCCTTTCCTGATATATCCATTCACCATCTCCTGTTTCTGTTGAGACCTTTTCTGGTTTTTGCTTTTTTGTGGTTTTGTTTAGTTTTGGGGTTTGGTACTGAACCCAAGGTTGCTCTAACCCTGAGCAGAGTTATAGCCTCCAGCCTTTTGTTGTTTAATCTGGGGGCGAGGTCTTACCTAAATTGGCCAGGTTGGTCCTGAACTTGAGATTCTCCTGCCTCAGCCCCCCGGTAGCTGGGATTACAGGTGCATGCCACCATGCTCTGTCTATTGGGATCTTCCTAAAGCACAATTCTGATCCCACCGGTCACTGCATGTGGCTGTAGAAACTGTGTTCTGCCTGCCTCCAGGAGTCACCCTTCACTCCAGCTCATCTTGGAGCAGTGGGACATGGTTGCCAGTCTTCCCCCTGGAATGTAGGACCCCTGAGAGCTTCAGTGGCCTGGGCCAGACCTGCCATATCAACCTCTTCAGGACCCCAGCAGGTAGCATGCAGTTTCAGAGTAGCTGCATGTGATGGTTAATTCTGTGTGCCAGTTTGACTGGGCCACAGGTTGGCCACGTAGCTGGTTCAACATGGCTTCTGACTGTGTCTGTGAGGGGGGTTTTCCAAAAGAGATCAGCATTTGATCTGGTGGATTGAGTAAAGCAGGCGGCTTTCCCCAGTCTGGGTGGACATCATCCAGTCCACGGAGAGCCTAATAACAAAAAGGTAGAGGCGGGTTGGAGTCCTTCCTTTCTCTCTCTCTCTCTCTCTCTCTCTCTCTCTCTCTCTCTCTCTCTCCCCCATCTCCGCTCTGCCTGACAGCTTAAGCTAGAACATCAATCTCCTCCTGTGCCGGGCATCCTGATCCTCAGGCCTTCTGACTTGTGTTGGAATCTACGCTATTGGCTCTCTAGCTCTTAGGCCTCTGAACCACACCTCCAGCCTCCCGGATCTCCAGCTTGCAGATGGCAGGTGGTGGGACTTCTCAGCCTTCATAATTGCACAAGCCAATCTTTATGATAAATATATGTATACTCAGAGCTGGGTGCAGATCAGTGGTAGAGTATTTGCCTAACACGCACAGGGCTCCAAGTTCAATCCCTAGCACCTCCTTAAGGAGAAAAAAAAAGAATGTATATTGATATACTCTTGACTCTGGTTCTGCTTCTCTGGAGAACCCTAATAGATTTTCTGTCTCTCATGTCTGAACAGCAAATATGGCCCTGGTGTTGTAGTAAGAAATCACACCAGAACTTGGGTATTACATTTGGGTGACATGCAGGTGATACAAGAGGTTTGGGAAGCCCCTTCTCAGGAGTTTCCAATACCCAGTGGCCTTTACTCACAATAGGCAAACAATCGTCACTGTCACACCATTGACTTTCATGAGCATTGGACGTGGATGGGGGGGATCTAAAAGCTCTGTTCAGGCGATAGCCCCAGGTTGGACGCCATGGCACACTCACCGTTGCGAAGTCTGCCACCTATAGGCAGCTCAGGAAGGTGGAACTTACAGAAAGGATGTGTCAGAATATGGAACATCTTCAAGGACAGTGGCCTTTGAACCTTTGACTGAAGCAGATCTTGCTTTGCATCAGGGACAAGAGGATACAAGGAGTGGGCCTGTCATCCCAGTGACTCAGGAGGCTGAGGCAGGAGGATTGCAAGTTCAAGACCAACATCCACAGCAACTTAGGGAGGCTCTAAGCAACTTAATGAAACCTTGTCTCATAATTTTAAAAAATAAAATAAAAAGGGCTGGGGATGTGGCTCAGTGGCTAAGCACTCCTGGGTTTAAATCCCCTGTACCAAAAAATAAAAATACATATAAATTCAACTTGCCATTTTGCAGTAAGATGTGTTTAATCTATTCAAGGTTTTGTTAGTTTTATTTTAAAAAAAAAGTCTATTTCCTCTCTCGATCTCTTTGTAGGGACTCTGCTCATTTCCCTGGAAGTTGTGTTTGCTTCTGTGAGACAAGATGGGAATCTGGGGGCACACAGTGTAGCTTTCCTTCTCTCTCTCTTCTTCCTTCTTTCTTTTCTTTCAAGTTTGTTTTTGTTTTAAGGCCCCCCCTCCCCCGATTTTTTTGCATGAACTGGGCCTCATCTGAGGATTAAAAATAGGAGAAATTCTTATCTAAGCAAACAAGGAAAAATATACTAGCAAATGAGAAAAAACCTCTAGCAATTGGAACACACAGAGCAGTATCTCATCTTAGATAGATTCATACATAGATAGATAGATTGATAGAAAGAGAAAATCTTTCCCAGGGTTAGGATTTCACAGTATCTGCTCAACATCTCCTTGGCAAGACAAGCCTTATTATTATTATTATTATTATTATTATTATTATTATTATTATTTTATTATTATTATTTTTTATTATTATTATTTGCAATGGATTGTTTGTTGCTGTAATAACTCTGGTCAAAGACATTAAGTTAGCAGCAGCGTCACCAAGGAGAAGGACTGTCTTAAAGGCAGCTGTGATGAGAGGGTTGCATAACAGAGATGCTAGATGCATCTTCAAGCCCTGAGATCCAGAAAGTGTTGCCCAGAAGGCTAGACTGGGAGGAAAAAAATTGTCTCGTGTGCTCTGCCTCAATTTATCTTTCCTTTTGTTCTCTGAAATTTCACTATTAGACATTCAGTCCTTTGCTGTCCCTATTGCCTACCACTTGCATTTAACATGTTAACTATTTCTGGAAGAAATAATACATTAAATAGCTAAGAAGCATGAGTATACGAAGAGTGAGATCGAAATGGAAGGTGAAATGTAACTAAGCATCATCCCCGTGGGTTTACCCTGGGGTGTTTTTTTAATTAAGTTTCATTTTTTTGCCAATGAAAAGCAATTAAAACAGAAACCTAGTAAAGGCTCCCATCAAATATTTTTTAAAGATGGAAAAATGAGTACTCACAATGATATTTGATTAGCATTTTCATTACCAAATTTTCCTTATCCGTGCCTACAAATGTCAGCATATCAACTGGGCCTGTTTGGTTTTGCTTTCTTTCTTAGCTTCATGTTTTAAGCCCAGAAAATCTGGCCATTTGAAATTTATTTTTAAATGGATTAAGTGCTCTCCCAGGAGCAATCTTTAAACTTTTCCATCTATATTTTGATAAAACTTCACACGAAGTCAATAACAAATTAGAACATAAATATTTAAGGAGCTTGAAGATAAAATGAGAGCATCTCCTTTCTCTCTTTTTTTATGTTGCTGGTAACGTGCCAAATAGAGAGGAATTAAGGGTCTTGAGGAATGCATCAAAAGCTTCTGCTTGTGCAAACAGGCAAAAGCAAGCAAAGGGTCACTAATCCGGGAGGTGATGGTGTCACCTTGAAGGGACGTGGCTCACTTCAGGAATCCCAAGTCTCTCACACAGCTTCTTTCTAGACGTTGATCATAAAGGAATAGGAGCACTGGTAATTTTTACCACGGGGCTCTTCCCCTTCACGCGGGCGTGCTATCTGAGTTCATCTAGTTTCTTTAATGTACAGGAAATTCGATTTATTTTCAAAAGACAAACACCTAAAGAAGAAAAGGGCTCATCACTTCAAAAGCAAATCAGATGAAATGAGGAGAGAGCATCGCCCATCCAAAGAAACAAAGAGCCGGTGAAATGAAAATAAACTCAGTACAGGCTAATATATGCAAAGACGATTTCAAAAAGTGATGAATTTAAACAGATAAACCCCAGAATAAGCCACCCATTTGCTAAAAGTCACTCCAAAAAGATGTTTGCCAAGATCACCTGTGCATGGAGATTGTCTATCAAGGAATGAATCTCATCAGTTCTGTGTGCTGAGATAAAATCTCACGCTAGGGAGGATTTTTCTCAGCCTTTCATGGTAATTTTAGATATTTGATTGTAAATCAGAATGTTTGCTCTACCTAATGAACAAAAGCACTGGATTAGTCGAGCTGGTATTAAAAGTTGTTTTTGTTTACAACACGGTTTAGACTTTAATGTTATCTGAGTGCTCAGAGAATGTTCTCAAATGCCGCATCTGTATGACACGCAAATAGTTCTTACTTTGAGTGGGCTAGAAACTAACAAATTGGGTCTCTGTGCCTTTGAGTGACAGGAGTCTCTCCACTCTGTGCTCTGCCTAATGGGCTAGCATGGGGGAAGGGTCCCAGAGGCAGTGGTGAGTGCTCTGATTCACTTCCATTTCATTAAGGACGGGAGAAGGCACGTGGGGTCATGTTATTAGAGTGTCCTTTCAGAGGTTTCTTAAGGATGTTTTTACCTCGCCTAAAGATAACAACAGGAGGGATGGTGGAGAGCCAAGCCAATCTCCTCAATCAGTCTCCATGTGAAAGCAAAAAGATTAGAATCCATTCATTCGTTTATTCATTCACTCATTCATTCAATAAATATAGCATATGTCAGGCACTGAGCTTGACATTGCAGAAATAATGAGCAAAAATACACGTTCCCTGAATGCTTCCTCCATGCACACATTGGAGCCTGCATTGTCCAGCTACATGAAACTGAGCAAAAATGAATCTAAACGCATTTAACATGTTAACATGTAACAGTGTTTATATCCAACAGTCAATTATTAGCCTCTGCCTCACAGAAATCAGAATGCAGGCGCCACTGGAGGTGGTGACATAGCATCAGGAAGGTTAAAGATTGCACACTGAGTGTGCAAATTGAGTGGCAAATTAAGATTAGAACTCAGGCTTTCGACTCTTTGCCTGTGGTTTCTACCCCATCCCTGGGGGGTGCCTTCTCCTCATCACCATTCACATTTGCTTCGGAGAAAGAGAAGGTCTAAATTTTTTAATGATGGCCGTGCACAATTACATCACGATGCAGTTAATGATAAAAGCAAGACTTCAAAACACGCACCCTTTAAATAACGCATCGGGCTTATCGCTGATGAGATCTTTAATTATGCCAAGGCAAAACTAGAGACAGCCTAATGGGAAATACAGATTACTTGTTAAAATTATTAACAGAGCTAATATGCTTACATTTGTTTATGTGTACTGGAATCAGCTTGAATATTGGACTGCAATGACAATATGTGTAAAGATCAATTAAAAGTCATAGAGATGAGATATTGGATTTCCAGACCCTAATAGGATTTCGTCTGCACTTGCTATATTATGTTATACAATTATAATTGAGCTTCCATCAAATCACAGAATCTGTCACATCACCAATTTATTTTCCAGGCACTAATGAAACGTATTTCCTGTTGAGAATGCTTTTAAAAGCATAACCCTGAGGAAGAGAGGTGACGTGGGGAAACAGGCTTCTATTTATTTAGCAAACCTCACTAAAAACCTGGACACAAGTAAAATGAATATGACAGCTCTGGGGAAGGTCCTGAGTGGCCATTTGTTCTTATTCTGAAGAGCAATGTAAGGACTCTCAAAAAGGACCAGGACCAACACACGTAATTCACACGCACTTTGATCCCAATCATCAGATCGATTCTCTGCCTCTTTATTGTTGGGTTGTCCAACTAGAGGCAGAGTCGATACAAGATTTTCTTCTGGATTCTTATTTTCTTTTCCAGTGTCAGAATCACTCATTAGATTATAAAACAAGATTCTCTGAAAAAGAACTTGTCGAGGCAGCTTTCACTTGGTGAAGTGTGAATTCTTGTTTCGTTTTCTGTGGAGAAGAAAAGACCCTACCTGGAGACTAGTGTAAAAGATCCCTAAGATGGCACACGCTCGGACGACAACGATGACGCTCTCTGGAAAGATTATCCCAGGAGGATCGGTGTGTGCTCCTCGTACTAACGAGAGTGGTGGAGCCCTGAGAGACACAGACACCCCTGAGAAGGGAATGTCATTTACATACCATATTTACTAGCAGTCATAAGGGGCCCTGACTGTCACGAGATGTCCCCCTCAATAGGAAAACCTTGCCTGGCAGATTAGGGCCAGACCTGCTTGAGTACATCCAGGAATGGGGAGCTCACCCCAATGGAACAGCAGACAATTTCCAGAAAGTTCTTCATAGGACTTGCTAATATCCAAATCCTCAACTCTGAAGCCCCAGCATGCAGTTCAACTCTGGCACCCTCTACACCCACTTAGCTTATTTTGTTGTGTCTACACTTTAATAGATGTGCTCTTAGCTGGTCACTTTTTCAGAGGGAGATAATAAAATTAAAACATTTTAAAAGCTATGCTATGCTAAATATTTGAAAACACCCCTCCTGCCCCCTCTTCACTCTACCTCCCTGGTAGAGCATCTAAACATGCTCAGTTCTCTACTTGTTTTCTTGTCAGAGGGAGCCCTAAGATATCATGGTCACCACTCACATCCAGTTGGTCATAGAGTACTTTCTAAATCTCTCTTTATCACAGAGCCCCACCCTGGTACAGGCAACTGTCAAAACCACCTGGCTGCCACAACAGTTTCTCCATGCTCCTCTGTTGTCCTCGCTCCCTGCAGACTGTTACCAGAGCTGTCTTCTCAAGGTAGTAGCCTCATCCTGGTGCCACATCCCTGCTGAAAGCCCACAACAGCTCCCACAGCTCCGAGCCGGAAGTTCAAGCCATAAACTCTTTAGCATCTGATCTCTCTCCTTCCTCAACTGTCTCCAGTCTTCCCCATGGAAACATTAACTCCAGGCATGGAAAGCTGCTTTGGAGCACACCACACAGCCTGCCCGCCATGAAAGGTCCAAACCCTGCACACTGTGAGCACTCAGAGAGGCACACCAGGCCTGCAGTGCAGTTCCCTAATTCACCAAAGTATGGCTCCATAGCCCAACATTAAGGTACCTATCGGCTTGATGTGGCCACCACCACCAAAGTGGGATATCATCACTTCTATCTAGGGACAACAATCAGGACATGGTAAAATGTCACCAAGGACCCTGTGGGAATGGTTGCACCAGAGATATATCTCTACTAGAGGTGCTAATAGTCATCATCCTGTTGCAAAGGTAAGAGGTAGCCTTGCATGGGGTTGTCTCTATCTTGTTTCTCCTGCTAACAGCCAACTTCTTTTGATTATCTTTTCACTAGTCATATAATCTAATAACTCTAAATTGTCACATCCTACCTCATAAACATCTCAGCCTATCCCGCCACCACCACCATTAGAAACTGTAAACCATTATGCCAACCTATTGACTATATGGTAGAAGATAACCAAACTCATCATTTCTGTTTATAGCAACAAAACTGTAAATGTCAGAAGCTAATTGATTTATGGCTGTATATTGGTTACTGAGGGCAGTAATAATAATATCCCCCTTAAAGGTGAGGTATTGGTAACTTGAAGGGACACTATAAGACATTAGAGTTGAAGCTACAGTACCCCAGATCTACACTGCAAGAGAGGAAGACACATAGACATCAAGAAAAAACAAGGGATGGAAGTGCCCTCAAACAAACCAAGATACTACAACAATAGAACCCATAGATAGCACAGTAGATGAAATATCAGAGAAGGAGTTGAGAATATACATAACTAAAATTATCTAGGAATTAAAGAATGACCTAAGTGAGCAAATACAGGCAAAAATCAATCGCTCCAACAAAGAGATAAGAGAGCAAATACAGGGAGCAAAAGATTACTTCAAGAAAGAGAGATTCTAGGAGGAAAAAAAAAACAGAAATCCTTGAATTAAAAGAAACAATCAACTAAATAAAAAACTCAATATAAAGCATCACCAACAGACTAGATCACTTGGAAGATAGGACCCAGACAATGAAGACAAAATATACAATCTTGAAAATAAACTTGACCACAGTGAAGACAGTGAGAAACCATGAACAGAACATCCAACAAGTATGGGATAACATCAAAAGACCAAATCTAATATTTATTGGGATAGAGGAATGCTCAGAGATTCAAACCAAAGGAATGCACAATCTCTTCAATGAAATAATATTGAAAAATTTCCCAAACATGAAGAATGAATTGGAAATTAAATACAAGAGGCTTACAGATCCACACCAGGGCACATTATAATAAAAATGCCTAGGGCTGGGGCTGGGGCTCAGCAGTAGAGTGCTCACCTGGCATGTGCAAGGCCCTGGGTTTGATACTCAGCACCACATTAAAAATAAATAAATAAAGGTATTGTGTCCAAGTACAACTAATTAAATAAATATTTAAAAAATAAAAAAACAATAAAAATGCCTAGCATACAGAATAAGTATAGAATTTTAAAGGCTGCAAGAGAGAGAAAAATCAGATTTTATATATAGGGAAAAACCAATTAGGATATCTGCAGATTTTTCAACCCAGACCACCCCCCACCCCCCCCCACCCCCGCCAAAGCCAGGCAATTCTGGAACAACATACACCAGCTCTGACAAAAAATGGACCCCAACCAAGAATCATATATCCAGAAAAATTAAGCTTAAGTTTTTATGATGAAATAAAAACCTTCCATGATAAACAAAAGCCAAAGAATTCACAGCAAGAAAGCTTGCACTAAAGAACACTCTTGGCAAAATATTCCACAAGGAGGAAATGAAAAACAACAATGAAAATCAGAACAAGAGAAAAAAAAACAATGAAAATCAGCAAAGGGAGGAACTACACTAAAGGACAGGCCAATCAAAGGAGAAAGTAATTCAAATTAAATACCAAAAATAAACAAAAGTGAAGAGGAATACAAATCAAGTCTCAATAATAACTCTGAATGTTAATGACCTAAACTCACCAGTCAAAAGACACATACTGGCAGATTGGATTTTAAAAAAAGACTCAACAATATGCTGCCTTCAAGAGACTCATTTCATAGGAAAGACATCCACAGACTAAAGGTGAAACATTGGGAAAAATCATACCACTCACATGGTCTGTGTAAACAAGCAGGAGTTTCCATCCTAATATCAAATAAAGTGGATTTCAAGCCAAAACTAATCAAAAGGGATAAAGAGGGACATTTTATACTGCTTAAGGGAACCATACATCAATAAGACATAACAATTATAAATATATATGCCCCAAATATGGAGCATCTACATTCATCAAACAAACTCTTCTCAAGTTCAAGAGTCAAATAGATCACAACACAATAATTCTGGGTGACTTTACACACCTCTTTTACCACTGGATAGGTCTTCCAAACAAAAGCTAAACAAAGAAACTATAGAATTCAATAATACGACTGTATTATTAAATAACTTAGATTTAATTGACATATATTGAACATTTCATCCTTTAATGAGCAAATACACTTTATTCTCAGCAGCACATGGATCCTTCTCTAAAATAAACCATATATTATGTCACAAAGCAAATCTTAGCAAATACAAAAAAAATAGAGACATTATCCTGTATTCTATCAGATCATAATGGAATGAAATTAGAAATCAATGATAAAGGGCTGGGGTTGTGGCTCATCAGTAGAGTGCTTGCTTCGCATGTGCAAGACTCTAGGTTCGATCCTCAGCACCACATAAAAATAAATAAGTGAAATAAAGGTGTTGTGTCCAACTACAACCAAAAAATAAATATTTTTTAAATGATAAAATAAAAAATAAAAGCTACTCAAACATCTGGATGTGCTACTGAATGAACAATGGGTTGCAAAAGACATCAAGGAGGAGGTTAAAAAATTCTTAGAGGTAAATGAGAACACTGATACAACATAACAAAATGTCTGGGACACTATGAAGGCAGTTCTAAGAGGAAAATTCATTTCATGGAGTTCACTTCTTAAAAGAAGAAAAAGTCAACAAATAAATGACAAGTATTACATCATAAAGCCCTAGAAAAAGAAGAATAAATCAACACCAAAAACAGTAGAAGATAGGAAATAATTAAAATCAGAGATAAAATTGAAACAAAAGAAACAATGAAAAAAATTGACAAAACAAAAATTTGATTTTTTGAAAAAATAAATAAAATTGATAAACCCCTAACATCCATGATGGAAAAGGAAATATTACAACAGACACTACAGAAATACAGACGATAATTGTTGAGGGCCACAACCAAGTCAAGATGGCGCCTGGCACTTTGCCAGGAGGAGTGGTTTGTGAAGCAACGCCAGCAAGCCATTAAGATGATAAGGATTCCTTAATGACTGACTGCTGTATCTAGATGATGTTAATTAAGTTAAGCTGTATGTAATTAGTTAGGTATACATACCTCTGCTGCCCCATAATAAAGTGGCTCCCACTGTTTCAATCTTCACAAGTAGCTTGTCACCCCCCGGTTATTTTGCCCAGCCAGACTGCGGCAGATAATTAGAAATTATGTTGGAAATTTGTATTCCAATAAAATAGAAAATATCAAAGGCATCAACAAATTTCTAGAGTCACATGATTTGCCCAAACTGAATCAGGATGATATACACAATTTAAACAGATCAATTCAAGCAATGAAATAGAAGATGCCATCAGAAGCCTATCAACCAAGAAAAGCCCAGGACTGGAAGCATGCACAGCTGATTTCTACAAGCTGTTTAAAGAAGAACAAACACCAAATTATTTCATGAAATAGAAAAAGAAAGAACATTTCCAAACTTATTCTATGAGACCAATATCACCCTGATTCCAAAACCAGGCAAAGAAACATTAAAGAAAGAAAGCTTCAGAACAATATCTCTAATGAACATAGATGCAAAAATTCTCAATAAAATTCTGGCAAATCAAATACAAAAACATATCGAAAAGAAAGTGCAACATTATCAAGTGGGGTTCATCTCAGGGATACCAGTTTGGTTCAACATACAGAAATTAATAAATGTAATTTATCACATCAGTAGACTTAAAGAATCATAGCATCATCTCAATAAATGCAGAAGAAGCATTTGACAAAATACAGTACCCCTTCATGTTCAAAACACTAGAAAAACTAGAGATAACAGGTACATATCTCAACATTGTAAAAGCTAGCTATGCTAAGCCCAGGCCAACATCATTCTAATCGGAGAAAAATTGAAAGCATTATCTCTAAAAACCAGAAAAAGACAGGGATGCCCTCTTTCACCACTCCTATTTAACATAGTTCTTGAAACTCTAGCCAGAGCAGTTAGATGAAAGAAATTAAAGAGATACAGATAGGAAAAGAAGAACTCAAATTACCATTATTTGCTGATGCTATGATTGTATGTATAAAAGACCCAAAAATTTTCACAAGAAAACTGCTAGAATTAATAAATGAATTCAGCCTAGTAGCAGGATATAAAATCAATGCCCATAAATCAAAGGCATTTCTGTATATCAGTGACAAATCCTTTGAAAGAGAAATAGGAAAACGACCCGATTTACAAAAGCCACACACACACACACACACACACACACAAAATACCTGGGAATCAACTTAACAAAAGAGGTGAAAGACCTCTATGATGAAAATTACAGAACACTAAAGAAAGAAGTTAAAGAAGACCTTAGAAGATGGAAAGATCTACTTCGTTCTTAGATAGGCAGAATTAATATTGCCAAAATGACCATAGTACCAAAAGCACTATACAGATTTAATGCAATTCCAATCAAAATCCCAATGACTTTCCTCATAGAAATAGAAAAGGCAGTCATGAAATTCATATGAAAAAATAAGAGACCCAGAATAGCTAAAGTGATCCTCAGCAAGAAGAGTGAAGCAGGTGGCATCACTATACCAGACCTTAAACTACACTACAGAGCAATAGTAACAAAAAAAGCATGATATTGGCACTAAAATAAACTGGTAGACCAATGGTACAGAATAGAGGACACAGAGAGTACCCATATAATTGCAGTTATCTTATATTAGAAAAGGTGCCAAAAACAGATTGGAGAAAAGATAGCCTCTTCAACAAATGGTGCTGGGAAAACTGGAAATCCATATGCAGCAAAATGAAATTAAACCCTTATCTCTCACCATGCACAAAACTCAATTCAAAGTGGATCAAGGACCTAGGAATTAAACCAGAAAAACTACGTCTATTAAAAGAAAACGTAGGTCCAAATATCCATCATGTTGGATTAGGCCCCATCTTCCTTAATAAGTCTCCTATAGCACAAGAAATAAAATCAAGAATCAATAAATGGGATGGATTCAAGCTAAAAAGCTTCTTCTCAGCAAAAGAAATAATCAGTGAAGTGAATAGAGAGCTATAGGTTGGGAGCAAATTTTTACCACTCACACATCAGCTAGAGCACTAATCTATAGGATATATAAAGAACTCAAAAATCTTAACACCAAAAATACAAATAACCCAATCAACAAATAGGCCAAGGAACTGAACAGACACTCCTCAGAAGATGATATACATACAATCAATCAACAAACATATGAAAAAACGTTCAACATCTCCAGCAATTAGAGAAATTCAAATCAAAACTACTCTGAGATTTTATCTCCCTCCAGTCAGAATGGCAGCTATTAAGAACACAAGCAACAATAAGTGTTGGCAAGGATATGGGGAGAAATGCACCCTCATACACTGCTGGTGGTACTGCAAATTGGTGCAGCCAATATGGAAAGCAGTATGGAGATTCCTCAGAAAACTGGGATGGAACCACCATTTGACCCAGCTATCCCACTCCTCAGTAAATACCCAGCATACTACAGGGATGCAGCTACATCAATGTTTATAGCAGTGCAAATCACAATAACTAAATTGTGGAACCAACCTAGATGCCCTTCAGTACATAAAGGGATAAAGAAAATGTGATATATATATATATATACACACACACACAATGGAATATTACTCAGCAATAAAAGAGAATAAAACCATGGCATTTGCAGGTAAATGGATGGAGCTGTAGAATATTATGCTAAGTTAAGTAAGCCAATCCCAAAAAACCAAATGCTGAATGTTTTCTCTGATATGAAGATGCTGATCCTTAATGGGGATGGGGTGGGAGCATGGGAGGAACAGAGGAACTTTAGACAGGGCAAAGGGGATAGAGGGGAAGGGAGAAGGCAGGAGGGAAGAAAAGACAATGGAGTGAGATGAACATCATTACCCTAAGTACATGTATGGAGACACAAATGGTGTGACTTCACTTTGTGCACCACCAGAGACGTGAAAAATTGTGCTCTACATTTGTAATATGAATTGAAATGCATTCTTCTGTCATATATAACAAATTAGAATAAATAAATTTTTTTAAAAAAAAAGAAATCTTCTTTGAATTTCTCCACCAAGCCATACTGTCCTGCCTCCAGACCTTTGCCCAAGCTGCATCCTGTGCCTGAAACACTCACCCAAGTCTTCACCCACAGTGCCCCCTGGCTAACATGGGCTTCCAGTGTTGGCTTTGAAAGTACATCCTCCCCTGACCCCGAGGACGCACAGCCATGAACTCTCCCCACCCACCCTCAATTTACCCAGGCAGGGCTCATGGCAGACATTTGGAAATTACAGTCCTTCCTGGGTATCCACAGATTTGCATCCAGAGACTCAACCAACTGCCAATCAAAATATTTTTTAATTGTGTCTGTACTGAACACATACAGACTTTTTTTCCTTGTCACTGTTCCCTAAACAATATAGGATAACAACTATTTACATAGCATCTACATTGTATTGGGTGTTCCAAAGAACTCATAGAGGATTTAAAGTACCCAGGAGGATGCTCAGGGTTTATATGTAAAGGTTACGACACTATTTCACAAACGGTCTTGAGAATCTGTGAATCTTGGTATCTGTAGGGTGCCCTGTAACCAATCCCCTAAGATACCCAGATACCCTCAGGACCACTGCCCCTATTATATTGCCTCTTCCTCTCTAAAGCATTAACTCTTTGAGGACCAAACCCATGTCACTGTGGTTACTGCTGAACTCCTGGAGCTTCACAGGATGCCTGGCATTTAGCATGTGCTTAATAAATTCCTATGAATAAAAAAGGAGGGAAATAAGGAGGAAGAGATTGGGGACATATGAAAATGACATATACCATTTAAACATCACCCAGGTCTCAGCACAGCACACCAGGTGGAATCTGTTAGGAAACGTGAGAAGGTGAAGTCAAATCATTCCTTTCTTGTTCTGGTGGTGCTGTCTCCAGAAGACTCAGTGTTCCAAGGAAGGTTTAGTCATTCACTGGACAAGTATTTATTAGGCAGAATATTATTAAAAATATTTTATTTTATAAATACAGTTTAGAATTCTGCTTTAGAGCTAACTACACAGCCTGAATACCTAGGTTCAAATCGTAATCTAACGTTTAACGTGTGACATTGGGCATGTTACACGTTTGCCTTTCTAGATTTCATGGTTGTTTTTTTTTTTTTTTTTTGTCTGTAAAAAGGCAATGATAAGAAGAGCTTTCTAGAAATTGTGATGATGAGAGTAATTCATGCATGCAAAGCACTGGAATTGCGCCTGCCCCAGAGTGACGGCTTTATAAGAGTTAGTATTTCGTGCTAAAAAGCACCTCACACCATGACCACCCAGCAAGACCCCCCCCCCAATAAACAAAAGGTGCTTTCTTTTGACAAGCAGTGTCACAAACTTAAAATATCAAATAGGTTGCCTGTTATATAAATTTAGAATTTGGAGTCTATCATCATTATTTTTTTTATTTATGTATTATATTCACATCATATACCTAAATATCACATACCTAAATAGCATTTATAAAAATTTACATTACAGTTTATGTTCAGGTTGTTATATTATTATGTTATACATTTACTTATTTAATATGTGGAAAATAAAATCAGACCAAGTTAAAAAGTTTTTTAAAAGTTTATTGCACATACACAAGAATAGTTCAAGGGCCAGAAGTCTTCAGACCAATGCTCTCAGAAGTCCTGTCCTGACAGTTACAATACAGTCTACGAAGCATAGAGGAGGATATATTCTGACTTTTTCTTGGTTGGTTGTTGTTATGGTTTAAATATGAGGCATCCCCCAAAAGCTTATGTATGAGACCATGTAAGGAAGCTTAGAGGTGAAACGATTGGGTTATGAGAGCCTTCGTCTAATCAGTGCATCAAACCCCTGATAGAGATTAACAGAGTGGTTAATTAACTGCAGGCAGGTGGGGTGTGGCTGGAGAAGTGGGTCACTGGGGACAGGCCTTTGGGGTTTACATTCCATCCCTGATGAGCAGAGCTCGCTCTCTCTCTGTTTCCGGATTGTCCTGTCCTGAGCCACCTTCCTCCTTCACACTCTTCTGCCGCGATATTCTGCCTCACCTTGGGCCCAGAGCAACCTAATTGGCAGTCTATGGACTAAGACGCCTGAAATTCTGAGCCCCAGATAAACTTTTTCTCCTCTAAAATTGTTCTTGTCAGGTCTTCTGGTCACACTGGGAAAAAAAAAAAAAGCTGACTAAAAGAGTTGCTAGACATTAACATTCTTTTTAAGTCAAACAAAGCGTTTTAAAGCTACTCATCAATAGCCAATTGGTTTAATTCCACTGAATCCTACTGACAAGGACAAAGAGCTTACCTTTCATGTTTTGCTTATGATCCAAGCTGGTGTTTAGGAAATCAGGTTGACTTGAGTTTGGGCTTCGTGGCTATGGGCAGTAGGCTGGGGTATCCAATCCAAGGCCTCCATTTATACTTATTGCTTTTTAACAAATATAAAGGTCTACTTTGAATTATTTACACTGTCTCATCTACTTCTCAGGGGAATTTTTTGAAACAGAACAATTATTATCTTTCTTATCCTATAAGGGAAGAAACCTAAACTTGAATCTGAGTGGCCTAAGATTAGCACTGACAAGCCCGGATTCCTTTCCAGACTCCTTCCTGTCCAAGTCACTTCGTAGCTGTAAGAATCTGTGTAAATCTATCAGTGAAATCTCACAACCATTTTGAGAGACAGGCCCTGCCATCCCCACTTCAGAGATGCAGAAATGGAGGCAGAACATGAGTATCTCAGCTCCGACTGCCATACACTGGCTATCTTAAGCCACAGTCGGTGATTTGTCACAGTCTCGGGAGCTGAGAATTCCAAGTTCCAGGTTCCAGAGGATTCAGGGTCTGGTGAGAGCCCACTTCCCAGCTTGGACACAGCCACTCTCTCGAGGTCTAGTTGTGTGGCCTTTCCTCGGTGCCTGATCCTGGGGAGAAGGAGCGTTCTCCTTTGTCTTCCTTTCCTTGTGAAGGCATTTATCGCATCAGGAAGGCCTCACCCTCAGGACCCAATCTTCACCTAAGTGTCTCCCAAGGCCTCACCTCCTAATGTCATTTCATAGGGCATCACAGCGTCAGCATGTGAAGCCGGGGAGACTGGAGCATCCAGCCTACAGCCATGACTCTCCCCGAGGTTGCCTTGTAGACGATGGCAGAGCGTATGCTCTTGACCCCCCACCTCATAGTGGGTCCCCTAGCCAGCTCAGTGTCAGTTCCTCAGACAGCAGAAGAAGCTCCACAACTCACAGAGACTCCAGTTCAGGTCTAGGGTGTGCCCCTGGAATCCCATTTTACAAAGCTCCCAGGTGAACCTGAGTCAGGGACTAGGAATCTCAGAACACCTTCATGGGGATGGGCCTGCTCCTGTAGGACCTCAAGGGTCCAAAGGACAGAGGACAGGGACAAGGGCAACACCAAAGACAAACCCTGCCTTCCTCACCATTTTCCCCTGGGCTGACTCAGCTACGTCCTGTACCTTTATTGAACAACAATTCTTTAAAGTTGAATTGTCAGCAAGAATTCAAGTGTTATCTATTGAATTTCAGCAGCACTCAATTCCCCAGGCACACACTATTTATTTAGGTTTAGTTTACTCTTCTTTCTCTTTTAATCTATTAGTCAAAGCATTGTTAAACATGCACACACACACACACACACACACGCACACACACACGCACACATGCACACACACTGCTGATAAGTGAGGGTGCTATTTAAGTTTTCCCTCCCTGGCTATGGACATGGATGTGGGTAAGCTTTAATGGTTGCTGAAAATATCATACTATGCAAAATTCATTGGTGGGTAGGGGGAGAATATTGGTTACCATATTTCTATGGTGAACTTAAAATGTTGGAGTGACTGGATACAATGTCGTGGAAAATGTTCTCTGGCCTCCAATGACTTGGATGGAATCAGGATGAGGACTGTGAGATTTAATAACACCATGGTTACAACAGTAGTTTAAACTCATAAACCACAAATGCATGTCTGGACAGAAATAAAAAGAATCTGAGTGTTACATCCTCCTAAGTGGATTCTTCCATAGAGGAATGGTGGAGAAGAGTCTAGCCCCCAAGTGCTTAACTTTGCAATTCAAAAGAGTTGTGACTTAGCTTCCCTTATATAACATGGGCAGCTTTTCATTATGTTTATTTGATGCAGTGTTATTGAGGCAATATTTCATATGAATAATTCATTTCTACTCCAACTTTATCTAGCAAAGTCAAAAGCAGAATCCTAAGTTTCAAAACAGATCAAAGAGTTCCTTAAATAAAATGGAAATGCCTTCAGTCGACTGCTCTATGAATCTCCCTGTCTTGTCTATGCATTAAGCAAGCACTTACTATGGGCAGTCAGATACTAAAGTTATTAAATGTTCACAGCTCGCCCTGCATTTTCCTTGTTCAAAATGAATTTTAGTGCCCCAGTTTTGCACTGTTTCCTCTTGTTCTTATCCAGAAATTGAGTTCTATGAGAGCAAATCACATCTGAGTAATTTTTTACATATTTTTAACTTTGGTTGTGAGTGCCTGACTTTCTGAGGCCATCTCAGCCCTGATTACCTTCTGTTCCACTGGGCAGTCTGATGAACACAGCAGGCAGGCTGTGGTGAATAAAATAGAGCAATTACATTTGGATGCTCAAGACTGCCAGCTGCCTGGGGATGCCCCACCATAGCCTTTCTATTGTGGTTATCCTCCTTTCAGATCTTACCAAGTCATGCAAGAAAGTCGCCCTTCAAAGTGATTGACATTCCAAAAATTGCCCTGGCTTTATCCAACCACAGGAGCTGCAAACAAGAGTGGAGCAGTCAGAGTGAAAAATTAATCATGGAAGTGGGGGGAAAAAAGTAGTATTCAGAATCACTGGATCACACCTAAACACACTCTTTTTTTATTATTATTATTATAAAAATAGTGTTACGTCCATAGGGAGAAAAAAAGTAACTAAAAGATCTTTAAAGCCATCAAACAAAGCTCACCTCGTACACAACTGTGTTGGATAAGACCTCAGAAGCAGTAATTACACCATTTTACTTCCTCTGAGAAGACAATCTTTCCTGGCTGGGCCAGGTGGCCAATTGGGGAAGAGCCTAAGAACAGGAATTGGAAAAATCTAGCTTCAGTTCCTAGTTGGACTGCTTATTAGCTAGGAGGCTTTGGACAACTTCCTAGGCATTTCGAGATACCTGGAGAAAAATACTAGCTACTTTATGAAATGTTGGAAAAATATAAAGTAGTTTACATTTGTAATGTGTCTAGTTCATACTAGGAAATGATAACCTGGATTAAGAAGTCACTCTTCAGAATTACAAAAAGATGTTTTGTTATTTTGCTTTTAGTGTTATCCACTGTAGCCTGGTCAACCCTATATACTGCAGAAGAATGAAAATATCCACTCTGATGACAGAGTCCTTTTTCCATTTGGTCTCTGAGACAAGCATTGTTTAGTTGTGATTCCCTGTGCCTCTGTGGTGCTCCCTTCCAGGATGGAGGCTTGAAATAGTATACACCTATTTCCCATGATCCTTTGTAGCTAAGCACGCCTGAAGTTTGCTAGATGGAGATTTCTGGAATCTTCTTGCCTGATTAAAGAAAGAGGAATATGAGGAGAAGACCTTTTCCCACTCTCCACCCCTGTCATATGAAGATAACCCACCATGGCCATTTTAAGAGGAGAAAGACAAACTGAGCTCTGACCTTGCTCATTAATGCTGTTGAGCTACTGAGGTAGCCCTAAAGTGACCTCAAGTGTTTCCTTGTCTTCCCCAACATATCAAGGCATATACAGATGTTATCCAACATGGGTTCTGTTTTATGAATAACACCAGTTAATGTTCAGAGAGGTTGAGTAACTCATCCAATATCATGAGCCAAGAAGCGGCAGAGAAGGCCTGGAACCCAGATCTGTCTCTGTCAAAGGCCAGGTCTCTTTGGCACACTCCTGCTACACAAGTAGTTGTTATTCAGTCTGACAGAAAATAATTTAGGTAGTGATGTTCCTTTTCTATGTTTCCTGAACTGCATCTCCCACATCTCCCAAACTTTGACCTCCCTAAGCAACCTCATGTTCTAAACCTCTCTCTTATTTGAACTTCTTCTCATCAAAATTTGCCTGTTGGGTTCTATTCCAGAGTAGGTTAATATGCTTCATAAGGTTAAGCTAGGTAACCATTTAAGCAAATTTCTTTTAATAAGATCTTACTTTAGAGAATGCCTTCAATGGAAGTTCTCAATACTCTGATGAGGCAGAGGTGAGATGGTCCCTTTGTATCACAAGGGCAGATACTCCCTCACGCACCAAGGGCTAGTTCTGCCAATAAAAGTTAGCTGGGATCTGGAGCCCCGCTGCAATTCATTTATTACCTAAGCAGGTATTTTATTAAACACTTCACTTCTGTGCCTGCTAGAATACTGGGGATATCACACTAAACCAAACACACAAATTTCCTCCTTTCATGAAGTTTAAATTCTAGTTGAGGAGAAATAATGAGTAAATATGTAATATTTCAAGTAGTGAAAAATGGCATAAAGGAAACTAAAGCAGGATAAATATAATAGATGGGCAGGGGTAATTGTCTCATCAAGAGGGATTAGGACCCACTCTATGAAGAAAAGGAGGTCAGTGTTAACATCATGGCAGGAGGAAAGCTATAGGACAAGGATTTTAAAATGTGAGAAGAGAGACGAAGAAAACTAACGCTCTTTCCTTACAAGGCAGGAAATCAAGAAATACTGCTAAGACTTGATAAAGAAAAATGATGAATTTTGACTCTGTAAAATTCCAAAGATGATCAGTATAAAAAAAAAATGTTGAGAAAAGAAAAATAAGAGAAGGGATTTTGTAAGGGAGCTAAATCTCCACTTTTTATTTCTAGGAGTCAATAGAAACAGCCTAATTAGAAAAAATAGGTTTTATCTCACGAATTTACTCTCACTAATCATTGGTGACTGCCTGGGTCTCTCCTGAGTAGAACTTTGCCTATAAGAGTCAGCTCATAGAGAAAGTGTTCTGGGGTCAATTAGTACTGTCTGCTGTGGGTATACAGAAAGGGCCAATGACACCACAGATGTCTTCTCCACTTGGAATAACACTGTATTATCTGGATATGGGAGGCTGATCAGCAGGGAGAATGAGTTCTATCAGAAAACAAAGAAAAACACAATGGTAAATAGGCCTTAATGATATGATGGAGTCTTATGCTTCTTGTTTGGACTGATAACATTCTGAAATGTACCAAAGAAGATAAGCTAGAGAGAAGACTGATAAAAAAAAAATAAAAAATAAAAAGAGCTAACTTATTGTCTCTAAGGTAAGAGTTAGATGTCCCATTTCAAAGCCTGTCTATGCCAAGTCTTTCTGAAGAATGGGAGCAAGAGTTTCCAAGACCTGTGCTTTCCTTGGCTGGATTGTATTCAGAGACTTATTTAAAATTGGTGAAAGGTATTGAGGGTGTTGGAAACCTTTGGTGGAGAATACTTACCATTGGTCTAATAAAGCCCTCCCTGCTGTACCAATTACCTAGACAGAGGAAGCCAAGACACTGGAGTCCCAGCTGTACCATCATGCCAAATCCTGGGAACACAAACAAAGCTTGAAATCTTGTCTCTAATTAAATCATGCGGAGCCTGGTGATGCTTCTGGACTTCTGCTCAGCAGCAAGCCATGGGAAGCCCTGAGCAGGCTCCCTTGGTGGCTAATGTCTCTAATAAAGACACAACCCCAGCCTGTGTCTGTGCTCCCCAGGACTGGCACCAAATGAAGAGGACAGAAACACTTGTGGGGATCAGAGGGCACCGTTAGAGAGCTGTCTGCTCTCTAAATGAAAGAGTGAAGCTTCATCCGAGGACCTTCCCTCCCCTTTTCACAAAGAAGCACCCAGAGAGCCGACTCTTGCAAAGAGCCCTACACTAGAGTTTTTAGTTACTCCCCAGATCTGATGCCTTCATTTACTCACTCAACTAATATCCTCCCCAACCCTGTGTTGAATGGGTGACTCAGTCATTCCCACTCCAGTACCCCAGACTCCACCAGCAGCTCACTCTACATTCCAATTCCAAGAGGCATGGTTGCTTTTAGAGAAGCCAAACAGGTCGTCCCTGTACTGAAGGTCCTATTGTCTATAGGGGGTGATCAGAGGAACCCTGACACCAAATGCCTTTCTCACTTGCTCTTTGAACTCTGAATTCTTCAAGTAGAAACTCATTTCCTTGGATTCCTTATTAAAATCCCCTTTAGAAATGGCTCGGCAGTTGTCAGCCATTAGCGTCTAGCATGACGTACATGTTCATCACTACGGCCAAAATATCTGACATCAACTTAAGTGAAAGGAGGAAAAGTTTATTTTGGTTCATGGAATCAGAGATTTCATTCCATGGTGAGCCTCTGGCCTGAGGTGAGGCAGAATGTCCAGGAGGAAAGGCATGTCAGAGGAAAATGGCTCATCTCACGGCAGCCAGGAAACAGAAAAAGAAAAAAGGGTTGGGGACAAAAACACAGTCCCCGAGGACACCCCACTCCAGTGACCTACTTCCTCCAACCATCCCTCATCGGCCCACAATTTCCACCCCCTTCTAGGAGTCCATTCAGCTATCAGTGGATTCATCCACCAATAGGTCAGAGCCTCATGATCCAAGGCGAGAGCCCTACCTCTGAACACTGCCGTATTGGGGACCAAGCCTGCAGTACATGAGTCTTTGAGGGTGGCTTTCTTAGAAGCAGAGAGAAACTGTAGTTAGTAGGGCCTCGATGGAGGAAACACTGGGTGCATGCTCTGAAAGAGTGTATTTTGTCTCCAGTCCTTTCCATCTCCGGACTCCCTGCTTCCAGATACCTTGAGCTGAACAGTTTTCCTCTTCCACACTCTTCCTCCAAGGTACTCTGCTTCACCTTAGGCCCAAGGCAATGGAATGGATGGTCCATGGACTAAAATCTCTGAAATCATGAGCCAAAATAAATCTTTCTTCTTTTAAATTGTTTTTCTCATGAATTTGTCACAGCAAGGGGAAAAAAAGCTAACATACACACACACACACTTTTTTGGACTACGTACAGAACATTGTGCTCAGCTGTTGAGCAGGTAAAGGATGGTTTGGTGTGCAGCGCATAAAGTAGATCATGTATAGCCCTGAGCACCATCTAATAGGAGCAATAAGGTACATACATTAAGCAAATATAATAATGTGTACAATAAATGTATTGCCACGAAATAGGTACAAAGCAATATGTTCAGCATTTAGACGTGCTAAAGAGGAGAAGGTTATTTCAGGCTGGGACATAGCTTCTCATTAGCATGTATTTATGGAGTAGAAATGGACTCACTCATACTAGAAGCTATGCTGTTCAAAGTCTTCAAAGATGAGAAAGAGTAAGATGTACATGGGATATATGTTCAGTTGAGCAGTTAAGATGGAGTATAAGCAGTTCAGTAAGGGTGAGAAGCATGAAAGGGAGAAACGGTTATAAAACTGGAAAGACCAAGAGAGGTCAGATGGCAGGAGGGTTTGTCTGTTGTCCTCCAGAGTTCAGACCTTATCTGTAGTCGATAGAGCCACAGAAGGTTTAGAGCTGGAAACTGAAGTAATGAGGTCTCTACTTCATAGAGACTGACTTGATAAACAAAGTATGGAAGCAAACAAACTAAAGACAAATATTGCTAGAAATGACTGAGTATTTCAAGAGGAATAAGGCATGAATAAGGAATAGAACATTTAACAGTGGAACAGAGGAAGATAAACCAGCACCGTTGGGTCCTGAAATGGGAATTTGAACACCTTAAGGCTAAGTTTTGAGTTCTATTTCTACCAAGCAGATTGCACAGTTCCTGCCACAGAATGATATCAGAGAAGGGATAAATGAATGGATGGGGGATACCTGATATCTGGGGCTAGAACATCTTTGGAACAAGCTTGAGAAAGCAGATCATCAGGGCTCCATGCCCTGTGACACAGAGAGACGGGAGATGAGAAGATACTAGGATCATGAAGCTTGGAAAAAGCACAGGGGAATCTGGAAATTTCACAGAAGAAGGGCAGAAAGAAAACAGGAGAGAAGAACAGCAAGGATGCTGGAGCTGGGCTGCCTCCCAGAGTAGGGTGAGCAAATTTGATAACCTTTGATTTGGGGAGGGGAGAGAGGGTGCTGAGGACTCTTGGGTGCAAAGAAGGTTGATAGGCATTGAATCTGGAGGAGTGCTGAGATGGAGCACTGTTTACAAAGACAGGACTCACAGTCAAAGATTGCAGACAAGCCTGTGCAGTATTCTGTTTATACCACCGATTAGCCAAGTCATATATTTAACTATTCTGGATTTTTATTTACTCATCAATAAATAAATGATATCATCTTACCAGGTGAATGTATTCATAGAATGGACGAGATGGCAGCTGTCTACCAAAATCTCACACTGCCCCCCCAAAACTTGCATAGTTTTAAGTTCCACCAAGAAGAAAATAACCCACTCAGGCCCTGCTTTCTCCAGCTCTCTAGTGGCCAGGTATGGCCATGTTTTGATAGAACATGAGCAGAAATGACCTATCTGCCTTCCAGTTGGGATTTTAAAGGAGCAGATGAATCTTCTCACCTTACTTTTTCTCAACCAGCTGGCTGCATGCAGAGGATTCCACAGGTCTCTGAGGACCCAAGGGCTGGTGGACCAGCACCATGGACAGAGCCTGTTGAAGAAAGCTGTCCTGAGACTAGAGCTCTATATTAAAAGGTCATATGAACAACAACAACAAAAATTTACCCCTATAGGTTCAACCACTGAAATTTTGTGGTTTCTTTGTCATAGCCAAAGGTCTCCTGCTCACAAATGCAACAAAGATTATACGATAAATAGCAGATAAAGCATGAAGCCCTCTATCTCCTCATGATAAGTACTAAATAAATGTTAGCCAGAAGCAAAAGGAAAAGGAAGAGGAGGAGGAGGAGGAGGTAGACCTCTGGATGAGCAGAACCAGCAGCTCTTGACTTCCCAGAGAGCTCTGGAATCCGTGGGGCTCAGTAGCTTTTTCTCCTCTACCATGCCTGAAGGTCAGGTTATGAACTGTAGAGGAAGAGCCACCTTTGTGAATCTTAGGAGAGGGACACTTTCATAGGACTGAGTGAATGAATGTGAGAGAGTTCATGGGCCTCCTGAATTCCACCTTTGTACCACCTGCACCAACCTACTCACACACATGCTTACCCTTGGCTTAAATCTTAGAGCTGCTGACAATTCCTAGAGCCCACCAGCCAGGTCTCTCCTCTGTGGAAAACACAGAATGATGGCCCCTCCAGAAATGACCACATCCTTATCCTCAGAACCTGTGAATATGTCGTCTTACACAAAAAGGGCTTTGAAGATGTGATTAAGTAAATAATTTGGATATAAGATTGTTCCAGATTATCCAGACAGGCCCAATGTCAATATAAGGATCCTTTGAAGTCAACATTGGGATCAGGAGAGTCAGATTGAGAGAGGAGCTGGGATGATGGAAGCCAAGATCACAAAATTAAAGAGATATTGGCAGATGCTGTGTCACAGGCTTTGAAGATGAAGAAGGGTCACTAGCCAAAGAATGCAGGAGGCCTATAGACACTGGAAAATGCAAGAAAACAGACTTCCCCTGGACCTGCTGAGAGCTTGTCTTCAGCCCCACAGGACCCATGTGACACTTCAGGTCTCTAGAACTATAAAAAATGTGCATCGTTTTCAGCCATTAAGCATATGGTATTTTGTTACAGCAGCAATCAGAAATGAATGCACCTCTTCAGAACTAGACCCTGTGGCTCAGCTGCTGGGCTCCCCCTGCCTTGGCTTGCTACACTGGTCACACGGAGACAAGAAGTCCCCCTGGGCTGTCAAGACTGAGTCCCTAGAGCTGAGAAGCAAGTCCCTATCCTGATGTGCAGAGCCTTTCCACAGCACAGCTGTCCAACTCTGCGATCCAGCCATTATCCATCACGGACCAAACCAACCATGACAGTGTGCTAGATAACTACTAGCTCTATTAGGTTGGGAAATGACTTTTCGGCAACCTGAAGGATTTCACAGCCATCAGATTACGAATCCATTACTGGAAAGGCTTGATGCTTTTCCTTAAGTTCTTCACTGGATAACCAATTAGGCAGAGGACATCATCAGATAATAATATTTATTGTAATTCTTATGTCTGCTAGAATTTGTTTCCTGTATCAAACAATATAAAGGATGAGCTTTCCAAATTTGCTTGTAAGATGATAATGAGCACATAATGGCTCCTTGAATGGAATCAGGCCTTTCCATTGCAAAAACAGGGGTGGCAGGGGAGAGGGGTATTCTGGGCTGAATTGTGTGTCCCCAAAATTCATTTGTTGAAATCCTAAGCCTAATACCTTAGAATACAACTATATTTAGAGATAGGGTTTTTAAGGACGTAGTAAAGTTAAAATGAGGTTGTTGAGATGGGTCCTAATTCAATATAATCGGTGTCATAGGATGATGTATCAGTAAGCTTTCCATCACCATGACAAAATACATGAGATAAACAGCTTATAAAAACAAAAAGTTTATTTTGGATTTACTGTTTTGGAGATTGCCATCCATGATGGACTGGTCCCATTGCTGTTGGGTCTGTAGTAAGGCAGCACTTCAGGGCAGGGGGTGCATGGCAGAGCAGAGCTGCTCACCATGAAGTGAAAAAGGACGAAGGGACAGGAGCCTGCTCTCCCCATTCCAGGGCACATCTCTAATGACCTAAACCTCCCATTAGGCTTTACCTCTTATAGGTTTCCACCACTTTCCAAAAGCTCCAGAATGGGGGCTGGGGATATAGCTCAGTAGGTAGAGTGTTGCCTTGCATGCACAAGGCCCTGGGTTCGATCCCAGGCACCAAAAAAAACAAAACAAACAAAGGCTCCAGAATGACAATCCAGCATTTCACACTCAGGACCTTGGGGAACATTTAAGATCAAAACTGTAGAGGTGATGAGGACATTGACACACAGAGAAAGAAGACCATAGGAGGGTATATGGAGAAAATGGCCCTGCAGCCAAAGAGAAAGGCCTCAGAGGAAAGCAACCCTGCCAATACCTTGATCTTGGACCTGCAGCCTCTATAACTATGAGAAAATAAGCTTATGTAAGCCACCCAGTGCATGGTATTTTGTGATGGCATCCCTCACAAACTAAAATAGTGGTTTTTTCCAGCACCCCAGAAATTGCATTAAAGATCTAAGAGGTTTCCAGGCATGGTGGCACATGGCTGGAATCCCAGCCTGAGCTCAGGAGGCTAAGGTAGGAGGATCGTGAGTTCAAAGCTAGCCTCAGCAAAAGCAAGGTGCTGAGCAACTCAGTGAGACCCTGTCTCTAAATAAAATACAAAATCGGGGCCGGGGGGGGGGGGGGGGGTGCTGGGTTTGTGGCTCATTGGTCAAGTGCCCCTGGGTTCAATCCCCAGTACCCTCCCTCCACCCAATAAAAAAAAAAAATCTAATAGATAAATGGCCAGAATTAATAGAGTAAGATTTTGTTTCAAATATAGTTAGGTCTTTTATAAAATCAATGTTTTTGTATTTTGTTCATTTCATTGAATAATTAAGTGAAATAAACTAACACCTTTTGAGTACCAGCTTTACACCAGACATTGTACTAAGCGGTTTACATCTGTTATCTCATTGAATCCTCACAAGACACATTGTTTTTCCTTAAAAAAAAAAATAAGCAAAAATACAGATGAGGAAACAGACTCAAAGAAGTTAGACGGCCCAGCAGAAGCCACATGGATCCTTTGCGGAATTTGAGTCTGGATCTACGTAACTCCCAAGCTCATAACATACCCCCCAAATTTGCACAGGCTTTTCCCAACAGCTGCATGTTATCTTTGTACGGAGGGTGAGAGGAGATTTGAAGATCAACAGAAGCCCTGTTCAGTCCCTTTGCACTAGGGAGCTATTTCGGGGGAGAGGGTACAGACGAGACAGAGAACCAAAAAAAGAAAAGCTTGCTTCTGTATGTATACATAGGAAACAACAATCTGGCGGCCCATTGGGAGGGTGTGCGCTTCATTTCCCCTCCCTTGGTAATGCCGCCACTGCTGCTGCTGCTTCTGGACTGTGATAAACAAGTTGTAATATATTAGCATGAGCAGTGAGCTTCTATCGCTGGCAGAATTCCTGAGAAATGGTTTTTATGGCACCGATCTCCTTGGAGACCTTAAATAACAGCTGAAAATGTATGGTACAGAGATCACAGGGTTTATTACTTTAGTTGCAGCCTGGTGTTCTGCAATTTATAGTTTCCCTGATAAATTGGGATCCGTTCAGCTGGTACATATTATGTAGGGTGGTAGAATTGTCTCTTCTGCATTGAAGGATTAGAAATGGGCAGATGCATTGATTGGGTAGTAACGGTGCCAGTCCGGGCTGTGTTTGTCAGACAGGTTTTGGGGCTTTGTGCTTGGGCTCCTTTGAAGGAGGTCTGGGTTCCCACAGTAGGACAGCGCCCTGCCTCCATCTCCCAGTGCCTTTTTGTCATCCAAGTGCCAGGTCCTGAAGTTACTTCTCTCATACTGTCATCAGAACCTAGCTGAAGTCAATCAAATGCCTGATATCATGGTCTCTTTTCAGGGGGCAGGAGCTTCCCTACTAAAATATGTAAATAAAAATTTTACTTCCGAATCCAGCAATAAAAGGATGACTTTTTATACAGAACCTAGGAGTACATTGTTCCCAATTTTCTATGAATTAAGTTAAAATAAAAGCTGTTTTAGTGACTGGGGATATGGCTGCTCTATGTACACTTAGTCAACCTGATGTTGTTAGAAATCAGATTTTATAGGCCATCTACAAAGAACATTTGTGAGAAGATGGTGAGTTTATGTTATGTTCCTGATTTTCAGCCAGTTGATCGGAGTTTGTTAGTTCTAAAAGACAAAAAAAAACTTTCTTTTTGAGCAAGGAAAGGGTCATCTATTGAATTTTGTTGGAGTCATTGTTGCTGTTGTCCTAATTAAAAAAATTAAAAAGTTGTTATTCAGGAACAGTAACTTTCTTTCAGCTGAAAGTCTGGTATAGATTTTAGCATTTGGACTTTGGAGTCCTTCCAGATCCCATCTGGCTATTAATCTGCAAAGAATGAAGGATTTACACAAAGGGCCTCAACTCTGAAGTATCATTAAGTTCTGCTGGGTCAATAATTCCTGAAAATGAATTAAAACAACGAAGTTCAATACGTCTATAGACATTGTTAGCCTGTATCTTTGGGAGAAAAGAAGAAAGGAAAGAAATGGGCTCCTGTATGAGAAATTGGAAAAATGCTGAGGGGAAGCATTTGGTGAAGAACTTTAACACTGTCACTCCTCCCCCCCACCACCAAAAAAAAATCTGAATACTTCTTTTATCCCAGAGGCAAGCCAATTTTCTGCAGTGAGAAACGTCTTTCAATGTGCCAGTGTGCACATTATGGTTCACGCCCGAGAGGTCAACTTTCTTCCTGATGGGTCTTTCTAAAAGGAGTCAACTCCTTTCTACAAGGAGTCACTGAGTTCTGTGGGAAGAGGTGGGCTGAGGACTGAAGGGACATCCAGTGCGTGAGAGAGATGCAGCCACCATACCTCCATGAACCAACGATGACTCCTGTACCATTCAGGGCTGCTCTGTTGAAGGCCCATGCCCAGCCAGGTACAAGGTCAAGAGCATCCTCGAAGGTTTATTTTTTTAATCAAAGATCAATCTGACTATTTTGGATAAATGGAAGGAAAACTCGGGTTGATTACTGTCTTATATCCTATAGCAAGATTCTCAACATGCTCCTGGGAAATATATTTTGGAAATGATTCCTCCAAATACCAAGGTCCCACCGGCAGTGACCATTCAAATAGGGAGAAAGAAGGAGACATGGACAGACTAGGCAAAAGGATGCAGTGATTGGCCCAAACGGGCTGTTCTAAGTGCTAATAGGAAGACCCCTCCTAGATCCCTTCATTCCCACACAATCCCACCAGGTAAGAATTGCCACCATTATCCCTGTTCTACAGGGGTTGACACAGGGTTTGAAACCCACAAATCTGTCTCCACGATGCACCTCCAGGGTACAGCCTTGGATGAGAAACCCCTGTTGAGAAAGATTCCCCAACCAAACTGGAACCAGCTTTGGGATCCCCATACATTCATCCTCAACAACCACCCACAGTTATGTAAAGGCAAATTCAGACATCCAGACCTACTTTTGTAGCAAGAAAAGGCCCACAGAAAGCTCGAGCATCTTATGGGCAAATACCAGGTGATTTACAATGGCCATTAAACTCTGTGTGGAACCATAAATGTGGAGCTGCTTCTTTAAAAACATCCTCTGTGATGTTTTAATAACCTTCCCACTCCTTCCTTGCCTTCTCCTCCCTGTGAACTCTCAATGGCTAATCTGTTCCTCTTGTCACTGGTTCCTTGCACTCTGAACATTTCCAATTACTGTGTCATTAACTAGATCAAAAGTGGCTGATTTTTTTTGTACTAGAGAGTGAACCCAGGGGGCACTTAACCACAGAGCCACATCCCCCGCCCTTTTTTTTTTTCTGTTTTTATTTCTTTTCTTTTCTTTTTTTTTTATGTTGAGACAGGGTCTCACTAAGTTGCTTAGGGCCTCATTAAGTTGCTGAGGCTGACTTTAAACTTGCGATCCTCCTGTTTCAGTCTCCCAAGTTGCTGGAATTACAGGCCCAGTTAGCAACTTAATTTCATGTGATCACTAGATATCAGTTTTCCACCTGCACTGTCCTTCATATCTGTCTCCATCCATGTTTGATGTGGCAAAATTATAAAAAAGAAAAAGTGGGGGATCCCCAAGTTCACACAGATGCAGTTCATCCGAGGTCTGGTCCTGGCATCTGAGCTGGAGAGATGATGGGATTCCCCAATCGCATCTCTCAGGACTCAAGTCATCTGTCATGGTGCTTGAGACTAAGAGTTCAAGTACATATTTTCAGCTCAAGAAGACATTAGGAGATAAGTTCCCCGGATGCCCAGACATCTGCAACAAGAGGATTCCCCAGGCCACCAAGTTATTGAACTGATGGTAGCATGGTAATTGGTTCACTCCAAGAAGAAGGGTGATGGATTTGTGGATAGAGAGAGCAAGTCTACGAACCTGGTGGCCAACATCAAGGCTACCTTGGCTCAGGGCAGAGTCTCGGGACTTTGTCTCAATCCCCTCAGCAGATGTTTCATGACAGGAAGCACAGAAATGTCTCTTGGATACCTGCCATGTCTTTCTCTGATGTTCTCACAGCTGCCAGAGAGTAGGCACAGATTGACACCCTTGGTCTTTGCCCATGTGTGAGTGGGTCTGTGCAAGTTTGCATGTGTGCATGTGTGTGCATGTCTCAGTAATCAATTTTTGCACACCAGCCCTGCTCTGTTCCTGTCCCTCACTCCTCACCATCTCTCCTTGCATTCTTTCATATCTCCCTGTCTACATTTGAGATAGGCCCTGCCACGGGCTTCCTTCTCAAGGGAATTCTAGAAAGAGCAGATGTGTGAATGAGGGAGCACCTCAGATTGCCACATATTTGCAATGGTTCACAGTTTAGAAAATATTGGGTGAGTTGAACAAATAACAACAATGCTAATAATAATAATGACTTGTAACATTTTAGTCTATCCATTTCACCTACTTCAATGCGTAGATGAGCATTTTATAAAATTTGATTAACATCAAATAATAGCAAAATACCATGCTTCATTCATAAGATGGGTAAAATGCCTAAAATCTGGATATATTAAGCACTGGCAAAGGTGCGCAGAAGTGAGAGTTCTTACCCATGCTGTTGGAAGTACTGGAACCTTGGAGGGCACATGTTTCAGCAGTTCCACCCCTTGGCATCATCCTAGAGAGACACACATGTGCCCAAGGTGCTCATGGCATAATTGTTTATATTACCAAAACATTGGAAGTGATCCAAGCATCCATCAACATAGAAATGGGCAAATAAATCCCAACATAACCATGCTATGGAATACACCATGGTCATTGACAAGTGTGAACTGCACATCTCCTGGTAACACATTCATGGGTCATTCATGTAAACTTTATGAACTTGGGGATTTGGGTTCTTTTTTCTGTTGGTTGTTCAACGTGTTCTCAGTGGTTTGGTATGGTGCCTGGCCCCTAGCACCCACCCAATAAATATGTGTCAAATAATGGAAGGTAAGTGAAGTTTGTAACAGAATATACACCATGTGGATATTTTCATTTGTAAGCATTATTAAAAAAGAAAACAATAGTATAGATTTTCTATGAATACACATATGCATGTTGAGGCTTAGAAAAGACTTAAGATATAAACAAAGTGAGAATTCACTGGGGGCAGGTACAGAGAATCAATAGGGACTTTTGACTTAAAAGTAATGTGTTAATTTTTACAAGGAGAATATTCACATATTAATAAAATATTAATTTAAAAAATTGTAATGCATGATTAAAACAATGGGGCTTGTTCCTGAAAGGAAGGAAAATGATTGCTTTTTTTTTAATTTTGCTCTTGTCTAGAAATAGGAAGACTCCCAGAACTTGAAGGCAGGACCAATCTGCAAGTGCAGAAGAACCGAACTGAGGTCTATAAAGGTAGGAGCCAGGCACACCATTGAAAGTTCAGAGGAGTGTCCACAAAAACCTAGATGAGGAAGAAAAACTAATGATCAAACTTGCAAAGAAATAAAGATAAGGACTGAGGATATAACTTAGTGGTACAACACTTGCCTAGCATGTGTGAGGCCCTGGATTCAATTAGAAGAAGAAGGAGGAGGAGGAGGAGGAGGAGGAGAAAGAGAAGGAGAAAGAGGAGGAGGGGGAGGAAGAAGAAGAGGAGGAGGAGGAAAAGGATAATAGTAGTAAGAGGAGGAGGAGAGGAAAAGGAGGAGGGGGAGGAAGAAGAGGAGGAAGAGGAGGAGGAGGAAGAGAAGGAGGAGGAAGAGGAAGAGGAAACAGGTCAGAAAAAAATTCTGAAGCAAGGATGGCCAACACTGGAATTTCCAGGAGGTGGGCTGTTGGGAGAGAGAGCTTATTTTGAAGGGAGACAATTAGTTTGGCTTTGGGAATTCTGACTGTAAGACTCTCAACTGGAAGTATCCAGTAGGCAAGGGGCTATTTGTGTAGAAGCAGGGCCTGAGTGGTGCTGATTTAGAAATTATGTACATAGCAGGGTAATGAAGCAATGGAATTGGAATGAGTTCTCCATTGGAGACAGTATGAGAACTGAAGAGAAGAAGACAAGTATCAGTGCTCCAGTCACTTCCAATTAAGGTAATCCCCAGGTATGGTGCTTGTCAGGCAGGACCTCTGTCATGTCACTCAAAAAATCAAACATTCAGAGACTAAGATCAATGACTGAAGTTGGGCAAATAGAAATCATCTATTAACAAATCTATTTAACATGAGTCTTGCTTATATTTCTGTCATGGATGGCAATCAGTTGCCTGGAGGAAGATGTCCTTAATTGGTAGGTCATGCCTGACTGTAAGAGTTGTGATTTGTGTGGAATGCACCAATCTTGTATTTTCTGGGAGGGAATCTCTTTTCCCTTTATGTGATAAAGACTAGTTATGGTACAGTACCACCTGGAAGAATTATCCACCAAATTGCTACTTCTGGTCAAAATTTTTTCCTGAAGATTCCTCAAAGGTAGTGTATGTCCCAAATTCTACTGAAAGGCTCAATCTCTTCTGTTGAAGATAGTGCTTTCAATTAAAGTGCACCTAACCCCCATGTTAATGCACTCAGGGAACCAACGCTAACTTTGGGGTCAACCCAACTGAGTCAAATCCCAATTTTACCACCTGAGCTCTTTGAACTTGCCTAAATCTCTATTTCACTTCTTCAGAATGGGGTGATAATGTCTGCCTCGCAGAGTTGCTATTAGAAATCAAGGAAATGATGTACATAGAACACCATGGCATAAGACAGCCCCAGAAAAATATCAGTCCACTTTTCCCCCTGCTCACTGTCTGCGGGAACAGAAGGAAACAATTCTTGAAAGATAAGGGTGAGGAAGGCTATCTGGTCTACCACGTGGACCTGCTTCACCGTGGAAGTCCACTCAACTCTCAAGGATGCTTTGCTGACAATCAAACCTTGGTGATTTAGTGATCAAGATCTAGATCATAGACAGAACTAAAGCTTTTCCCACGTTAAAAAAAAGAAAAAAAGTCTGACACCAAGAAAGGAACCATAACCTGAGCAATGCATAAATCTTGTTCCCAGAACCCTAGATGTGAGAAGAGGAGAAAGGAAAAGTGGAAGAGTTCTTTCCTGGAAGAAAACAGTCCCGAAGCATCTACCATTTCATGTTTGAACACTGATCCACGCTGTTTCTCCTCTTGCTCTCCTTGATGGGGCCTCTCGGGGACCCATGTAGAAGAAGTAGGAAGACAAGAGGAGTGACAAGAACGGCAATTAGAGTAGGGCCAGCAGCCAGCCCGCTGTCTCAAGGCACCTGCACAGCGTCAGGGCACCTGGCTGCACAGTGGGGCTGTTCGGCCATCAGCATGCTCCTCCTTTGCGTGGTGCCAGAGGCCAGAGTAGCTGCCTGAGCTGTGTGTGTGTCTGTGTGTGGCTGTCAAAGGGACCTTGGCATTTCAGAGAGTCGGAAATAAATTCAAGGAAAGAAAAGCATTTCCTCCTCATGGACCCTCCCAGAACCTAACCAGAAAGCAAAGCACACACCTAGTCACCCACACACTACTTCAGAACCATCTTACCCATCCCCCAGACTTCCTTAAACTCCATTAATGCATTAGGTCCCAAGTTGTCAATTCTGTGACCATTTCAGTGAAAAGGGCACAAGTACATTAAAGTAGATTAGAAATCATAATCTACTGCTTATTTATATCATTATATCAATCAATATCAATTAATGTTATAATTATATTATATACTATATAGTTGCATTATATGTTTACATAATTATGTTGGTATGTTGTATAATTATGTTATATAATTATTTGATGTATTAATGAATTATATTTCACATTATATACTATATTTAAGTTTTTATAAATACTTCACATCTGGGATGATGGGACAAAATGGATTGAATTCTATTTAGCCAAAGAACTGGTGACATGTAAGTAAATTTTTTAAATATATATATATATATATATATATATATATATATATATATATATATATAAAATCAATCTCTCTCTTTATCTATCTATCTCTATCTCTGTCTCTCTAGATAGATAGATAGATATGGAGAGAATTGTGGAATTTATATATATATATATATGTGTGTGTGTGTGTGTGTGTGTGTGTGTGTTGATAGATAGATAGATACATAGAGAGAAAGAAAAAGAGAGAAAGGAGAACAGGTTCAGTAGCAGCCTAAATTCCACAATTCACTCTTCCCTATGTCCCTTTAGGCATGTTACTTAAACTTCTCTGTGCCTCAGTTTCCTCATCTGAACCATGGTGAACTGGGATAATGTTAGTGCCTGCTTTATTATTGGCACCTATGTCATAGGTTTATTCTGGAGACCAAATAAGTGAATAGACACAAAGCTCGGAAGAAACTAGATTCTGCTAATGAACCAACATAGATTAGGCTTAACATAGAGCTCAGTAATATCAGTTATCATTATTTTGATTGTTATTATTAACAAAAGCATAATAACAAGATAACAAGGGATTATAAGACACTATAATCCCTGCAATATGAGTATTATTTTCGAATCCATTTCTCATCAATTACTCCATGATCTCACTTAATTTGATGATTCAATCCTCATTTTAGGATATTATTGAGAATGTATACTTATTATTTACATACGCCTTTTAATAATACTGATAAAGCATATTGCAATGACCACATGGCCTGGATTTTCTTGGTTAACCAGTTCTATTCTTTTTTTATGAAAGGCCTTGATTTGCTAAATGCATAGATAAATTGGATTTAATTTTGCATCACTGCCAGATTTCCAAATATATAATTTTACAAATCAAGCACAAATCTTTGGTCCTGACTTTTCATTCCAAAAATGATTATAATGAGGATGTGTAATTTTAAAAGAATAGGTTCTAATGATTCCCATGTTGGTAACAACACATCTAAGAATTACAAAAACCATGGTGAGGGTTTTTGACCTAGAGATTCACTTTGTCGCTAAGGAAAGTGGTTTGCACCCTGGTCACCAGAGTGCTTGATGCAGGGTGTAAGCAATTAGAGTACAACCTTTCTGATTCACACTAATGACCACAAGACCCAATGCACACATGATCTACTGACTTCTGCTTATTAGAGAGAATGTGAAAAGATGAGAGGAAAAACAAACAGGCCATTTAATGTATTAAAAATATGAGAAATAGATCTCTGTGTTATTTGTACTTGTTTATTTTCCAATTTAAGCTATTCATGCCAAAGGCGTTCAGAAAGCCAAAGCTTCTTTAAAACCATGTAAATTTTGTCATCCTTTCTCTTAATTAGAGTGTGGAGGGATTCACAGAAGGAGATCAAATTGGCTATCTCTCAACTGGAAAACACTAGAAGCTACTTTTTGGTTTTGAATGAGACTTGGATTCTCTGATCCTGGCTCTGCCATGGACCAGCTGTATGGCTTTGGGCAAATCACACTCTTATCTTTATGACTGGGCTGGAAGACCACGGAGCTCCACTAGTGTGAAGCAGTCAAGGAATTATAAGATTGCTCAATTTTGTTTTTAAAAACAAGTTAAAAAACTCTGGTACCAGGTACAGGTGTTTCAAAAGCATTCTTTTCGGTTGATATTTTACCTTGGGCTACAAGATTGAATGGGGAATGCTTAGCTGCTTTGCTGTGTTCAAATTGCACCTCTCTACCCAAAGCTCCTATCCGGATAGAGCAAAAGAGATCACACAGAGACCCTATTGTCCATCTATGTACATGAAATCCTGCAGTAGAACTTTGCCTTTATAGCCCATTCAATTCAGCTCATGCATAAATGGGTCCAACTTGGAAATCTCTGGTGAGGGCTGCAAAGGTGATCTTACATTCAAAAACTGAAAGTCTGACAGAGAATGGGGATAGGTTCATAAGTACTTCTGGATCAAGGTATCTTAAGGTAATTTTTATGGGAGCAGTACAAATTCCTCTGGGAGTTTAAAAGAGAGACATTCTGGAGTCAAGAGCGACCCCATGGAGGAAACTGGAATTCAGGAGGGATTCCAAAGCTGGCTCAGTTGTAGTCAAGTTAAAATGCCAGGGAAGCTGTTCCAGAGGAAGTGTTGTTATCACAAAGGGACAGGTTCAGAAGAGGGAGGAGTAATGGGTTGAATAACCCCCAAAAGATACACCCAAGACTGGACCCCAGGTTAAACTGAATATAACCTTAGGAAAGAGTATCTTTACAGGTATAATTAAGGGAAAGAGTTCAAGGTCACCCTAGATTTAGAGTGGACAAAAATCCAATGACAAGTATAAAGAGAAGACACACAGAGGCAAGAAAGGAGGTCACATGAAGACTCCAGAGACCAAGTGATGCCGCCATAAACCAAGGAACACCAGCAGCCACCAGAAGCTGGAAGAGCAAGGAGGGATTCTCCTGGAGTCTTGCCAATGGCTGGCTTTTGGACTTAGGGCTTCCGTAATTGTGAGAGAATAAATTTCTGTTTTTTTCTTTTTTATGTTACCCAGTTTATGGTAATCATTGCAGTAGCCTTGAGGAAATAACATAGGAGGTAAGTCTTTCATTTTCTATTCCTGAAAACACCTCCTGTTTTCAGGAATAGAAAATGAAAGACTTACCTGGATCTCTTTTGAGCATTGTCTATTGCCAAAGAGGAGACTTGGGTGAAGAGGAGAAGCGATAAAGAAAGAATAAGACTTCAAAGACAGGTGCAAACGATGAAGCAAAAATCTTGGAATAGCAATGAAGAAACAAAAACATGTGAGCCGTAGTAGGCATTTTAAGACTGGGTGATTCAAGTTGTGTAGGAGATAGATTTTCCCAGGGAAAAAGATGAGACAGGAAACAACTGGAGAAATTCAAGGAAATATAACCAGGAATTAAATCAAAGCAAGGGCAACAGGATTAAGACTGGGCAGATGTTGAGCTGAGAATTTTGTAATTAGCGGGATGGGTTAGAGATCCAGGGAGAGAAGTCCAAGTGATTCTCGCAGAAGCTCAGCTTTGAAGCAAAAGAAGAGAAACCAGTTAATGAGACCATTAATTCATCAGAGAAGAATGAACCAGTTTGAAAAAAAGACAATAAAAAAAGAATCCGTGAGATACCAAAGGACGCAGGAGATTTGACTAGGAGGCAGCAGCTAGGGGTGTGGACAGGGCAAATGGGCTTAGCAAAGGGAGCTTGGTGGCTAGGTGATTGAGCCATTGGATTGTTGGTGGGGTTCACGAGCCCACTAGTCACTGAATAGCAGAACAAAAATATGAATTATATAGGAGTAAGAAAGAAAACTAACATATGAAGTATAATGTACTTCTTATTATATTTGGTTAAAGAATACTGGGTATGATGTAACCTGAGGTAAAGCACTATGAAGAAAAGGTCATTCAGACTTCAGGCTTCAGCCTGTTAATCCACTGTCTCCAGAAATCCCCTGTTAACCTGCAAACAATATGGGAAACACGAATTCTGTGGCATAGATACTTTTGCCCAGGTGAGCTAATTGTCATTCAAAAGGAGCTATTATTCTAGAAGGATGCCTGAGGAACTGGAATATTGCATAATCTCTAGAAAAGAAATTGGGGCAAGACCAGCTTTTGTTTTGGTGGAGTGTACATTTGGGGGTCCCAGAAAGCCTGGGGAGGAGAGAAGTGACATGAAACATGGGAAAACCAGAGGTGGGAGGTGGAGTGGGGGAGGGAAAAAATACACTAAATGACAACTTTGCCTACTTTGCTGTTGTGTCTAGGGACAGCTGTTGCCTTGTGGGCCCTCCAGTCACTCACTGATTTGTTCTGGTAATTATCTAGCAAGTATCCTCCAAAGAGAATTCAAGGGATGGGTAATAATCTGAAAGTACACACTGCCTCTGATTTCTGGGCCTTTTCATATGCTCAAGAGTATTTTTAAAGACTTTTTAAGATGTGCAAGACAATTGCTGCCAGTCCAAGAAGATTATGAATAAAGATCCTTGCACAACATCTGAAACAGAGGATTTCTAAGTGGGACAGACCAGAGGTCACCCTGCTATCTGCACAGTGCCGGTCATTAGCCAATAGGGATACTGTACAGCAAGTCCTCGACTCCTTATTTGCTCCTACTGGGTTTAACACCTTAAACGTTAGGGCCCCTATTGCACAATTTAGCAAAGAGTACCCAGAAATATCAATGTACTTATAGAGAAAAATAAATAGGGGTAGAAAACTCAGGATATCGAAATGGTGTCTCAACCGCTCCTCCTCCTATCCCAGGGACTCTGTCTAAACACACCCCCCCCCCCCAAAGACTGGTAAGAACTTATTATAAGTTCTTATAAGAAATGTTTTTCTCAAAATTCCACACCAAATTTAGCAGCTCAGGACCCTGCAGAAGAGAAAAGGTATGGAAAAATAGGTTTCCATTTTGTGGAATTTAGACTATGTGTAAGGAAGGCTGCCTTGGTTAGTGTAAGGTGTGACTAGAGAACACCATTTGAGCGACCACCTGTGAATTCTGGGGTTCATGGAATCAGGACGGGGGCTCAATTCTCTGGGAGCCTCAGTGAAGGCGACATTGGGGTTGACAATAAATATCATGTGAGCTTAAGACCTAAACAAAGAAGGGAGACAAACATGTATTCCAACCTCAGAAGTCAGAAACTTCTCTTCATTCAGCAAATATATACTGACTTCCTACTGTGAGACTCACACTGGGCCAGAAAAGCCACAAAGTCATATGAGCTGGAAGAAGTCAAAAAATTCAGCCTTAATGTCAGTAATAGTTCTTAACATGACAATGTATAGTGTTTTTTCCAAATTACAGAAAGAATTCCCCTCGAGTTTCAGATGTGGTGAAATAAAAGGGTGGTGACAGAGGACGTGGAACAGATGACAGCGATGGTCTACATGGCACCTCAATATAGAAGAAGAGTCCTTAGGAATATGAGCCTCTCTTGAAAGAATACAGCGTGGGACTTTTAGTAATGAATACTCTGAATCCTTATCAATGAGGACTCTGGTTATCTGGATGGGGGGTCATGGGTCCTGTGCAGATCATCTGATGGGTAGCTCTTGTTTTTCCTGAACTCTTGCTTTTGCTAACAGAATCTCTAGTTACCCTAGAAAAGCCTTGCTCAGACAAGGCTAGCCCTGACATAGGTAGAACCTACGAGCACCCATCTCCCTGATCCCTGTGACCAGACTAACCCGTGTCCTCAATGGACTTTGCTATCAAAGCTCTTTCTACTGGGTTAAATGAAGAGGTCATCCAAGAGGTAAGGAGAAATGGGGAGCCATGAAGACACTGGTGGAGCACTTGGATCCAGACTTACCCGAAACCAGAATCCATCACTAGAACTTTACGTTACTTGAGGATTGGCTGCTTTGAAACAGGTATCTATCATTCACAACTGCACAAATCCTACCTAGTACAAAGGTCATCATGCTCAAGGTGCATCCCGAAGCCAGCTTTGAAAAGTGATGAAGTCACAGAGTCCCATGTCCAAGCCAGCTATGTAGTAAATCATTTGAAAGAAGCTGTATTTGAGGCATAGCCTCAGTTCTTCTCCATTCCCAGCAACTCTGCTCAGTATCAAGCTCTTCTGTTTATTTTTATAATTTTAATGATATCTATTGGGATTTTTTTCCCAATTACTAAAATCACATATTTTCATCAAAGGGAACTTTGAAAAATATATATTACCACCACCCAGAGAGAAAGAGCATTCAACACTTTAACATATATCCAGCCTTTTAAATTCAGATATAAAATGTTTAATTACTCTCCCCCAAATTTTAATTATATATAACATGAAAATTTGTCCCAGGTCAACCTCTATTTTAATACAGCATAATTTAATGAAGGAAAATATTCCACTCAACAGATGTTCTATAATTTGTTTATCCAGAACCTTACTGCCAAAATGTTAGGTTGTTTCTTTTTTGTGTTGGTATATGCAATATTATAAAAATCAATTTTACATAAATATTCATCCTTGAGATATAGCTCTGAAAGTATAATTGCTTGTCAAAGAGTATAAGATTTTAAAGGCTTTTGAAAAATAACAATGAGATCTGTAAAAAGCACCCAAAGAAGTTATCTTTTTCCCCTTTCACAGCAGTAGAAAAGAAAATTCACTAGTAAACTACATTTCTAACTTAAAAATTTTGAGGTATGTGCTAGTTTCTTATTGCTGTAGTAACAAATAGCCCCAAACCTACCCACCTATTCATTATCTCACAGTTCTCTGGGTCAGAAGTCTAGCTTGACAGGGAACTCTGCTTAGACTTCACAAGGTCAAAATCAAGATGTCAGCAGTCCTTTGTTTTTATCTGGACGCTCTGGAGGAGAATTTTAGTCTAACTCCAGCTCACTTGTGTTGTTGGAAAAATTCCATTCCTCCTTAAAGTTTCCATGTAACCACTCTCCCTTAGGCCCCAATTTTCAAGCTAACAACTGAGTTAAGTACTTCTCATGCTTGGAATGTCTCTGACATCCTCCTCTGCCATACCTCTTGAACTCCAGCTAAGTTAGTTTTGTTCTTTTAAAGGGCTCCTATGATTAAATTGGGCCCATACAGATAATCTAGAAGAATCTCTCTATTTTAAGGCCCATAACCTTGATTATATCTAACAAAGTTCCTATTGCCCTGTAATATAATGCCTTCACGGTTCCTGGTATTAGTGAACTCTTTTAAGGTGTCCATCCTGCCTACCAAAGAACAGACCTCAAAACTGCATTAAAGCCGGGTGCAGCGGTGCACACCTGTAATCCCAGGGGATCAGGAGGCTGAGACGGGAAGATCAAGAGCTGAAATTCAACCTCAGCAAAACTGAGGTGCTAAATAACTTAGTGAGACCCTGACTCTAATTAAAATACAAAATAGAGCTGGGGATGTGGTTCAGTGGTCTAGTGCCCCTGAGTTCCATCTCCAGTACCAAAAAAAAAAAAAAAAAAAACCCACCAGCATTAAATAACTGCCATCTGCCATCACCTTATTAGCCATCTTTCATCCCAAAGCAGAGTTTGAAGGGACTACTTCTGTCTTCTCAAGCATGGTGTGAGAATTTGTTCTGTTCACAAAAACTGTTCACACCCCAGCAAGTTGCCCATTGGTCAAAAGAATTGTCCTGTAAAACTTTCCAACACATCTCGTTGCTAGGAAACTGCGTTTCCCTTTTCCTCGGGGACAGACTTCCCTGCAGATTGATATGCAGTGCCGTACCCTTCTAATAAACGGCACTGTGTCATGGTCTCAGACTGTTGCCAGTCAAAAAAAGAAACTTAAAAAACAAAATTAGTGATTTTACATACAGGTATAGAGGTATAGATGATACCCCAAACACATGCCTAGGTGTCTCATACATACAAATGTCTTTTTGACCTACTAAGTTGGTTTTCTTTCTTTCTCCTCGCATCTAACTCGTTTGTTCCTTATTAGTTTTCTGCAAAGGTTTTCTTCTCTACGGCTAATTTCGAAGGAAATAGTGTGAGAGTTTTCAGCAAAAGCAGTTTCCATGGTGACACTGAAGTCTGCCTAAAAATAGCACATGATGTAATCAGCAAAACTTTAGCTACTAAAGTCACTCGACAAAATGGATCTGCATTACTGTATGAAGTTTGTGCTGCTGTTCAAGCTGTGTCTATGACACATGAAGAGACTAGTCCGTGAATTATTTTTATTGCCCTGAGATTCCAGCTCCTCCAACACTTTGGTGGGCAGCTCACAAGCTGTGAAGGCTCTAGAGTTATTTCTAACACCCTGTGAAGGAGAGAAAGAAAGAGACAGAGGAGAGGAGGGGAGAGGAGGGGAAAGAGGTCAGTGCTTACCTCTTCTTGAGGTAAACACTACGCTCTGCTCCATTTCTCTCTGTGAGAGAGCATCTCCCTGTGTATTTACTATCATGCCATTCTGACACCCTCTGAATTCCACACTTAGCTACCTACTCCATCTTCCTCACTTTGTCTTGTGGGCTCTCTTTTTTCTTGACTGATTACTTCAAGGTTTGGTGGCAGAAGGAACTACAAGGGGGTGAGGGGGGACCCATTCATTTTATTATTTCTCTTCCATTATTGCTGCTGGCTCTCCTTTATAATAATGAAAGAAGAGAGCAGACACCTGAGATTAAAACAGCTTCCCTTTTGCGTCTCGAGTTCTTTGTCCTCATTGTGTTTGAACTGTCACTGGGCACAGCTGGGTCTCCATTTCCAATATCCTTTTTCCACACTTCACGTAATTAGAAAAGAGAATCAAGAATGGCATTCCCACCTGCTTCCAAAGCCATGCTCCGCACGCACGAATGGTGGACTGCTACAAGTCAAAGAGCCCCACTCGAGCGCCACGGTCATCACCTTCTGTCTAAGCACAAAGCCGACTCCAGCCCCCAGAACCCCCTATTTGCTATTTCTCCCACTCTGTGCTCCTCCTGGCCACTGCCTCTCCTCTCCATGCAGTAGGTCAATGCGGCACTCTCGAAAGAAAACCCAGAGTAAAGCCAAGATCCTTTTACTTGGTCTCCATCCAGAAGAGCCCTAGAAATATTCCTAGTCTCCTTTTAGAGCCCAACTAGCGATGCTTATTTTTTTGTGAGTATGGGGACTCAGGGAGTCCCTTTCAAAAGAAAACCCTCATTTTATTTAGAGTTGGAAGTGGCTTTTGAGAACACTCCTATGATTGCATACCTGGGCAAATTCTTCAATGTGTTTCTGTATCAGAGACGTTGTTAACTCTAGGGCCAGAGCAATTTATAAATCTATAGGTTATTGTTAGTCTGCACGAACTTACAGTGCTCCTTTTACAACACTGAATCCTTAAGTAACCAGCTTTAGAAGGGCACTTGGAGCTGACGTTTTAAAATGGCTTTTATGACATATTTTTAAGATTCATTTGTTTCTCATTACCTTCTATGGAACATTAACTCTTGAATAGAGTCTCAGAGATGGTACCATCCCGGGCCCAGGAACTCTGAGAGTCATACCCATGAAAATAAAGCAAAGGGGATGCGGTGCTTTGCTTGGATCAGGTTCCTACAGTTTTATTTATTTATTTATTTTGCTATTTTAAAGGAGGCATTCAATAAAAGGATTCTCATTTGAAGTCTAATTAAAGAAATCCCTTTTACAGAGAGAAGGAGGGAAGAGGAGAAAAGGTAAAATGGCGGGGGTGAACAAAGCTACACAGTGATAGTCCACATGTCTTGGGTGAGTGGATAGAAAGATGAAAAGGTCTTTTTTTTCCCTAACAGGTGATGTTTGTATTGAGAACAGGTGTTTAGTAGAGAAGTCCCAAAATAGGCATTGTGCCAGCTATGTTTACTGAACTACTGAAGTCCCTTCAAATGTCCTGGGCACCCTCCCCAAACCCATTCCTCACCCAGAAGAGGGCCTCCCCAGATGGTAGGGACCACATCAGCGGGTTCATGTACCCCTGGCTTCCAGCTGAGTTGGCAATCAGACGTCCAGACAGGAGAGGTGGGAGCTGGAGGGGGAGGACAGTGAGGTCAGGTAATTATTTCCCTGGTGCCCTGAATATTGAGTTTTCTTGGACTAGAACCTATAATTGTCCCTTCTCTCCAGCTCTTCAAGCCCAGATGTTTTTCCCCAAGTCATAGAGGGTGACCCTGATTACTATGCTCCCCCACATTCTCCTTTTCCCTTTGTTAAAAAAAAAAAAACAGACACTGGTATTGCTGTATGTATAAACGTGGCTGTATAACCACATATACAGATCCTGCAATCTGTACACGTGGAAAAATGAGAATTCATACCTCACTTGGATCAAATGTATGATATGTCAAGATCATTGTATTGTCTTGAGCAACTAATAAAAAAAATCTTCTAATTATTCTAATTTGAGTGTTTCATCTATTTCTTATTGGTACTCTAAGACCTGAATCTTTAGCAAATACACACTTGGTCATCTCATTTCTAGAGGGTGTCTTCTATGAGAGTTGAACACTCAAAAAATAAAACTGCTTCAGAACATGGACTCATGTGGAAGGATCTAAAACCCCTCTTGAAAGAGGGACACTCAAGGTTAACTGGCAACACCAGGAATAAGCAGAGAGGATGGGGACATGATAAAGACCAGGAAGACTGGAACTGGACGAGAGATACATAAAATTGGTTACAATGCAAAGAAAAATGAGTGAACTCATCCGTATGTCAAAACATATTTGCTTCATGAATGACTCGTTATCAATTAATCACATCCTATTATCATTTTTCTTTCTGTGGGGGCGAATATTTCCAACATGTTATTCCTTAAAAATAAGTTTGAAGCTTTGAGACACTATTTTGCAGTGTGATTGATGATGATTTGGTCAATACTGACTGTGATCCCAGCTACTAAGGACTGGGATCTTACTCTGCTCAAGACACTTAATTAAGCCCTTTGCCTTCCTTTGTCCTCACAACAGTTCCTAGAAATGGATACTCCTCTTGTTCCCACTGTTAGGAAAACAGAGTTGAGGACACCCGCGGTTTCAGCCTGGAAGTGAAGAACTGGAATTCCATCCAGGACATCTGGATCCTTGTTTCGTTCATCTTCTAACTTACTCATCCACCACCCAGTGCACACAAAGTGCATGTGGATCAAAGAAAACTCTTACCTGTGCTGACCTGTTACCTTGAGTGACCACAAGCTCAGAGATCTTACATGAAAAAATGCTCACCATCTCTAGCAGTCAGAGAAATGCAAATCAAAACCACCCTAAGATACCATCTCACTCCAGTAAGATTGGGAGCCATTATGAAGTCAAACAACAACAAGTGCTGGTGAGGATGTGGGGAAAGGGGTACACTTGTACATTGCTGGTGGGACTGCAAATTGGTGCAGCCAATTTGGAAAGCAGTATGGAGATTCCTGGGAAAGCTGGGAATGGAACCACCATTTGACCCAGCTATTGCCCTTCTCGGACTATTCCCTGAAGACCTTAAAAGAGCGTACTACAGGGATACTGCCACATCGATGTTCATAGCAGCACAATTCACAATAGCTAGACTGTGGAACCAACCCAGATGCCCTTCAATAGATGAATGGATTAAAAAAATGTGGCATTTATACACAATGGAGTATTACGCAGTGCTAAAAAATGACAAAATCATGGAATTTGCAGGGAAATGGATGGCATTAGAGCAGATTATGCTAAGTGAAGCTAGCCAATCCCTAAAGAACAAATGCCAAATGTCTTCTTTGATATAATGAGAGCAACTAAGAACAGAGCAGGGAGGAAGAGCAGGAGGAAAAGATTAACATTGAACAGAGACATGAGGTGGGAGGGAAAGGGAGAGAAAAGGGAAATTGCATGGAAATGGAAAGAGACCCTCATTGTTATACAAAATTACATATAAGAGGTTGTGAGGGGAAAGGGAAAAAAAACAAGGGAGAGAATTAAATTACAGCAGATGGGATAGAGAGAGAAGATGGGAGGGGAGGGGAGGGGGGATAGTAGAGGATAGGAAAGGTAGTAGAATACAACAGTTACTAATATGGCATTATGTAAAAAAGTGGATGTGTAACCGATGTGATTCTGCAATCTGTATACGGGGTAAAAATGGGAGTTCATAACCCACTTGAATCTAAAGTATGAAATATGATATGTCAAGAGCTATGTAATGTTTTGAACAACCAATAAAAAAAAGTGCATATGGATCAAGAAAACTCTTACCTGTGTTGACCTGTTACCTTAAGTGACCACAAGCTCAGAGATCTTGAGTACCCTGGTAAGCAATTCCCTCTCCAAATCTCTAACCCCCATTCCAGCCTCCATGCATGACTCCCACAGCTGATCACTTCCAAAGTTCTGTCTCTATTTTTGATGTCTTCTTCAAGTCCCATTCCCAGATATACAACTTTCTTCAAAATCTCTCTCCTTGGCTCTCTAATAGACAAATCTAACATGTCCATTGCTTGGTTTCACCACTCCTCAAAAATCTGTCCCACTACAAGAGTCCCAGGCATCATTACCTTCTGCTTAGATCACTACGGAAGCCTTTCACTGGTCCTTTTGCTTCCATTCTTATGTTCTCAAATATATTTAACTATACTTCAGGCAGAGGGATATTTTCAAATGCAAATGAGATCAGTCATTCCTTTGATCACAACTCTGTGGCTCCCATCACTAATCTCATGACCTCCAGGCCCGAGCAGACCTGGCTGCTGCTGCCTGACCGTCCTCATCTCTTACCCTCATTCTCTAAGTGCTGACCTTAGTGCTCTTTCTCCAAAATGCCAGTCTGGCTCACACCATGGCCTTGGCACTGCTGCTCCTTCTGTCTGGAATGTTCATCTCAGATTCCTCACTTCACGTAGGTGTTTGCTCCACAGTCGACTTCTCAGAGTGGTCTCGCCCTAACCACTATCAAAACTTGTTGTATGATCCCCCGGGTGCCATTTCTCTCTGTCTCCTGACTTTCCTTATCTTCGAGGTACTTTCTACAGCCTGATATTCTGTTTTGGTTTATTGTTCATCTCGTCCACTAGAACATAGGCTCCATGAGGGCAGGGATTGGCTGAGTTCTTTGCTATCTTCTCAGAATCTAGAACCATGCTTCTACTGTAGAGGCCCTCATAAGTTCATTTGCTGATGGAAGGAAGGAAGGGAAGAAGGAGGAAGGAAGAACAATTACTCCCATAAAATTACCTATATCCTATTCTGTTGATCCGGTGAGCGTGTTATAGATGAAATGGAAATTGTAAATATGATGACCGTAGAATTGGGAGCTCATCCTAGATTATACAGAGTGGCCCAATCCAATCACAAATGGAAGAGGGAGGCTTTTTAATGAAAAGATCAGAGTGATGGGAAGTGAAAAGGGAATGGATTTGAGCAACGATTGCTTGCTCTGAAGATGAAGGAAGAGGCCATGAGCCAAGGAATGCTTGGTGACCTCAACAGTCTGTAAAAGGCACAGAAACAGATTCTCCCCTAGATCATCCTGAAGGGAACATAGCCCTGGCAACTACTGGATTCTAGCTAATGTTACCTGTGTTGGACTTAGCCTTCAGAACTATAAGGACAAACATTTGTGTGGCTTCAAGCCACTGAGTTTGTGATAATGTGTTATAGGAGCATCAGAAAATAAGACAATATTCTTAATGTTCTAGAGTATAGAGCTCTCCTGACTTTCTCAGTTATTCTCTTAGAGATTTGAATCTATTCCTTTGTTAATATAATTATGTAATTATATTCCTCTCTTTCCTAACACACAAAGGCACACTCTTCATCTCCGACATGTTCACTATTAAACATGATGTTCATGATTTTTAATGAAAAATGAGGGACTGAAATTTGAGAAAATAAAAATGTGTTTCCTAGGAATGTTATTTTAGGCATTTCCTTTTTCTATAAATCTGTTTCCTTACATGTAAAACATATAATACTAGTTAACTGGATCCAAAACACTTAGAAGTAGATAACTAATGCTCAATAAACATTAGCCACTATTAATGTATCCAATAAGAGAGAAAACCAAAGTCAAGCTTGTTACAGACTTAAGAAGTATAGGCTCTTACAGAGTACTATGCACTTTTTGGAGATAGCTCTAAGGTTTTTGCACTTGATAGCATTTTTGTGCTTTCAAGAGTGATTTAGCCTACCATGAAATCAAAGATTTAAATTTGACATTCCAGTAGTCTGCATAGGAAAAGGTAGGTAGAGAAATGGACACTTCATTCTATTGACCTTAGTGTTAGGTATAAGCTAACTTACATCCTATCTTTTTTTTCTACATTGCTCAAATTTTGTAGAATTAGCATAAGCTCTGTTTAACATTAAAGTTAAAAATCTATTTTTATTTTGAACAAAATGAAAGCAGTTTAGCTTCACTGATCAAAATTTATTAATGTAGCTTAGCCTTCTCTGGAGTGTACTTGTTGCAAAGAAGTCAATGTTCTTGTCCTCAACCCAAGGACTAGTCCTTGGAATTTCCCAGGAAAACACACACACACACACACACACACACACACACACACATATATATATGCCTGACAGCCATAGGCTGTGGGAAAAAAAAAAAATATATATATATATATATATATATATATATATATATATATATATATAAGAGAGAAGTATATACTGAGAAGTAATAAAATCTCTGGCATTTTTCCCACATAAAACAAAGTTGTCATAAAACTTAGTATTTTGTTCTTTCTTGAGTGGTACAAAGACCCCATGAGCCATTCTGCCATGATTTTTAAAAAGCAAGGCTTTTTTTTAAGAGGCTAGACATTGGGTCCAACTGTTCAAATAAACTTGCCTCTTTTGAGTAAACAAAATTTATTAGCATATGTTATGAGGCTATTCAAGTTCTGCAGCTGCTTCCCACATTTCATATGTGACACAGGATAGTGCTTATGACAGATTTCTGATGAGTTCTTCCAACTTTTGGGGAATTGAAAAATCACCTTTCATGGCTGTCTAACATCACTGGGGAGAGTGGGATTAAGGGTGTTGAATTGGTCACCAGGAATTTAAAAAGAAAAAAAAAAGGAGTGATCTTTTTCTACTAGTGGATTTATTATTTAATTCACTCATTCATTCACCCATTCTACATGTATCTGTGGGCCAAACAACACAGCAGCAGATAAGAGAGACATCCTAGTTTCCTGACCCTTCATGTAAAAATGGAAAATAAGAACCTAAACTAAAATTTTCCTGGAAACTTTGATTCTTCATATTCTGCTAAATGCATTTAGAAGAAAGGACACCCATATGTGTCTTCCAAAAAGCTCACCATGGATATGTGGCAAAGAGCAGTAAAAACATATTAAGAGAAGATGTTCTATCCATTTATTAACTCCTCCTTTCAACAACACATTTGTTAACATCTGCTCTGTGTGATGCATTTTCTAGGTAGTAGGGATACAACAGTAAACAAAATAACATGTCTATCCTGGAGTTTTTCTAAGGAACTTACCTTTAGGAAGATGCAGTATTAACGTTTAGTAAGAGAGTTCCCACCCCCTCCATTTTTACTTGCTAAAATATTATCCTTTTATCAGTTCTTAGCCATTTTCCCTCCTTCTTATCCCCTTTCTACCTTACTGATCCAGAGCTCTTTGTGCTTTCTGCTGTTTTCACATTTTAAGCCCATGGTAGATTCCAAACTCGTCATTCTGTTCATATCCTAACACAGCACATAATATGCTGTATCAAACCCTCCTTGAATTAAGCAGATGTGAATGGAAGGATAAATACCAAAATGATAAAGCAGATTTCTTCCTTTCCAAAAGAAAAACTAGATTGGATTAATATTCCTCCTATCCTTAAATAAAATTTTATGGTAGAAGTTTCAATTTGCTTTCTCTGCAGTAATATTGGTGTCAATTATACTTATCCAGTCTGTCCAAATTCAACAGAGACAAAACTAAACATTTCTTTTGGTTTCTCTTGCTGATTTCATATATCATTTTATGGCACCAATGTCCTCCTGATAGAATAAGTTGGAAGCTTCAGTAGTTCTTGTTTCATCAAAGTTCCTTCTTTTTTTTACTCACTATTACCCACCAATTTCTTTTTATACTCCCCCACGAATATTAATTCATCACTTGAATCTCCTTCCGTTCAAGTGTCAGTGCTTCTCCCTTAGCAAGCCTAAATTATCTCTGGCTTAAACCTTTAAAGTAGCATCCATATAATGTTCCTGTCAACATTCTTTACCATCTCCAATCTCACTTGACATTATCTTTCAAAACATACATTTTAGGTCTCCTATCTTATAAAAATCTTCAGTGAGTTTTCAAATTACATTGCTAGAAGGTGTTTCATTGAGAAAGTGTCCTGTGGTGACATCATTTGGGGCAACATTGCCTTAAACACGTTTAAATGGGTTTCTTTATTACAAGACTTCACAGAGACTTTGCTACACTTCTCTGCATGATGAGCCTCCGAGAGGAGCCAAGCATTCCCCCAAATTTTTATATGAAACTATTTCATAATGGAGAACTGAGTCTGATGTTGTAGATTGGCTCACTAATCCATGCCAACACCCATTTCTATTTTTCTCTACTACAGAATGGAAAAGTGGAAGAAGAATGGAAAAAAAAATAGTCATTTCCTGGTTTTTCTGGTTGTTGGCATGCCTAAGTGACAATCTCAGCAATAAGATGTAGATAGAAGTTCTGAAAAGCATTTCCCTTGTAGCCTTTCCACTTCTTCCTCTTCTTGCCTAAAATGAAGATGTAATGTTGGAGGTGGCAACCATCCCAAACTCCTGCAGAAGAGGGATGAGCAGGGAGATGCAGGCAGGGAGCCTGCTTTCCTAACGACAGCACTGAGCCATGAACCAGTCCTGAACATCCCACAAGAATCCTCAACTCCTTTACCACTTAGGCTCCTGCATTTTTTTGAGTTTTATGCTATTTATTGCTGAATGCAATCCTAAGGAATACAAACATTTCAACAGACACTAAACACATGATAATGATATAAAAAGTAAAGTTGAAATTTCTAAACATGGCATGCAACCCACTGTTTTCTATACATCTCCCCTAATTCCAACCCTTCAATGACACTAAAATGTTTAATATTCCCAAATATCTGTATGACTTTAGGTAATGCCTATAATAGGTATGTCATTCACCAGGTCTGCCCACTCTGGGTATCACAATCTTAACTGTAATCATTAGTCGTGTTCTCCAATTTAGATATCTCTCTTCAATAACACCTGTAAATAGTGTTTCTTGAACTAAACTGTAGCTGTGTCTGCTGCTGTTAGTGATTCCACAGATCAGTACACATTTAGGAACCTCAAGAAATGCATCTCTCCTTGCCTACTCACTCTGCACATGATGACTGCTACAATAGCAAAGGAAAGTCTCTATTCCCTCCTGAGTTAGAAGTTTGGTTGTTCACTCATGCTTTATAGTGACAGACCCTTCTAGGCTGGGCACTGCCTTGGAATGATGTTCTGCCATTCCCCCTGTAGACACAGATTCTGAGCTGCACCATCAAACCACCCCACTGGCTATTGTGGCATAGATTTTGACCTACAGCATTTTATACTCATTAGCTTTCTTCTTCAATCTGACCTGCCCTTTTCTTAATCCACCTGATAAATGACTCCCTATCTCCCAGCCCTCAAAAACCTGAGCTAAAATTTTACCTTCCCTGAGAAACCTTTCTCCCCAAATTCAAAGCTTATGTCTTGAGCCTATGTCCTCCTGTGACATGTTGAGCATACCTTTGTTGAAGCAATGACCACAAAGTAACATGATTTTCTGTTTATTTATATGACTCCCTGTCCTAATAACTTGTAAATTCTTTAAGAAAAGATATCACATCCCCTTTAGAGTTGAAACCCTGGCTTCCCACACAGTGTTTGATATATGCTGGATGTTCAGTAAGTGTTTAATCAATGAATGAGTAAATGACTAAGTCAATGAATGATAAATCCCTGGTAAGAATATGGCGCTTGCAAAGGCCTCAGTTTGACCAGGGTTGAATTCCTTCCCTTTTCAGTGTTATGTTAGTAACCAGGAAGACCAGTGACAGGATAGAGCCCAACTCTAAAATGACTATATAGCTTAATCGTTACATATTAGGCAACACCTTATTTTCACGAAATACCTAAAAGCATATGAACTGTGGTGCGATTATTATAAAAATATAAGAAGTTTTCTCCTGCCTGTCATCAAGTTGAAATATAACTTCTAATGTTAAATGTTACTGGCAAGAACTTCTCCAAAATACAGTAGTACAAGGAAAATCACATCTTGTTTGTTGTTGCAAATAATCATTCGAGTCACCTCCTACCATCCAGGCAAACGATCAGTATTTTCCTCTCAAGGTGTCCCAACTAATGGTCCAGAAACTACAGAAAGATTACAAAAATAAATCACTTCTCCTCCTTTTCCAGGTGTACTGAAAACTCCGCAGATCCCCACCACCCAATGCCACTGCTTCTGCCCACCACACGGTGTCTACGTTAACGCTTATCATTCACAGTTCCATAATCCATGGGCTCACGTCCCATCTGTGAGATGCCACGTCCAGTTCCGTGGTCCCACTCCCTCGGTACTCTAAGGCTATAACTCTAGTGGAAAGATTTTCAGTTCACATAATTCCCACTCCCCGAGACACAGGCTGGCACAAGAGCACCTAAATCCATCTCTTTGCCCCAAAGGAATGAGGCCTGAAGCATCTCTACCTCTAAAACCACCCTTATACCTCCCTAAGGATGAGGTCTCAACCCTGCCACTCAAACTACCAAAAGTCTCTTGACATTTCTTTCCTGATCATTCAGGCTGCTTTTCCCACAAAACTCTAAGTAACTCTAGGTATTTCTAAGGTACGCAAAGCTACCTCTCCGAGAAAACTAAAATCCATAATTGCAATGTGATGTTCAGCCCTTACACAGTCTGGCCCCTAAGTCAACTTTGATGACTAAAGAAGTTGAGGGGGTAGAGACGAGACAGGAGGGAGGTCACACATTTAATCTCAGGCATGACATTCCCCAGGGAAGGCCTCTAGCTATGTAAGAAGGTACCTGAGGCCTTCAGAGAAGATGGGAAGACCAAAGAAAGAGAAAGAAGCATGTCAAGAGATGGTATCTGGCCAAGCAGATGAGTCTTTTCAACAGTGCCACATTGGTGGGCACACACACCCGAAGAAGCATATTAACTTTGGCTAATGTTCCTGGCTGATCGCAAGACTGAACTCTTATCTTGGCAAAGACGAATTCAAGCCCATTGTTTGAAAACACTGACTAATATTCTCATCAGCATTTCGTTTTCCCTGCTCAAATCTGATTTAAATTGTCTAGAGATAGAGATCGTGTGGTGAGATACTGATATACATCATTATATGTGGTTTGCTTGTCAGACATTTTTGCTTGAAAAACAAGAGTTTTTTTTCAGATAATAAGATACAGAATGGACTTGCCAATATTTCACCCCCTGATAAACATTGATAATTTTGCTATCCACAGATAGAGTCATCAAGACAGATGCCCTTGGGTGATTGAAATCTCTCTGTATGAAATGTTATTTACTGGCTGAAAAGCTTTGAAAATGAGTCTGTTTTTTTAAGCCTCTCACAGGTGAAGCCATCACCCAGAAGCTACAGGTTGTGAATGAAGGCCCTTTTTTCATCTTTACAATAATACCCTTTTTGGTGAGTAGGATGCGCTATGCAAAGGGGGTCCTTTTTCCTACAAATCTTCACAAAATAATTCCAGAACCAAAATATTAAAATTAAGACATATGTCCCATTCTCTCTCTCTCTCTCTCTCTCTCTCTCTCTCTCTCTCTCTCTCTCTCTCCCTTTTTTACTTCTCATTCTCTCCTCTATTTATTTTCTTGAATAATCCTGTTAAGATCCTTCTCCTTCCCAATCCTTGGGCCTCTGAAATCCTATTGAAATTGCCTGTGAAAGTGAGAAAGGAGCAAGAAGAGTCCTAACATGGACACTCATAGAGCTCAAACTGGCAAATGCAAAGCTCTCGGCAGACACTAGGGAATCTCTAGGTGAATGCATCCTCCTTGAGGGCTGTGACTACACCTGTGGTCTCCCCACTGCAAAGCAAAAACAAAAAGAGGGGGGGAAGGAAAGGTAATGACACTGGTTCCACGTGACCTAAATCCTTCTCAAGAGACTTTCCTATGTCTCATTTCTCTGGCCTTCCACAGAACACGAGGCATAAAACAAGCACAAGGCAGACAGATCCTTCATTACCCACTGACTTATTTAGTGAGGGGTTCCCACCAGCACTCACTAAGCTGTATTTTCTGTGTGTTATGATGGTCTCGATGCCTAGTAGAGCACTAGAAGAGGGGGACCTGTAAAAAATGTTTGAAACAAATAAGTAAATTAAATTTTAAAAACTATCTCAAATATTTGGATCATTTCATTTTCTTTCCTCTCTGTCTCTTTTTATTCGCCTGTCCCAAAGAGATTTACATGAGTACCACATTGGTGGCAGGGTGGGTGATTCTATCAGATTTCCTATCATCTAATGGCAAGAGTCTGGACTTTAAAAAAAAAAAAATCAGTTGGTAAGCAAATTGTAGGTTCTTAAATTTTGTTCTCAGTCATTCACCACATGCAGACCACATTCTTCATGTGCTTCCAATAGTCTCAGGATCCAGAAATCTGCCTACCAAGGAGACATTAACTTGGAAAACTCCTTTACTGGAGTAATCCTAATCCCTAAGCCAGAAGAAATGCTTAGGGACCTCAATTTGAGGTCTGATATCTGAACTTAGCCTTGCTCCATTAAAAAGAGAGAAAGGGAAGAATAATTATATCCTCCACAGTTCATTTAATAGTTCAACTTTTAATTTATATTTTGTCATTTGGAAAGATACACATTCCCAAGGCACATTCTCTCCACATAGCTATTAGCTGGCCTTCGGGTCACAATGAGCTTAACTAGTCTATTGTACAGTTAGCAGAGGTCAGTGGATGCCATCGATGCCACTTGGAATGGCCTCTGTATTAAACAATGCAACTTCTATTTACATCCAGCCTTAGGCTAGGGAGGTCAAAGGAAAGCTTTATTAGATAGTCAAACCTTTGTCTTCCTTCTTTTAAAGAAAAATATTTAGCAGATAATATGGGCCTTAGTTCTCTTTGCAATTGTACCATGTGGTGGGGTTTTAGTACATAAGCAGGACGAGAAGGACGAGAAAAAGGTGAAAATTTTGATAACTCCAGAGACAAAGCACTAGACTGCATCAGTACTTTTCAAACTTTAAAGTGCAGAAAGTCACCTGGAGGTTTTGTTTAAAATGCAGATTCCGATTCTGTGCAGTGGGGCCTGATAGTTTGCTCCTCTAACAAGCTCCCGGGCGGAGCAGCTGTGCTGCCTCAAAGACCTCAATTTGAGTAGCAAGAACCTGAATAATGAGTTCTGATCCACCCAAAGCATCATAAGTCTGTCTACTTAGAACCTTTTCCTTTCTGCTAAAACTTTTTGACACATATTCTTGTACATCCCAATTTTCCTTCAGACTTCAGACCGTGAAAATTAGCAGATACAAAGAATTTCCTCTTCCATCCATCATCCCCACGTATTTTTTCTTCCAGAGTTTCACATCCCACCCTCATTTTGCATGAGCTATGAACTTGATGTTACATAATTCTAATTTGCCTCACACTTCAAATTGAATACGAACTTGCAGTTCTTCATGAAAGTGTAGTAGTAGTACTTTATTCTTTTCATGATTCCTTTTTCTAATAAAGTTCTCTTCACTTCTTATGAGGACGAGGGACACCTTCAGATATACATAAGATGTTATTTCCTCTATTTGCAAAAAAAAAAAAGAAAAGGAAAAAAATCCTGCAAGAAAAGAATGGTCAATGTGCTCACAACAAGAACCAGTACAGTTAGCTGAATTATTTTTGAATTTTAATACATACCACCAAGAGCAATAGAATCTTTGTCAGCATGTCCTTGGGAGATTTCCCAGAGTCCTTCTGGGGCCAGACTAGTTACGTTCATGATTCTTCCTGCACTCTGGACCAGAGTGGATTGATAGCCATCTGATGTTTTCCCCTCCAAATATGATGTTTGTCATCTGACAGGGGATCAGAAGTGTAATCCTTCTTAGACTCTGTGCATTGGAATTTACTGCTTTGACCTTTGCAATGATACGTATTTTTTTGAATGGCTACATATTCCATTTCCTCAGGGGATTTGAAATGATGGGGGCCAAGGACGGGGGAGGGATGCTGGAGGAAGAATCTAGAGTGATGGTGATGTGGTTTTTTGACCTTCCAAACCAGAGATTTATTTGTTGTCTTGTAACTGAAGATATCCCGTGGCTATACAGATTAACATTACAGAGATTAAATGGCAGACCTGAATTGCATGTTGCAAAAAACTAGAGAATTTTTCAAGTCCAACCAAGTACTGTATTGAGGACAACTGTGTCATCCATAATGGCTATTGGGCACACTATAGCTTCCCAGAATATTTTTCTCTGTTTTACACCCTCTGCCCTAACAGCCACAGTGGGCTTCTCCACGAGCCAACAGGAGTGTAATTCATCAGGTAATGCACTAGTAGAGATTCAGCTGTAGATAGACACACTCCCCTTATATGCTGTCACCTTCACTGGGCAATGTAAGCCAAGCTGGAAAGCATAAAGCCATAACATGGCACTGGTCATAATTTCATGCTCTTCTTGTACTTCTTGATTTTTTTCAGCTCCAATCTTGCAGGGAAAAAAAACTGAATTCAGAGTCTAGACACATTTGTCTGCAGCCACTCTAGGAACTAGCACAGTCCTGGGCCCAGAGGGGCTTTATAGGGTCCCAAACCATGTGGCCTTGGGGTTCTGCATTAGGACATAATTGTGGGCAATTACTGAACTGAGTTTGGTAATTCTGTTATTCTCCCATTAAAGGGAGAAAATGATTCTGCCTCATAGGATTTTATGAGGATTAAACAATTAGATAGATGGATGGATAGATAGATAGATGACAGTTAATAAACATAGATTGGCATAGATGTAACAGCAGTAAAGTGAGCAATTATTATTATGTTATGCTTAATTCTTACAGCATCGAAGTTAGATTTTGTTACACTATTTTACAAATAAAGGAACTGAGCTTCTGAAAGAGATTGGGGTGGGGAGGGCAGTTTGCATTAACTCTCAAGCCATTGGATGTGTTGGAGTTAGTCAATCCAAAGGGAAATAGAAGAGCCTCCAAAAGGAATAAAGGGCTTTGCAACAGTGCCATTGTCACTGAATACCACCCAACCCCAGCCTCGTGGTTTCTGTAAATCCATCCTGTCATTGGCCAGGGGCAGCTTCTGCTACTCCCTAGGGCTCAGTTAATGTAAGGAATATGAAAAGTTGAAGGGAATTCTTGTGTGTTGATACCCAGGATACTACCTTCCCATCTTGATACCTGGTCCCACGTTCTCTAATGGTAAAAAGCTACACAGGGAAGTGCCTAAGGTGTGAGACAGTGATATTGTGTGTGACCTGAATGGGATCTGGTCTAAACAGACTTTGTTTTGTGATTATTTTCTTCTCCCTGCTCAGCATCAACTCAGAGAATAATTACCAACTTTACTGAGCATTTACATACTTGCAAAATAAGTTTAAAATTGCAAAACAAGTCTTAGATGGATAATGATATCAATAAACCTGCAGAAACGAGGCTATTATCCAGCTTCTCTTCTTTATCCAACAGATAGGTGATTATCCAGCTCCTGGTCTCTGGAGCTATGTGCTAGAAGTGAATTGAGAACAAAGGTATGGATAGGACACTACCCTATTCTCTCAGCCACATAACTCATAAGGTAGGGTCCTGCCCTTCCAGGGCTGGCACACTATTTCTCGATTCTTCTCTAGGCCTCACCCATGCAACCTGGGCCACTTGCTCTATTCCATGATACAGTTTAGCATGTGGCACTGACTTTGGCATGGCCTGGGATCCAGTTGTTGTATCACTTTGACACGTGCTTGAACTCAATGAATTTCAGTCTACTCACTTGAAAAGTGGGGCTTATAACATATCTTCAGAAGATGGTTAGGAATCTTAATGATGATTTACATCAAGAACTTAGAACAATACAGAGTATATAATAAAAGACCAATACACAGTACACTTATTAATATATCCACTGCACTCAGGTTTGTGAGTTATTAATAATGACAAAACCATTCACATGTACTGCAAGAAACACCCGGTCGGCCTTAAGGATACTGAGATTTATTTGAAGGATACAAGTTATATCCATCTCTGCTTCCCTGTCAACCCCAAGCTCAATGCTTCATTAGTTGTTAAGCAAATGGTGGCATGCAGGGTGACAGCAAACTCAGAGCCAGGATCAGGCTGCCTGGCTTTCTAGCCCTGGCCCTCCACTCACAGGCTGGGGGACCTTGAACACATTGCAGAACATCTCTGTGCCTCAGTCTCCTCATATGTAAGATACAGCTAATAACAGACCTTGGCTCTTAGGAGTGCCATGAGGCTAAACTGACATGGTACAAAGGTCATATCACCTACCACCCAGCAATGAATACATACCCCATCCTTGTAAACCCTTTCCAATCTTGTCACATTTTGTCACATGGAATAATACTTGCTTGGAAGTAAGAAGTTCTAACCTGGAAATATAAATCAGGTGCCTTTCAGACTAAAAGTTACCAGTGATCATGCGTGACTGGAGAGACCTAGAAAAGCTCAATTATTTCTTTTTCCCTGCGTTAGCCTCATCACCTGTGAATTAAGAGAAGAGCTGGGTGACACGGTCTCCAAAGGCCACTCGTAGCCCAGGTTTCCTATGATTTTAAGACATGCCCTGGAAAGCATATACATTTCAGACTCAGTTGTGGGAAAATCCCAGTCAGGAAGAGTGGGGAGAAGGTTTGTAGTGGGGATCAGGAAGAAGGGCCATGGGAGAGACCCTCCCTGGACAGAACAGCAGCCCTCCCCCAGCCAACTCATCTCACACCACCTGGCATCCTCGTTCTGCTCCATACTTGGCAGAAATAAGTTGAAATGTTTTTCAGCCAATATTCTGAGTTCTGCGACGTTATAGAAAAGCAAGACAATACATCACCTGTAAATTGAATAATGTGGCCATATTCTGGTTTGTTGGTATGATGTAGGAAAAAAAAAAAAAACAGACCAACTAGAAATCAGCAGGTTATAAGCAACCACTGGTCAAGTAACATTAAAAATAAATGACTGAGTGGAGGCTCCAGCTCCCTCCTGCAAAACAAAGTCCTCACACACAGAAGCAAGAACACAGGCCTGTCCACGTGGCCGTCCCCTGGGCGGCAAGGTCCTGGCACAGCTCCTAATCTCGGCCTCCATCACCTTTCAGGTATTTGGGGGTGGTTTTGCTTTTATTGGGATCTGAAATGATTCCATGGCTAAATTCTATTGTTGTTCTGTGGATGGTGAGTGATGAGACATTTTTAACGGCATCTTTTGGGCGCCTTTTCCTTTGATTTTTCCAGCTTAATGACATTATTGGGAGGGCTTCAGGGACTGTTATGCAGATGTACTTCCTGGCGAAGTTACTGCTTCAGGAGAAGTCATTACTTTTTGTGGGCCCCACGGGCACCAGAGAGGCTGCTCCTACAAACGGCTTCCTGCGACAGTTACCTCATGAAAAATATGTTATGTGTCAAATTAACTTCGCAGTGCAGACCTCAGCTAAGCAGACCCAGGACATCTCCCTAACGGAACTTGAAAGGTACCCAGAGTTTTAATTAAAATCAAGAATGTAATTGTGCTTAGTTTACTCCTCGGAGATTATCCACAAAATAATATGAAGCTCCCACTTTCGGTTTCTGACAGAATAAATGAAACTTGATTTGTTCATCCCCCGTAATGTTTATTACCAGGGAAACTACATTTTAATTGTTGTTGACAAATACTCTGATTTATGGGGTGCATAAAATGGAACGCAGCCTCGATAGCATGTGTCTACTTAACTTTTTCTTTGCAAAATTTTGCTTTAGGAGGCTGTCCTAGCTGTCTGTCATGGGTATTCTTTAGGCCAAAGCATATTAAAGTAAATCACCAGATTGGATCTTGACTAGCAAAAAGAACCATCTGTCAGGAAAAGATGTGAGCGGTGGGTGAGACCAGAGTTGGTACTTGCCAACGCAGGGAGGGCAGAAAGATCAACTGGAAGAACAGCAGTGTCCAGGGAATTCTATCCAGAAACTGGTTAGCTTTCCAGCATCCCAATCATGCATTTTTAATTCATGGTATGGCAAAAAGACAAGTCCAACACTAATTGGCACGGTAAAAGAAAACCCGCACCATCCCAGGAAACGTGGAGTGGGTGGGACTTAGTATCCCTTTCCACATGGACCATTTTGTATTCTGTTTAAAGTTTACAACTGAAACCTGACCACACAGAAGTGGTGGAGGAATCCATTTAAATCAAAGTCCGTTCAAAATTCTGATTTAACTAGAAAAAAAACATTTGACGGTAAAGAGGCAGGTGGCTTTTTTTTTCCCCCAAGCCAAGTCAGAATGCAGCAACTGCCTGGGATACACAAAGTGTCTCGATACATACACATCTATATAATATTTATTTAACTATCCAACTTGCCTTCCCAGTCCACGGGCTCTGCATCCAAAGATGCAAGCAGCTAAGGGTAGAAAATATTCAGAAAAAAAAAAAATTATGTCTGCAGTAAACATGAGCAGACTTTTTATTCTTGTACTCATTCCCTAAACAGTACAGTTTAACAATTATTTACATAGAATTTATGTTGTATTAGGTATTATCAGTAATCTAGAGATGATTTAAAGTACAGGAGGGGATGTGAGTAGGTTATATAAAAATGCTACATTATTTTTAAAAGGGACTTGAGTACCCACAGAATTTAGTATCCATGGGGGTCCTGGAACTACTTCCCTGAGGATAGGGAAGGATGATTGTATGTTTATATTTTTTTCAGGCATTAATGACAGAATATATCTGTCACTGTATTGACACTGTGTGGATTTTGATGGTGGGTATTTTTTTGTGTGTGTGTATGCATGAATTTAAGGAAACTAGAATAACTTGGTTAAGTTTAACAGTATATATTAAAATATTAACTAGCATTTTTGAGAATGATTAAGTGAAATAATCTTAAGACCCAGAGATGTTTCTTAGTAGTAGGTTGTTAAGCCCCAGTAATATATAAAATTACTGTTCTGTTCCTCCAGCTCATTGTCCTAGAAAAAGCAAAATAGGTGTTAATGGAGGGTTCTCACTGCCTCCAGTGTGACTGCAGGTGATTACAGACTTTGCATACTTTAGTTCCAAGATTCTTCTCATGGCTGCGTTCTCAAACTTACATCCTGACATACTTTGCTTTTATGGCATTTTTAGCTTTTTTAAAAAAGCTCTTTCAGGCATAATTAAATCATTTAATGTTCCTGAGTGTTATTTCCCTCCTTAGGAAATGCAATTTTATGTCATTTCTTTCATTTGAACTCCTGTTAGTGTTGCTGCCTTAGCACATACCTGTCCTTGGGAAGTTCTTCCAGATATATTTCCAATACTTGGGACTTTAAAAAGTTAACTCAGTAATGCCCCAATGCAGATGGGCAGGAAAAGGACACTAGATCCCCCTGGTACACTTTCTCTGGTACATTGTACAGCCTGAACATCACTGTGGGGACTCAGCATTACCATGCAGCCAAGTTCTCCAACCTTGTAAAAATCAAACCTTTCTTAACATGGCCAATTGAAAAGTCCAAAGAGGAAAAAAATGGGTTTTTTACTTCCTTTTTGCCCTGGAAAATTGTCAAAACTTTTAATAAGTCTATAAACAAAAAGTTAACTAATATTGATCTGGCAACTTTACCAAAAATGAAGCAGTATCATAAATAGCTACTGTACTGCTCTTTTAGTCTTCTTGGTCTTTTGAATCAAAACACCACAGACTGGGTGGCTTAACCTACAGAAACTTTTTCTCTCCTGGTTCTGGAGACTGGAGGTCCAAAATCAAGGTGTTGGCAGGTGTGGTTTCTCCTGAGGTGTCGCTTTCTTTTGGCTCCCTCCGGCTAGCAGATGGCCATCTTCGCACTGTGTCCTCACGTGGCTTTCTTTGGGCACAAGCATCCCTGGTGCCTCTCCTTATAAGGACATCAGTCATATTGGATTAGGGCCCCCAAAGACCTCCTTTAATCTTAATTACCTTTTTAAACACTCTATCTCCAAACACACTCATGTTCTAAGGTACTAGGAGCCAGGACTTCAACATGAGTTAGAAGAGGACACAATTCAATCCTTAGCAGCTTAACAAAAAAAAAAAAATATTCTGTTTGCAGAAGGAGCAATCAGTAGGGGGACAATTAATTAAATATGTCCACGGTGCATAGCACTCCCCAGGAAACATGAATAAAGGAAGTCCCATCCTTCAGATTTGAAGTGTTTCTGTCTGTGCCTGAATGAGCTACATGAAAATCTACAGAATTTACAACCCAAGACAATATTGTCCAGAAAGAAGAGGATTCAAGAAATGAGTAATCAAAGCTAAGAAAGTATCCACAGGATGTTCCCCGTTAATCTAGCCTCAAATTCATCCAAAGCCCAGAATTAGTGCATTGGATAAATCTTGTCCCAGCAGCTGTGGACTGTGAACTCCTCTGAGACAGCCACTCTGTGTCATATAAACCTCCGTGTCCCTCATGCCCAGTAAAGGACCTGACACATTCTGAGAAATGTGAGTGGTTTGTGAGCAGTAGCAAAGCCTTTGTTAGCAGAGCAAATGAGGAGACTGTGGTGAGCCTCGAGTCCTGCTGATTTCATTATATTAGGTGGGACTATTGGGTGCTTCTCTCAAATTAGAGCTTTTTCTGCCAGAGTGGTATCTGAAATAGAATGCGTGACAACTGTGAATAAAATGAAGAATTCACTTTAAAATTCAATTTGTTCATTCCTAGTGTTTACTCAGAAAGTATTTGCAGAACTTATTAAGGCATTAAAAGTTTCAGAGGGATTAACAGCCCTTTGGAATATCAGGGGCTCTGTGGAAATGATCTAAATATTTCCCCAAAACCCTCATCAAATATCAGCATACTTTCTTGTAGATGTATATCCTTTCGTAGAGAAAGGTACAGCATGTTCTTTATCCCCTTGATTCCGTATCTCTTCACAGTTGTACAGATGGAAATTTCCAAGTTCTTGATTTTGGTCTATGGATCTTACTAAATACCAGCCATTCAACCAACTCACCCTGAGACAAATAATTGGTTTTAAGTAATGATCTCTAATTTTCATATCAGCATACAGATAAAGGGAATCCTAGCTGTTTGAGGTCTACCATACTAACTTCTTAGTTGACTAGGCTGATGAACATGATTAGAACCCATGAAAGAATCCAGCTTTCCCTTCTGACTCCTAAAGGAATAGCTGATGCAAACTTTGGCTCTACTGTCCATGGTTTATTACATATTTTCTAAAAATGCAAAGCAATTTCATAGGTTCTCTTTTATCTTGACAATATCCCTGTGATAGTCAGCATCTCGTTATTGTAACAAATCCCTGAGATAAGCAATTGAAAAAGAAGAAAGGTTTATTTTGGTTCATAGTTCTAGTGGTTTCAGCCCATAGTTGGTTGGCTGGGTTGCTTTGGGGGCCTGTGGCAAGGAAGTACATGATGGCAGAAGAATGAATTAGAGGGAGTTACTCACCTTGTAGTGAGTAACCTACAAAGCAAAAGTGGGAGACAAAAGAGGGACCAGGCTCCTAATATCCTCTTCAAGGGCACATTCCCGATGACCAAACAAATTCCAACTAGATTCCACCTCTTCAACTTTCCACCACCTCTCAATAACACCATGGCTGGGGACCAAACCCTTAACAAATAGGCTTTTGGGGAACATTTATCCAAACCATAGCAATTCCTCTCAGGAAACCTGCTTGCAGTGCCTTCACCCTCAAAGTAGAAATGTTCAAACCAGGAGATGGAAAGCATTTTCCTTCAGCTACAGTGTGCCCAGGGCTGAGCTCATACTTCAGGTCTTCGTTGACTTTAGTCCATTGACTAGAATCAATGGCAGAACTGATTCTAACCGATTGGAACCTTCTTAAAGGCATTTTGTGGCCACTCCATAGAACACCACCTAATGTGGCAATAGATTTCAAATCAACCCTAAAAAAATACTCTACTGTGGTTCAGAATGGCTTATAAAACAAAACCCTCTTGTAAGTATTGTTTTCACGATAGAAAATGATCAGGAAGAGTCCCATTTAGCAACCTGGTGATGACAGTTGGGAGAAGTTAATGATCCCAGCTCTATAAGGAATAGAATAATGACTATTACTTGGAGGACAGACTTCTTTTTTCTCTCACAATAGACACATTATGTTGGGCCCACCACAGGATTCTGTGCTCAATAACCTTGTTGACAGTACCTCTAAATGAGTTTAAGTTAGAGCCATGTCATTAACCTAGATGCCCCTCAGCAAATGAATGGAGAAAGAAAATGTGCATATACCACAACGAAATATTATTCATCCCCCAAAAGAATGATATGTTATCATTTGCAGCGAAATGGATTATGTAGCGTGAAAGAAGTCAAACACAGAAGGACAAATACTGCCTGTTCCTTTCTCTCCTATGTGAATGTTTTTTTAAAAATCTATCTGAATGTATAATAGTGATTACCAGAGGTTGGAAAGGGTGGGGAGAGGTATAGAGGGGGGCTGGAAAACGGGTCCCAAAACCCGTTTAGATAAGAGTAATAAGTTCTAGTGAATCCATTATAGATTTTATAAATAACTAGCAGAGAAGAGCTCAAACTCTCCAAACACAAAGTAATGATAAGCAGATGGAAATGTTAATTACCTGACTTATTGATACATATCACGTGCATGTATTGAAATATTGCACTGAACCCCATAAATATGAACAATTTTTACATGTTAATTGAAAGCTTTAAAAAACAATGTTTAATGAGATGGAAATATTTAGTACCCTGATTTGATCATTACTCACTTTACACATGTGTCAGATTATCATACTGTATCCATAAGTTTATGCAATTAAAATAATAATAAGGAAAGTTAGAAACATGCAAGCACCGAGACTTCAGGCTACAAGCGGTTTTAAGGGATGTCCAGTATTCCATCCAGCACTTGCGTCTCCCCCACAATCTCCCTAACTGGTGGTCATTCACTCTTTGCTGAAACATTCCCAGTGCTAATAAAGGATGTTTTTCCTTTGAACAAGTCTGAGTGGAGAGGGACTTCCATACATTCCTGGGTCATACAACAAACAGAGATATCTTACTGTAACTTCAAAGAATTTATTCCAGTTCCACATTGTGAGGTCCCAGAGAACTGATACAATCTTTTTCACTGAAATGATTTTTAAAATAGTTAGTGAATCTCATTCTGTCTTCTTCCAAACAATCCCAGTTCCTCCAACCATCTCAATAGGACATGGATTCAGGTTACCAACTTTCCTTGTGTTTATTTGACTCAATGTATACATGTCGATATTTATTTATTTGACAGGTACTTATTGAGTGCCTACTGTGGGCCAAGAATTCCACCAGCGTGTCCTTGTCTTCTTGTGTGAAGCTATTAACCAAACATCATGCTCTGAATGTGGTCTATGCCTCTGTAATAGACTATAAAACCTTGGTCAAGTCATTAGCTCTTCCTGAATGAGTGGCATTTCCCACTAATATTATTTTCCATTATTCTGGACACCATGTTTCCACTAGTATGACTGAAGACTATAGCAGTTTTGGTTTGGTTTTGGTTTGGGTTGTTGTTTGTCATCAAAAATACTTATGGCCACCATGATAACAATCTCAAGTCTCCATGGCTTCACTCATGAAAGGTTTGGTTCTGCTCACTTTTTGGCTGACATAAGGTCATAGGTCAAGAGAGAAAAAAAAAAAAACAGAAGACTGTTCCATGCAATGTTTCATGGACCTGGACTTTGTAACCTTCCAGAACCTCAGAGTTCCCTATAAATCCAGCCCTACGTCAAGGGAGAAATGAAAGTATAGAGAAGGTTTAGTGCTCTTAACTACCTAGGTCCAAAGGTGACCCATCTCATTTTTTTGTTGTTGTTCCATTAGCAAAAGTAACATCACAAGGAGATTGGAAACTTTAGTCTAGATGAGTGCACAGAAAGAGGATAGAAATATAGATTATGTTTATCACAATAATCTCTGTCACAGCTTTTTCGGCAGCTGTCGCTCACCATGGCTTCATATTGAACTCACTGTTCATTTAAGCCTCTAACTTCCCACCAAAAGTCACATGAATTGCTCCGTCCTTGAATTGGTGCAGTTGGTTTTAGACTCAAGAGTAGAACTTCATCCTTAGATTTATTAAATTTCTGTCTGATTTGATTCAGACCATTTGTTTTCATTTTGGTTTTGATTTTTCAACCTTATTTCTGTCATGGGTTATGTTTACTGCCACTTCCAGGTTCATATCATCTGATTACATAAGCATTTCATAAAATTGTTGTTAGACTCATCAAAGACACTAATTGAAAAAGTTAATGTACCAGGGGCAGAGAGGACAGAGCTCCGAGGCACACCGTCAGAAACCCCTTTCCAAGTGGCAGGAGTGAGCATCCTTTATAGTCATTCATTCCATTTCGAAGCCATTCATATATATTATATACAGAGACATTTATATGTGTGCACATTAACATATTCTTGCATATTTTATATAAGCTAAAACGCACATCTCTTCATCATTCTCTTGCTGGAAATGCAACATTCATTTACTGATTGGGCAATTATTTATTAACCTTTACTGTGGGTAATATATCTCGTTAGGCTTTTGATACATTTCTCTTTAATCACAATGATCTGTAAGGTAGTTACGCTTATCTTACAGGAAAAAAAAAACACTAAAATTTGGGGAGATGAAGAAATCCACTCAAGCTGCCTCGTGTGGGAGTCAGGATTTAAATTGGGGTGTCCGCCTCCAAAGTCTGCTTTGCCATAGACTCATTGCATTTTGTACCTTAGAGGATCTCCTTTGTTTTCCCCCTCTCTGGGATCTCAGGGGATAGGTGCAGAGCTTGGATGGTATGTATCTAGATCTTCTCCAAGGAACATTATTTAATGCTTGCTCACTATTTCCTCCAAGTCCAACATCAAATAAACAAAGCCATGGATTGCTGCTTATCTGGTAGACTCTCTGAGGCCTTGTCTCCAAGCATATTTTGACACTGTTGGCCCCTTTTACTTTCTTGAAATATTTTTCTTTCCTTGGCCTCAGTGATATCTCCCTCTTCTGGGTTCCTTTCCCCTCTCTGACCATTCCTTCTCTGACTTCTCCTCTACCTAGACATAAAATGTTGTTTTTCCTTAAAGTTAGATGCTAGGCCCTTGTCTTCCTTCTCATCCATATCATGTTTACCTGACCACATATATTCAGATAAGTCTCAAATGTATGTGTACCATTTAAGACTTTAATTCTGAGCACCAGACCAAATATTCAGGTACTCGGTGGCCTATCAAACTCAACAGTCCAAAAGCAGACATGAGCTTCCCAAGCCAACCTGATTCTCTTCGGTAGATCCCTGACCTCCTGACAATCCACACCCCACACTACAGCCAAAGTGATCTTGCCAAAACCTCGCCTATCTACATCTTCCCCTGCTGAAAGCTTCTCAATGGTACTCCATTGCTTCCTGACCTCCAGTCACTCCAATCTTGTCCCTGTCCCCACCTAGATGTCTTGCTCCCTCCTGCCACAGGACGTTTGCACAATGTCATTCCTTTCACCTGAAATGCCCATTCCCATCCATCCTACCCTTTACCTGAGTTAAATCAGGTTCCTCCTGCCTCGCCTCAGGGTACACAACCACTTCCCAAGGAAGGCTAGGTCATTTCCCCTGTCACATTCGCACTTAGATGTCTGCCTCCTTTCTTTCATGTTATCATAGTTGCCATTTGACATGCATCCTGATTACTTGATGAATTAATGTCTGTCTGCCCCACTAGATTACAAACTCCTTTCTGGGGGACAAGATCTGTGACTCGATTTACATTTTATCATATTCCTAAGTGCCTACTTTATTTCTGTTGAATAAATGAGTGATCCATCCCATGCTATAACTCTAATCAATTAATACCCAGGAAACTGTCCTGATCTCATTAAAACTCAAATATCTACCCCCTTGTGCAATGGAGTCTTCAGGAGAATTCTTTGTGGATAGGCTGGAGCCAACACTGCCCCCAGCCAGCAGAGCGCCTTCTTCTGCATGTGAAGGCTGCCATTTGACAGTGCAGGGCACAAGGACACATGAACTCCAAGGGTGGAACGCTTTCCAATCTCGAGCTATTAATAATTTAGGGAAATTAATTCAAAACACTTCACTCAACAGAGATGAGGAGGAAATGATGTGTGCAACCGTCTTCCAGAGTTGAATTAAAATATGCCAAACAGGAGAAGGAAAAACGCCACCCAGGCTTGTTTAGAGCGCAAGTCCCCGTTTTGAATTTCATACCTATTTTATGTCTTTCTAAAGATATTAAGGAAGAAACATCAGAAGCATAAACAAAAATATTTGCTTTTGCACCGGTGAATGATCCCACATGGTAACAGGTGTTTGAATGGCTCAGGAAAGGAAAAATTGAGGGCATTTCTTTTTTTTTTTATTTTCCAGCATGAAGCAGTAATTAAGTCAAAGTTAAGCTTTCAGCAATAATTATTATTAGGAGTAATCATTAGGAGTAAAAAGTGAGGCAGACAATCCACAGTGCATAGAATTAGCCCTGACCCAGGGGATCCTACCCAGGAACAGCGACGGGGAATAGGGGGCATGAGAGAGGCAGGTGATCAGCACTGAAGCACAGCTCCCGGTAGGAAGGTCACTGGAGATTGAAGCCAGGTGAATTCTCTTCTCCAGACACAGAGAATGAAGGAGAGAAAGAAGGTGGGCAGGCTGCCACACTATCCAGAAGGAGGAACAGGAAGAGAGAATAGGTGTGCAGCAGCTAACAGGCAACTCTCACAACCAGGAGGAACGCTGGGGTGCAAAGTAGTGGATCCCAGTTGCGGGAGGGCTGGTCAAATGCAGATGCCTGGGACCCACCCTGGAGTCCTGATTCAGCTGGGGAAATGGACCCAGGAATTGGCACCTCTGCTGTGTTCTCAGGGGCTGCTGCTGCTGCTGCCCTAAGGACCACCCTTCGAAGCCATGTGCAAAACTTCTGATGGTCAGGAGAGTCCCCCTGGTACCTGCCACTATGCTAAAGGTTTGACACACGTCACCTTATACGGTCTTTAGAATGGCACTGTGAAGGGGGAAGAAATACCCCCATCTTACACTGAAGAGACTCGGCTGAGTGGGGAATGACAGAAAGTTCCACCTCCAGGGAGATAACCCCACAAGCACATCGTAGGTGGTTATGGAGCAGGAAAGCCCTGGAAAAGGGAGTTAAAGGCGCCAACTGGATGGGTGTGCCGAGCCCATCGGTAAGTGAGAGAGAAATGGAATTTTAAAAACGGAAGGCCACGCTAGGGTCACGTTATGGATGAAGGACTGATCGTGAATGAGTCATGGCCAAAATACCCAAGAGGCATCGAAGGCTAGAAGGGGACAATCAAAATAGAAAAGAATTAGAACATATTATAAGGGTTCAGGACATGAAGAACACTGTCAAGGACCCAAGCAGGAGCCAGGGGACAGTAATAGAGAGGTTGTAGAGGTACCAATAACTCATAGAAATGGATTCTTCCCACATTATCCTAATTTGCCTCCCAAAGAAGCCTGCATCTCAGAGGAAAGGGCATCCCGTCAGGAGAGCAGTTTGGCGTTTCACCTCCTCTGAGGGACGAGGGCTATAGGCACCCCCCAAACCTCAATTCCTCGTCTGTCTAATGGAACTCATAACTCCTACCTCAAAGAGTTGTAAGAATTAAATGAGATAATGTATGTAAAGCACTTAATACCTAGGGCATCATACTATCTCAGAACAGGCTGGCTCTTTTATTATTATTGCTATTGTTGCTTTGTTATTATCATCGTTAATATTATCGTCCTCGAGGGAGGAGCAGTTATTTCAAAGGAAAAAAATATATAACGTCCTAGATGATCTTCAGCGAGAAGTTCACGTGTTTTCCTCCTGTTAATCAAAAGTTTGGCAGTTTGGGCCAAGCAGTTTCTAATGACACAGGTGCTCTCTGATAGAATTAGCAAAAAAAAAAAAAAAAAGTAAAATGAAATAAATAAAGCAGCATTTGGTGCCCTACTTTTCTGCAGCATGGTTTACATGCTCTCCTAATTAAATTTTTTAGTAAACTCAGTCCCGCAGCCGTGCTGGGCTCACTCGGATGCACTATAGAATGATTCACACCATCGATAGAAACTTCTCCGCTCCGAGTGCCAAATTCCTTGCTGTAGGTGCAATATCAGGATTCATTTATTATTTCACTCTCGCTTAATTAATTCCGTTGCCAGCTAGCTACCTGTTGGTGATGAGAATCTGTTGACAATGCTGAACAAAGTTTTAAGCCAAATAGTTTTAATAACGCGTTCCCTCTTGATGGCCTGTCACTTTTGATTAAACTTTAGGAGGATTTATAGCCGTCTCTCCCCCGGCGCCTGTAACCTTTAAGGGGTGTCTGATACAAAGCAAAGGCGGGGGGTTCTGTGGATCCTCATCCTAATAAATATGTTAGACAGCTGCCCCCGAACATGCTGCTGTTTCTCACCCTGCCTTCACCCTCCCCCAACCCTGCTTATTTTTTTTTAATAGCAATTCCCAACAAGGATAAAAATCAACACCAATAGAATTAATGGTTTAATCTCACAAGAGAAAGGGAAGGGTTTACAATGTCTTGGTTAAGACACTAGAATTTCTTTTGGGGAGAGGAACAGGGGAGGTCCAGGGACTGAATTCAGGGGCACTCGGCCACTGAGCCACATCCCCAGCCCTATTTTGTATTTTATTTAGAGACAGGGTCTCCCTGGGTTGCTTTGGTCTTTGCCGAGGACCCAAACATGCCTGCCAAGGAGAAATATGGTGTCCAGTCTCCCATTGAAGTGCCACAGGAATGGATTGGCGGTGGCTACTGGCTTGACAGGTGCAATAAATATTAATTAGTGCACTTGGCTACAGAGGGGGTAATGATATACACTGCTTCTCTGAAGCGTTAAATTGTAGCGTTCGTCTTGATGAAGCCTCATCTTCTCCATCAGGGCAGGAAAACATTTTGAGTTACACGCGTCCCCATATCCGTAAAGGAATACAGGTTTGTCTCTTGTTAGGAATTACAGGTGCAAAAGGAGGGGCAAAGACTGATGGGGAGAGGGGCACCAGGCAGTCCCTGGGTCGTTACTGTGTTTTCTCATTAGCATTTCAGGTGGCACAAACCAATTGCTAAAACGTTGGCTGTTGTTAGTGGATAAAGCCGACTCGTTTTCCTATTGTCGAGACATTTGATTACATTGGAAATGGATTTGAAAACTCCTTGTCTACCGCAGCCCCCAGGAATACATATTCACTATTAGAGTGACTGTGCTTATTAGATTGAGTGAGTCACAGTAGCTGGATGGAGTCGGACTGAGTATTGGTGGGTAAGTACCTCTCACAGCCTGGGAACAGGAGATGTTTGCATTTGGGAACTGAAGATAAATTGCCCTTAAAACTCAGCTCAGATCAGAAACAAACTACACGAGGAGGAGCCGTGATAAGCAAATTAGTATTAGCACTGATTCTAGGCTTACGACAAAACACATTTTTTGAAATGGATCTGTTTAGTTGTTTACACCTGAAGTTACAGCAAAACAACAGCATTTTACCAAGAAAAAAAAAAGAGGCTCTAATTAAATACTGATATTTTCCAAATCCTTAATTATAATGGCTTACAGTTCTGCCTACGGGCTTCTCTAGGAGCTAATTTGCTGGAATATTACCATTTACACTTTTCCATTTGTCGAAGAGCTTGCTCTCTTGTGAATTGCCATTTTTGAGTCTGTCGTAACTTCACTTGGCGTTCTCTTTCTGGGAACGCTTCCTACCCCCTGTATAGCAAAGACGAGCAAGAAACTTGGCAAACCAAGTTTTGTTCTGGGTGGAATTCTCTCCCCTCCTGCATGAATTAAATGTGTTGATATCTGTTTCTGCACTGCAGCTGCAAAGAAATGGGTTTTGGCAATGTGGATACATGCCCGTTTCTTATTCTCTCCTGGAGCCCTGGGTTCTAGCAACAAATCCTCCAAACTAGTGTTTCTGGCTTCGGCGAGCCCAGAGAAGCAGCACCCGATGAGCACTGAAATATGAACTAATGATGAGTTAGCCTGAACCAGTGGCTACCTGGGGGCTGGGGTTTGACCATTTCTAGAAAGTACGCCAGGCCATCTCCCAGGACACAGAGAGCTGCAGTCTGCAGTCGGTGGGACGTGCACTTCCCCTATTCCTTCCTCCCCTCCAATACTTCCACCTGCTTGCCTTGAGAGGAGCAGAGTCCCTCTTCCCCTGCAGGCCCTTGGAAAAGGCTTGTCTACTGCCTGGCATTGGGCTCTACAAATATAGCCTTCTGCATCTCCTGCCTACAGGGTTCTTAAACACAGAGATCACTGTGCTACGCAGACGGTGAGGAGTAGGGGCTAATAGGAGCCAAACAGCTAGAAACTTATCCTTGGCAAAGTGGAACAAAAGGTAAATGAATTGGCCGTTGGGATAAGAGCAGGTGTATTTATTCTCTAGCCTCGAGCAAAAGTGTGTTTCTCTATAATCACCTGGACTAGAAGGTTTAGGAAGCTGATGATGAAGCAATTTGTAGAAGTGGCAAAGTTTCTGTCATCAAAAATGCTGATGATCTTTGTTTTTGCAGTGCTGGGGTTTGAACCCAGGGCCTCTCACATGCTGGACAAGTGCTGTACCTCTGTGCACCATCCCCAGCACCCAAATGCGGACGAGATCCAAATTGGAGTAAAGATGCTATGACCGCATTATTCCACACTGACTTCCTGGTTCTCCTACCATGGTCCCTACCCTACTTTGAAAACCTTCAAATTTCAATGCCCTCAACAAAAGTCAAGGTATATCCAAGGTAAAACCAAGAGATAATATTCACAGACATATCTGTCCCATGAAAATTAAAAGCTCACCAATTTAATGTTAAGAAAAGCGTATCTTTGGGCTGGGGATGTGGCTGGAGCGGTAGCGCACTCGCCTGGCATGCGTGCGGCCCGGGTTCGATCCTCAGCACCACATACAAACAAAGATGTTGTGTCCACCGAGAACTAAAAAATAAATATTAAAAAAATTCTCTCTCTCTCTCTCTCTCTCTCTCTCTCTCTCTCTCTAAAAAAGAAAAAGAAAAGTGTATCTTTGATTCTTCCCTCTGAGCTCCTGAGACTCTTAAAAATTCTGCTTCACATACAAATATCATATCTGCCTTGGACCAGAACTACAACCTATTAATCCTAATAACTGGAATTATTAAGCTTCCATAGACACAGTTAAGAGTCAAACAGAAAAACAACTATTTATATGCAATTATGCTTTTGCCCCCAAGAACAGAAAGTCCCTGTTAAAACCTCTAAAACTAAATATCTTCAAAGTATCCCTGAATAAGGGCAATTTGAATTTAAAATGCCAATGGAATTTGGAAACCGATCTGGGTTTAAATATGGATTTGCCAAGAGATGTATGGTCTTGTTTAGGACACTAGAACTCTTTTTTTTTTTTTTTAAGCGGGGTCTGTACCAAGAATTGAACTCAGGGGCACTTGATCATTGAGCCACATTCCCAGCCCTGTTTTGAATTTTATTTAGAGACAGGGTCTCACTGAGTTGCTTAGCATCTCGCTGTTGCTGAGGCTGGCTTTGAACTCTCGATCCTCCTATCTCAGCCTCCTGAGTGGCTGGGATTACAGATGTGCGCCACCACGCCCAGCAAGACACTGGAAACTCTTGAGCCTCAACTTTCTCATCTGCAAATGGACTGTACTTCTCTACAAGCACTAATAGGAGGACCAAACGAGATTATGTTCGTAATGTCGGCCGCGTGCTTAGTGCTAATAAATAGATGTTATACAAAGCAGTTACAGGGTAGTAGTAATTACTATAATTATTGCCATTAAATTAAATTCCAAAATCTTTACCATGACCTGCGTCATCAGATTCTCTCCACAGTTATCATAGCATGGTAGGCAGAATTATGCCCATCAAGAAGATTCCACGCCCCAGTGCCTGAAGCTGTGAAACTGCTGAGATCTCACATACATGAATATATAACAGCAAATGTACTTAAGGGGCTAATCAATGGGCTATGAAATAAGGAGAGGATCCTGCATTTCAGCCAATGGAGGACCTTTGAGGATACCCAGCCCCAGATGGGAACCATAGTAGGTAATGTCTTGATTTGGGGCCTTGGGTAACCCTAAGCAGAGATCCTACTTCTGGTCAGACTTCTGACTCATAGATGCTGTAAGATAATAAATAGGTATTGTTATAGGCAAGTAAGTGTGGGGTGATTTGTTATGTCAGCAATAGAACACTGCTCTGGCCCTTGCCAAAGCACACTTTTGAACATGCCATGTTCTTTGCATCTCAGGGCCTTTGTACACACTCCTCCTTCTGTCTCTTTCTCTAACTCTTCATCCGGCTGACACCTCTTCACCCTATTTGTGTCAGCTTAGTTTCATCTCTGGATAGTAGCGGTCCATGAATTTCTTATTGAAAACGGGTCCCTGCCCAACTTAGTCTATTTCAAGCCACTATGTCTCTTTCAGTTTTTTAGTTTGTGATCATCTTTTTCCTTGTCTATTTTCCCCCATGTGGCCAGAAACGTAGCACATACCAGGATTCAATAAATAGCTACTGAATAATCATGAATTTGTGCTTTATCTCACTCAATCCTTGTAACCACTCTCAGAGACGGCTACTGTTATTATCCACATTTTACAGATGAGGAATCCCGAGAAGTAAAGGGACTAAGCAACATTCCCAAGATCAAACCTGCTCCTCAGTTGAGCATGAGCATAACCCAAAAGTTTACGTTCTCAATCTCTAAGCTTCTACCAGTGGGAGAATTCCAATATCAGTGCAGGCTGGCAAATAGTATTCCCCCAAATTCAGCTATTTGAACGTTCTAAATTGTAACAGATCCTTAAATTCAAAATTATGTCTTATACTCACCGGTGAAGGCAGAGTCTCTGTATTAGAGCTGCTGTAACAAAGTGCCACAAACTGAGTGCCTTAAGAAACAGAAATTCATTTCCGTCTCACAGTTCTGGAGGTGTGATTTTTGCACACCTTGCAAAATTCCTTCTGAAACCTTCCTTGTAGGGGAGAATCCTTCGTTTCCCTTAGCCTCTGGTGGTTTGCTGCAATCCTTTACTTGTAGATGAATCTCACCTAGTTCCGTCTCCATAGTTGCCTGACCTTCTTCTTCCCGTATCTGGGTCTCTTTTCTTCTTAAAAGGACACCAGTCATATTGGACCCAGGGCCCAGTCTACTCCAGCATGACCTCATCTCCACTTACCTAAGTCCATGTAAAGTAAAGGGACTAAGCAACATTCCCAAGATCAAACTTGCCCCTCAGTTGAGCATGAGTATAATCCAAAAGTTTATGTTCTCAATCTCTAAGCTTCTACCTAAGTCCATGTGTAGTGACCCTATTTCCAAATAAGTTGACGTGCTCAGGAACTGGGGGTGAGGATACCAATCTTTTGGGGGACACAGTTCAGCCCCACACAGTCTCCAAACTCCAAAACATGGTTTGCGTGTTTATCAGAATGAGGTGCAATTCACTGCCTTCACCCTCTCTGCTGATGCGTGGCACCTCGTTACCCAGGTAGACCACAGCGGCTAAGGTCAGAGGCTGCCACTACTGCTGTGGTGGCTGTGACAGGAGGGAGCAATTAGAGAAAAGGCTTGTTTGTGGAATCCTAGCTCTGTGCCCTCATTTCCTTCTCCCTCCCTTCCTGCTTTCTCCTTGCTCTCTGCCTGGGCTCTCGGGTGGTCATTACAGGAAAAGCAGCTGACGGCATGTGTAACTCTGCAAGTGTGACTGCTTCCTTGGATGTTTGATTTTGCAAATGACATGTTCACAAAAGCATCCGCACGGATCTGGTTTCTTGGTGGTTCTAACTGAAAACAAAAATAGAGACATGTACACCAAAATGAATGGAGCCAGATTATTAAAACACTAAAATACCTGCTCCTGACTCTGCAGCCAGTCTCAACTCATCTATGTTTTATTGTACTAGCAAGACACCATTGCACAGCTTGAAGTGTGACTTGGAGGTCACTAAACACAGGGAATTCTCCAACTGTTCCACAGCTACTGCAGGGTAATTTGTATGGAGCCTGCATATCTGCATGGAAAAAAACAAAACAAAACTCTGTTTTAAAATTAGCTGGTCAAAATTCTCCAATGATAGAAAATGCAAGATGAAACCAACAAAATATGCTTAAGAGTATCTACCATATATTGGAACTGGGACAAAGGACCTCTGGCTTTTTGGTAAAATAAGCATTGTATTCCTTGAGCCGACTGTTCCCACTCATCTCAGTCTCCCTCTGGCCCCTCTTCCCACCAAAAGGAAAGAAGAAAGAATAAAATGTTCTAATATCGGAACCATGTTGCTTTTCATGGAGTTCTGGTACTCTGCTTGGAGGATCCAAAATAACACTAAGACCGCAAGATATTTAATTTAGTAAGGACTTGGGCACTGGCAAGTGACAAAAGTCTGTCCTGTTAGGAGAATTAATTCTTAAGTGTCTGGAGCTTTTGGGAACCCTGAGGGGTCCAAGGAAGGGAACACCATGACCAGGGTACAAGAAGGCACTGTGGGGACATGGCCACAGTTAGGTACCAAGAAACCCATTGTATCAGTGTGAACCAGGAAAAGACACCCCTTTACATACTTGAACTCCCCAACTCACCTCTAATGCAATAATCTACAGACATAATTTACCAGGAAGGATATGGGTAGGTATTTTCATTAGGATAAGGTATGAATTCTCCCAGCTGTCCCTTTCACTGAGCTGTGGCCTTGTCTAACCTGGACCTTAGGTATGCACCTGAGGAGGGTCTGAGTCAGAGGTCCGTGTCCCTAGACACTTGGCTCTCCATGCACCAAATGTGGTGCCATTTCCATATCTCAAGCTGCAGCATTTCTTACAGGAAGCAAATATATTCAAAGACAGTCATGTGAGCAGATTTTCTGCTCAATAGATGGTGCTTGCTTGAAACTTAGCTTTAGGCGTCCCCTAGGTAATTTCTCATTCCTTCCTGTGATGCTGCTGTCACAGGTCAAAACAGAATAATGGTTAATTCCTATAGTGGGGAAAGAACAATTGGAAAATCCATAAACTGTTTCTGTTTAGTTTCGAGGAAGCAAGCTAATAGCCATGAGAATAATCCATATTCTTGAATCAGTTGTTGACAAAATTAACCTCCAATTTCATTGCACATTTAAATAAAATCTGAATTTCCATTTTTCCTTTAGAAATGTCAATGATCTGGGGAAGAAAAGACTGGCCCAGTGTTCAACCCCCAGTTCACTCGAGTACACCATTCCCACCCACTCAACCCATTTCTCTTACCTGTCTGGCTGTCTGGCTCCTGTGGGCATTCGAGCTTCTGACCCTTGATTTAATCTGTCTATTGTCAAGGCCAATTTCTTTCTGTAAAGAAAGGCCTTTCTATTGATTAAAAGTTTTCAGAACATTAGCCTGAATTTCCTTTGGTCACTGCATGTGAAATTCAATACTCCAACTCTCCCAAAACATCTTTAATTGCTATTCAGGTCAGATGCATTTACTTAATCGAGCAATTAACTTTGGCAATAGAAAGCCAAAAAGAAATGAAGTCCATGAACATACTTGCCTCGATGATGCCATTCAGTATCCAGGTGTCGATACGGAACAAATATTGTGCCAATTCTGGTACCAAGGAGGCTGGAGATAGGAATGACTCAAGTTTCAGAAACCTCCAAGGGGTGGAAGGCAGGGCAGGCTGAGACATGGTAAATGAGTTCATTAAATGTCTACTGGGTCCACAATGTTCTATGAGGCAGGCCATGAATCAATAACTTGGTTTTTAAGGCAAAGGTGATACTGTGATGTTTCATAAATAAGAAAAACAAATGCACTGTGTGCTGTGGTTTGAATGTGTTTTTCCCAAAAAATTCATGTGTTGGAAACATAATCCCCAAGTTCATATGTTAATGATATTTAGAGGTGGGGCCTTCTGGCAGGTAATTAGGGTTAGATGAGGTCATGCAGGTGGGGCCCCTATAATGGGAATAATGGTGTTAGGAAGAGAGATTTGAGCTGGCACAGTTCCCTACACCATATGATGCCCTCTGTCATTTTGTGACACAGCTAAAGAGCCCCCACTGGATGTGGCCCCTCCACCTTGAAATTCCCAGCCTCTAGAGCTGTAAGAAATAAATTTATTTTCTGTTGAAGTAACCTAGTCTGTGGCACTGTGTTATAGCAACACAAAACAAACTAAGACACCATGTTATCTAAGAAGTTTATTTAAAGATTTGTAGACTGTCAAATATATACACATACATTCTGGAAAAAAAAATTAAAAATAGTTCATTGCTTTCACCTCTGCATGGAAATGCAACCCATGCTGCCTATAGAGTTTTCTCTACAAAACTTGATTTGGGTTTTCCAAAAAGAAAAAAGATGGTGGAACTAAAAGATTATACAAGTTTTACAATTGTCTACAATCCTCTCAACGAACTCTCATCTCCACGTGGCTTTCTCTAAATATCTACCCTGTTTCTAACCTGGAGGGAAGATGTCCTTCCCAAATCTTAGATCCAGCACATACTCTTCCCTTGGGAGGTCACAGCCATAAACTGGACCTGAAGTGACTGGCTGCTTTCTCTCTTGGACAAGGCTACTTAATCCCTAAACATAAGACTTGAAAGAAAGAAACTCCTCAGAATAAGCACTGATGTTTTAAGCATCTATACAATAAGCCTTTTCTTTCATAATTAAGCACACAGTCTTGGTAGAAACAGGTGTTCTCACTAAGCCTAAAAGAATGGCAAAATTAACCAACAAAGACTGTTTTACTCCAGTTGCTTTGTTATAGATTGGAAAGAAGTGATTTGATGTACACAGGCATGCCTTAATTTACTAAGGAAACACGTATTGAGGAGCTACTATGTAGTAGGGCAGGTGCTTAATACTAGGGATAAAAAAAAAAATGCAGCCCGGGACTTAAAGGGATTCAGTCCAACAGGAGAGTCAGACATAATAAAAGCTGTGATAACAGTGTGTACAAAGTGCTATGGGTATATTTCAGAAAAAAAGCATTGTGGATGTAGCAGTTAGCTAATGCCACATGACAAAGCCACCCAAACTTGGACTCAGAACATCAACCATTTTTATTTTTCCTAAATCTAAGGGTTAGTTGAAGGATTCTGCTGATCTCAACTCGGTACAATTATATATTCGCAATCAGATGTAGGCTAACCAGGCCAAGATACCCTTGACTGGGTCACCTTGATGGACTTGGCTTTCTATTCCATAGTCTCATTTTTCCAGCAGATTTTCTAGGCATGTTCTCAGAGAAAATGCATAGGATGGGAGGGGAAGGTAAACAGAAATTGACAGAGGCCTCTGCTTGCATCAAACTTGTCACTGTCCCATTGTTCCAAGTAAGTCAAAAACTGTATGACCTGTGGGACTCTACATCACGTACAACCAGAAGAATGAGAAATTATACTCCATCTCTGTACGTTATTTCAAAGTGCATTCTATTGTCATGTATAACTAATTAGAACAAAAGTTTTAAAAAAATAAAATAGAAAACTGAACCTGGTGTCGATTTGGGAAGAAGCCATCACGCTCCAGGACATAGGACACAGACACACAGGGAAGTCATTTAATTAGGGTCATTAATGCAATCACTCTACCACAGTGAGGAAGAAAGAAAGGACCTACTGGGCTGTCTTCATAAAATGAAGAAAATTTTACAAAGTACAGATAGGGAAATGGTAGTCCAGGAGCAAGAGAAACAGAAATGGCTTCTCTGTTGTAAAGACTAGATTGGAAGAAGAGGGACTAGAACCCGGAGACCAGGAGCTGGTACATTTCACAAGCAGCCGAGGCAAAAAGGGGAGGGATTGAGAGGTCTCAGGAGAACAGAATCTTTGGGAACCAAGTGGATGTCCTCATGGGAAAGAGAAGGATCCAATATGACCTAAAGTGTGGGGTGTTGAGTATCTGAGTTGATGACAGGTCAAGAGACAGGCAAGTTTGGAGACAAAGAGAAAGAATGAGCTCTGGGTTTAACATTGTTGGTTTAGAGGTTACTGTGAGTGAGGACTAACAATCTGCCATATGAAGAATATTTCCAAAGACTAATGACCACTGCTGAGGGCAGCTGTGGTAAATTGGAAGAAACCATGAATATGGAGGTAGAACTGCTGGAGTCTCAGCTCTTCTCCTTATTAACTGTGTCAAAATAGGAGGAAAAAGCAGAGGAGAAAATGTGACCACACAGGGGGTCGCCAGTTGCTCATTTGCTGAGGGTTTCAGATTCTTATCTGTGCCCACATCACCTTGTTCATTTTTAAAAAATCAGCTTTGCCTACAAAATGTTCAGAGTTTGGGGAGAATTATGCCCACAGAGGCACATACATTTCAGCTACAGGTTTCTTAAACCATTTAGCAATTTTTTGTAATATCACTGAGTTCTGTTCAGATAAGATACTGCTGTAATTTTTTTCTCTAAACCTTTAAGTTACTGTAATTTTAGAAATAGACTTAACTCTTTTGCATTTATATTAAGACTTATTTTTTTGCATTATTATTTCATCAGGAAAACTTGACTCAAATAACTTTTAGACGTGATTTCCAAAAGGTTACTGAGTCAACGTGATTCTGTTGGATTTGGATGTTAAAACGTTTTCCAAAGAAACGCATGTATGATTTTATGTTGAAAATGTATGGAAAAGCAGAAAGTCAGTATACCAAACATTGACTCCTCAGAGCATCTTCGAGAACACATCTACTACAAAAATTTGGGTTAACTCTGGAATTTGGGTTAAGTGTGGCATTAATAAATAATCTTTGGAGCAACCACATCTAGGCAGACCAGTCATATTTCTGGATGGGAGTGACATTGCACTGGATTTGAGGAAACAGAGACATGGATTGAGAGTGAGAAAACACAGAAACATTTGCAAAGGTGATTCATTAAGTGCAACATGACTGTCAGAGGTTTGCATCTGAGTGAAGACAGATTCTTGAGACCGTAGAAAGCTCCCTAATCCCACAGACAAATGTCACACTCATTGACTCGACCTTAATGGCTTTCCTCAACCTGTCCCTTACCTCTCCAACCTTCTCCCCCTACCCCAGCCAGACAGGACTACCTCATCATCCTACCAGGCCACCACACCTCATGACTAGGTTTGGCATCAGCCAGGCCATGGCAGGCAGGCCGTCGACACTGGCTGTGCATTAGAGCCACCTGGGAAGTTTTGTCAGCCTCATTTGTTTTTAATATATCTGTCCTCCTCCAAAAGAGCGAGGACAGATATATTAAATTCCTTGGCATCAGAGTCTGAGTCTAACGCAAGTCTGTGGAGACGATAGCAAGGAAAATTGACATTTGTTTTGAGGGTGATTTTAATGAGTCCAATAATGATTGACACCTCCCTACAGAAACACGATACACAGGTCACAGAAAGAGTCACGAATTTCTCCTCCAGGTGGCAGATTAATGACTTTTTGAAAGCTGCCACCTTCAAGAGGCTACAAGAAGTATCACAGCCAGCTACCACACAAGAATAAAAGTTAATGATTCTCTCCCAATCTTCCCACATCCTGCACAGAGGCATGCTTTGGTTGTGACTCAGTTACATTTGCTGTGGGGCCAAGTTCCAGAAAAGGGACTTTGGGCTCCTGCTCTCCCTTTTAAAGGCACTCACATGAGGATGGCCTTGTAAGTGGGACAAAACAGCCACATTGTCTGCACGGAGGTGGCAGCCAGTTGTTTACAGGAGTTGCTGGAGATACAAACTTCAAAGGTGAATGCAAGGACAGCCCTCCCACTGGAACCAGGGAGTTGTTAAATGTTCCAAAGACAGCTCCCAGGTTCCATGATATGCTAGGAGGATGCACAGAACTCAGGAAAGCTGTTATGCTCCAAATTGTGTTGATTATAGCAAGAAGACCTAGATTGCAGCCAGCACAGGCCAAAGGCACACAGGGCGGAGTTTAGGAGAGAACAGCACACACTCCCAGTTGTCCTCTCCTAGTGGGGTCAGAAGGACAGCGCTTAGTTCTTCCAGAAATGATGTGTAAAGTCATATATAAAGTACTGCCAGCCAGAAGAGCTCACCAAAACTTCAAGTTCAGAGTTTTACTGGACAGTCAGTCAGGCCTGCAGGCATGGAGGACATGGAGCACATGGGTGACTGATCTTAGTTACCCAGCCTCCAACACCTTGGGAAATCACACTGATATTGTGTGGCCCAACTTCCTCCCCATAAATCACTTTAGTAGTAGTGGTAAAAACCATTTGGTATGGTTGGTTCAAGGTCCCAGTAAATAAAGACACTCTCATCCAGCAAGATATTCCAAGGCCTTGGAGATTAACTCTCATGAAACCAATCAAGGGCCAGACCTTCCTTTGGATGTGCAGGATTCTGACATACCTGGCCTGCTGAACAGAGCAGGGAGACTTGGGGTGCACTCTCAGGGCTATGCATGGGAAAATCGTGGTTGTCTTTCCACAAAGGTGAGGGAGTTCTGCTTAGGAATCCCACATCCTTATTCCTACAGTGAAGGCCAAAAATGAAGTCCACTCATGCAGGTCTTTGGGTTCTTCATTTTATGTCTAAGAAAGCACAATACTTTGCCATGCTGGGCTCTATGCTCCTTTCACTCAAAGCACTTTGAGTGAAATACTTTGCCATCCCACATATCGTACTGGAAGAGCATAATGCATATGTGGAGAAATGAGGGTAAAAACCCACATCTTTCAACATTTTCTAGGTTTCTAAGCCTTCTGCTAAACACCTTAAAAAGTCAAGAAACAGCCTTTACTTAGAAATAGTCATTAGCCTTCTGTATTTTCTGTCCATCTTCTATATACTTGGCGATTAGATATTTGTTTAAAATATATAGAAATATCAGACTGAACTTTGGGAGGTTACCAAATGCCAGCCAAAACATCTTAATAATATATTCCTAAAATAAGGAATGTCTCTCAGGTGACACCCTGTCTGGGAAATCTTTCTTTGTTTTTAACACAAATCTAAAGACCTTTAGCTGTCTTTCTGCTGCCTGCTTTAAAGTATTTGCAAATTAAATCCAGGTTGATTTCTTGGCATCTGTATTTAATCCCTTTACCAAAAGACCACGGCAGTTTCTAGATATGCTAACAATTCTTTGTTTTTATGGGCAGAGAGGAAAACAACCTGCAACAATCCCAGAACTATACAAAGACGGGGAGTTTGCTTTGAACCTGGATTCTCCCACACCATAAGCCCGTGCCAAAATTGTACAGGTGTACGCCACATGAACAGATGAACAAGTGTGATTACGAGAGCTCTCAGGATCTGCCTGACCCGTGATGCATTTCTCCCAAAGTGGACTTGTGCATCCGATATGTACTTGAAGTATTTATTTACTCACTAGCAAAAAGCTACTTAAACCTCCAAGCTTATATCCTATTAGGGCTTATGGGGATTTTTTTTTTTTTAAGAAAGGAAGGAAGGAAGAGGACACCTCGAGCTGACAAGGCAGGAGTGTCATGGTGTGCTTTGAGTGAAAGGAGCATAGAGCCCAGGAGAAGAAGCACAAGATCTGAGGTGTCCTAACTCTCCGAATATTATGGTAACAGCAGCACCATCATTTTTCACTGGGAATATCTTGTTCTTTGAGTAGAATGTTGAATTGTAAAGGTCATTTAATGTGACTCTTGTAATAAGGTTTGTCGAGAGCAAAAGAAAATAAGAATGATGTGGGGTTTTGTTTAAATAGGAAAAGGATGCTCTCCACTCCAGGTCCTGATTATTCTTAAGATATTCTCTTTTTATGGCCTCTGCCCCCCCCCCCTCTCAGTAATATCTATGCTCTGGCTCCTTCCCTCTTCTTCCCACTTTGCAAGCTCCTAGTCCTGCTTTCTCCTTTTCCCTCCAATCTCTGATACATTTGATATGTGGCTTTCAGTGCCCACTCGTTCAATCCCTGTCCCTATGAAGCGTAAGTTCAAGTAGGGCAAAGCAGATTATTAACATGTAAATTAAGTATGTTAAAAGATGATGAGCACTATAGAGAAAAATTAAATAAGGTGAATAGGGTGAGAAAGTACCAAAGTTGAACCAGAACTTTCCTGACCTGAACTCCTCCTGTTTTCATTTGTATTTCCTGGCTATTCTGATGTGCTGATTTGGGTTGATTTGTTACTGGGATTTTGAACCTGTATTCCCCACACACAAATCTTGCTCCTTTCTCCCTGGCCTTCCCACCAGTGTATGCAATATGCCAATGACAATATTTGAATGGAAACTTCATAACTATTATTCCTTTTGATCCTCAAAACAACGCATGTGATGAAAAGTCTCAGGAAAATAAATAACTTGGTTAAGAATAAAGAACTACCATATAAGAGAACAGGAACCTTGCACCCAGGTTTTCTGAAACAAAATTGCATGGACATTTGTATACCTTTTATTGAGTTCCAGATACCCACATTGTTTGACACTCAATAGGGAATCTAGAGGTATGAATGAATACTAGATCAGATGGAGAAGATAAAAGGCTCAAGAAAATTGGCAGAAGATTCATTCATGAAGGTAATAGGCAAATTGTCTCAGTAGATACTATAGGTACTCAAGCAATCATTCAATGAATTCTTATTGCATGTCTGTTATGTGCTAGGCCCTGGGCTAAGTGCTAAAAATCATCATCTACTTTGCCTGCAAATAAGACACATTAGAGTCAAATCTATATACAGGAGCAGGGTGGAAAATAAGTGTTTGAAGTTGGAGACAGGATATCCTATAATTGTCTCTATTAACTTTAACAGGAGTCTAGAGAAAAGTCACTAATATGTAGGGAGGAAGAAGAATTAAAGGACATAGAAAGTGTAAATAAACTAAATTCAGAACCAAGAGAAGAATATAGTGTTAAATCAAGGAAAGTGTGCATCAGTACTTAACGGTGACTTCAGTAGGGTGAAGAAAAACAATAGCATTCTTCACTGTATGCCACACCTAAAAAACTTAAAGAGATGTGTCATGGAAAGGAACTAGGTGCTATGTATGGATTGAGCACAAGGCTTAATACTCTCCAACCCTAACTCCATTACTTAGCACTTCTGTGACCTTTATCTATAGGATGGAGCTAATCCTTATCCAGCAGGGGTTAGACTTGCATAAGGTCACCCATGTGAATGTGGCAGCATGTGGGTCATTTGTCAGGGCTCTTACAACAACAGCAGGGAGCAGAAATGGAACTCAGAAGGTTATTTATTGGCTTACATGAATAGAAAGTGCAAGGCCAATGCTCTAGATAGGCCTAGAGACAAGAACTCTCAACTAATGTCCCCAAGAATCCAGCTCTCTCCATCTCTGGGTTCTCGTTTATTTGCATCTCAGATTGGCACCATCCTTATAGGAACAAAATGGCAGCTGGAAGCTTCAGACTCTAGTCCTCACAGTTGCAGAACCCTTTCATCAAACCTGTTCCTAAAGCTTTAATAGGGCCTTCCTTGGCCTATATTGGGTCACAAGGTTACCTCCGAACTAGGAGGATGGACAAGAAAATTCAGTGTTCTGATTTTCCTGGTTTGAGTCATAGCCTTATTTTGGCCAAAAATAAAGTCGGCCTTAACAGATCTATAAACTGTGAAGGAGAGAAGGGTAATGTCCCAGAGAAAACTCAGGATGCCATTGTGAAAAAGGAGAGTTTAGTTTGCAAAAGCAAACTAGCTCTACCAGTAGATGGTTTCAATTAGTATTTGTTACATCCAGATCTGTTGGGTTGGGTAGTATGTCTCTGAATAGATCGAAAACAAAATATAGACCATAACTCCATTGTTAACCATGCTTTCTAAATAATGTTTCTTCTGTAGGAAAATGTAATAATAATCATACTGTTTTCTCTGAACACAGAAAGCACACTTAGCCTTGTGCTTCAGAAAAAAAAAATCATTGCTATGAAAAATGCATTTCTTGCTTGGTTCATGAGCTGGAAAGAGAATATTGGAATATTAATATTTAGTGCATGCACCTAGCAATGACCCTGTATGCATAAATATGCCTTAGCATCTCCATTTATACCCACATCAAGGAAAAAATTAAATTATGATATACTGCTGTGAAGAGATGAAATGAATCACCAGACATATATTAAACTTAAAGAATAGAAATGAGCCCACAACACAAGAAAATTTGGAACCCCACGTACTCTGCTCTCCTTAATATGGATCTCTGTGCCTTCTTGTCTGTTTCTATTGACTGGTTGCAAACTTGGTGATATATATAAAATTAATAGCATTTTACCTTTTGCTTTGCCTAAAGTACTTGATAAAGCAAGTTTTTCCCAGCTTAAATTCAACATCCTCCTTTTTCTACCATCGAATTCCCCGTTCATTACAGCCACAATACTAAAAGGGCTGTGGACCCTCTTTCTGTTTTCTTACCCTGTCCCCCTACCTCTATCCGTTGACCCACAAGTCTGTGAAGAACTAGTTTCTCCCTCTACCACATGGACACTGCCCTCACTGACAAGTTTTTTCCAAGTTCAACAGATCGTGTCCTGTCCTTGCCTACCCAACTTGTTTGTAACATTCTTTGTTTCTGAAATTTCTCCTTCCTCCAGCTCCATTTCATCAGTCTCTCATGGTATTTGCTTGACCTCTGTCCACTTCAGTCTCTATCACACCTGACCTTGAAATGTGCTTTGAACTGGTTGGTTCTTACTGTCTTCCCTCCCCTCTAATATTATGCCTTCATTTGCTGATGATCCCCAAACCTTTACTTTTAAGTCCAAACCCTTATTTCCACTAGATTGTCCCATGGTTTCATGAACCATTAAAAAAAATAAATAAAAGGAAAAAGGGCTAGGACAATAACCACAGGAAATGGCTATATCTAAAAGATGAGTGGATGAAAAGAGCCATGAGAAGAGACAAAGCTGTAAAATGAAATCCAGGGCGAGTGGCATCCTGGCAGCCAAAGCAAGAGAGCTTTGGAAAGAGAAGAGGGCATAAAGGATTACAGCAAGATCCAGTGAAATAAAAGCCGAATGTGGCCTCTGTAAACTAGCAGAAGTTCCATCGTGATCTTGACAAGAGGCATCTCAGTGTTAGAACAGAGGCTAGACTGATGGATTAAGGAGTCAAGAAGTGGAAAGTGGATCTGGAGAACATGAACTGGAGGGGTGGGAGAACAGCTAAATGTAGACTAGGGGTAGGGGAGTGTTGGTGGATGTGGAGATGGAGTCACAGGTGGTAGTTTCTAAGGAGTTGAAGCTGTGTGTTGGGGGAGCACGCTATGAGAAATTTAAAATCCAGGAAATAGAGAGGGGAGAGAGGATACTAATGGAAGACAAGCTGCCCACCAGCAACGCTGTGTTCCATCAAGACAGGCGATTGCATGAGCTGCTTCTCCCCACTTCCCACACCTTCAATAATCCTTTACTGGGCACCAGTTAAACTTTCCCCTTCTGCCTTGCACGCAAATGTTCTCCTTCAGGTCTGATTTCATCTCTCCAAGATTACATCCTGCACAATTACATCCTACAAATGCTGTTGGGATCCTTTCTTTGCCTCTTTTGCTTATTTAAACACTACCCATTGCTAAAGACCTAGTTAAAGTTCCATTTCCTTTTGGTTTTTCCCCGACTACCTTAGTTCTGAGCAACTACGCCTTTTATAGAACTTCTGAAGCATTTATGGGATTCTTAATTTTTCCTGACTCTTATAATTATTTACTAGCCATGTGCATGTTCCTGCTCCCTAAATCAGCTGTAGGCTTACAAAAGGAATTATCCTCCAACATCTAGCAGAATCCCCAGCTTACACTGCAGGGCTCTTGTATTTGAGCCAACTGCAATAGAGTGCTCTTGAGTGCATTAGGAAAAACATATGAAGATCACTGGCAACCCTGTGAGAATGATTGACAGATAGAATAAGAAGCAGGAGCCAAATGAGATATGAGACACAGAAGACAATAAGGAGCATACACAATCCTAAAAATGTCCAGAGTCATTCAATAATTATTTATTGAGCAGCTACTATGAGCAGAGCACCACCTTAGACATGAAAGACACAGCAGTGAACAAAGTAGACCAGGTCCCAACCTTCACGGAGCTTACAGTCCAGAAAAGTAGATAGGTCTTAACCACATAATTTCAAATGTAATGAGTGGGGTGGAGGGGGACAGAGTGCTATGAGAGAACATTTCATCCTCTATATTCCTTGTGGCTTAAGGGACCCTGGGACACAGAAGGCATTCCCTGTCTCAAAGGAGGAAGGGATTTAAAAAAAAAAAAAAAAACAGAAAGAAAGGAAAGGGAAACAGAATAGAAAAGGAACATCATTCTGAGTCTAAATACCTCATCTATATACTCAGGTTTTCTCCTCAGATCCTATAAACCTTTTAGCTCTTCCTAAATGCCTTATCTGTCATTGAGGGTGTGGATGAAAACTTCAAAGTTAAGAAAAGGTTCAATTTATTCATTCATAAACAGGTGTTTATTAGGTCTGCACATGCAAGCTACTGAGATGGGGAAGCGAAGCTCATTCCCGCCTCAAGAAGTCCCTGGTTGAAGAGTGTTATTTATTTGCCATTTATTTTGGGGGAGATAGATGACTGCATAGGATTTTAGATTGTGCTGGCAACAAAAGGAGGTTTGGGAACCACATGACTCTTCTTGCTCCTCTCTAATCCTGGATCTCAGTCCTCAAGGCTACCGAGGTCCTGTGCATTCGCAGGACCATCACTGGGAGCTGACCTGCTTACAGTCAGGTGAGTTTGTTCCCAGGAAGGAATGAAGCAGATGGATAGGAACCACTCACTAACTTCAAATTTTCTGTGTGTAAAGCAAAGTGGTATACGTCTCTCTTGTTTCCAAAAGCGACCAGCTCTGAGATACTTGCTGAATATTTAAGTCCTGACTGAGAAAGGAGAGGGTGCTAAGTTAGAGACACCTCCACTTGAGCAGCTGTTGGAAAAGAGTCAGCCTCCATATCAACATACGAAACCCCCATCGTGTGTCACACGATGTCATTTTAATGCAGCAATACAACCACAAGATTACAAAGTTAAATTTATGTAAATCGCATTTTGGAAATTACTGGAGCAGACTGTGGGGGCTGTTTGTACTCTGTCTGCTAATGAAAGGACCCATCTCAGCAACCGAAAATCGAAGGAAATGTTTTTTTGCTGCATTTCTTTTGGTCTGTTCTGAAGATGCAAAGGATTCCATGAACAATTTTTTTCCCAAAAGGCTTTCATTTGGAAGAGATGGGGGAGGATAGAGAAGCCTGTGTTCACCCATTGTCAAAGAGACCACCCTAGGAGCTGGGGAATGTCCCCTTTGGTTTATTCTATCCTGCAAAGCTGGTGGTATTTTCATTCCAGGCTGATGAATCTATCAAACCACCACTGTTTTCAAGAAACCATAGGCTACTCAGGCAATCCTTATGAGAATGATGTTCCTGCATTATGAATCTAACATTCATTTTCATAGATGGCAGCATGACTAATGACGATGCCTCGCATTTCTATAACAATTTACAGCTTCCCAACCACTTTCACATTCATCATCTCATTTGATTCTCGTGACAACCCTGTGAGGTCTGGAGGGCAGGAATTATTGTCCTTATATTTCAAATAAGAAAAAGGCACTCGAGGCTCAGAGGGCATGTCACCTCCCCAACTTAGAAATGGTGGACTCCTGACTAACGCAGACCTTCTGATATTGATTTCAGCGTTCTCTCCAGAAACAATTTCCCAAAAATTTGTCCTGAAGAACCATGGTCTTGGAGAGGGAGGCCATGAAAACAAAATTATTTCACATTATCTGTCCCTTGCACCAGTTTTGAGCTTCGGCACAGGAGACACAAACTATTCTGCAGAAAAGAAATTTAATATGGGAAATTTGGTGATTGCAAAAATTTTTGGAAGGGCAAGAGCAGCAGAAGCTAGAGGCTGCCCCAGGCTATTTAGTTCAAGGGCCCCCCCTCACGACAGCCACACACACAGAAGGCTGGAAGCTGCCATTCTCACATGACAAAGCCAAAACTGCCTATAAACAATGACTTCTTACCAAGATCAACAATTGCAAGAAAATTGCCTCTGACTTTCACTCTCCAAATTTCATGTGAACGCATGTAATTGACAGAACAGAATTCTCATCCAAAACCTTAGTTGTAAGGGAATCTGAGAAATATAATCTTGAAGTGCAGTGGGGTCGAGAGTGCCAATCATCTCTATCATACCCCTTTTAAAAATGCATAGCGCTCATTAACATTCTCCGGCTATTAAAAAAATCCTGCAGTAAGGAGAAGTATTAAACTTTAACCTTGCTAAACTCAGCTTTTCCCAAAATTATTTGACCATGGAATCTTGATCCAGCAGCTCCTCATTAAGCTGAACACACTCAGCAGGCTGGAGGCGGCCATAATGCAGCCATCACACATGGGCACCAATATGTCAATCAGGCAGCCAATAGACATAAAATCAGTGAGCATCTGCTGCAGGCCTGTGATAGCAGGGAGGCAGCTACCATCCAACAAAATCCTCTTCCTTGGGGTGATTAAGTGTAGCTAAGAAAAACACCCAGAGGCGTAGGCCAGAAAATCAAGAGACCAGAATAAAGGCTTAAGTAGCAAACACATTGGGTGTAGCTACGGCTGTCGTGTGGGAATCCTCCTCCAGCATTGAGGGTCAAGTCCAGCCACTGCAGTGCTTTTAAACAATTGAGTATGGGGTGAATGGAGCACGTTGCGTGGCCAGGTCTCACCACTCTACTGTCTCATGTGGGCCCAAATCACAAAACTATACTTCCTTCTACAGGAAGTGGAAGGCATTTGATTTTGATCCACACTGGTGGACAGAGAAGACTGTGGAGAAGGTGGGATTTGAACCGAGCTGTGAAGGCTGCGTGGAACAGCATCCTCAGCTGTATTTCTCCTGGACTTCAGAGAGTATTCATGTTAGAAGGCACGATGTGGTTCATGGGAAAGCCCTAAATCAGACGCCTGGGCTTTGCCGAGTACTCTGTAAATGTGCCTCTTTGTAGTAGAGCATTTTCTAATGAGATAGTAAGCCTACTAAAGGGAATAGTGAGTAATTGGGAGGATGTATGAGGTAGGTCTCAACTGTGATTTAGGGAAGACAGTGAATCTTTCCCTAAAGCAAAGTAGACACAGGGATACCCAATATACCCCTCTGTGGATCAGAGAGAAAAAACATGCGATATGTAACGCTTATCATATCTCATGAATTAGAAAATCTTTTCTGCATTCAGACTCAGATTTTAAGAAGCTGTAGTAAAATACAATTCCCCATGCACCCAAATTTGGAAAACTTATCCTCTAAAAATTTCAGATTTTTTTTTTCTTTCCTCCTGCTTTCTCATATTGAGGGGAATCCTACCCTTGTGGTCTATTTTTTAAAAAATAAAAAACTCTTTCAAGGAAAAAAAAAACAGTCTTTTCAGGAGGATTCTTAAAAACTTAAAGAATCATTAATTATGAATTATGAAAATGAAGATTTTTTTTTAAAATACAGTAGCATTATTACCAAGGCCATTAAAAACTGGTTTTGGGAAACTGAAGAGAAATCAGAATGAATGAAAAACCCTTCGATACAAGCTCTTCATATCACCTTATTTTCAAAGAAATCACATTACTGTACATGTTTTCTATCTGGTTTTGTTCCCTAAGCATTACCAGGGAGGCAACTGAACTGTTTGAAAACCAACTAGGTCATCCATTGTCTTCAAAATGAATAGTTAGCGTTTGTTGGGGGTGGGGGGACATGCTTATTCTTCATCAGTTTCCCGGAAGATGAATCCTTGCCAATGGCAGTGGTCATCCCTGAGGCACTCAGCAACAGTAGGGACAACTGGGTGTAGAAGGTGGATCTCCCACTTCCTGGAAGGAGGTAGAGAAAAGTAAACAGCCATGCAACTCAGAGGCCAGCTCTTCATTCATTCCACAAATAGCACTGGGCAGCTGCTCCGCACCAGCCGGTGAGGCAAGCCCTGGTGACAAGGTGGCATATAGGAGAGAGGTGCTTCTGCCATCAGGAATTCCCTATCCAGGGCAAGAGCCATACAAGAAGGATACCACCAAATGAGCACCAAGTTACATGATGGAGAACAATGGGAGGAGGCAGAATTCTACCCAGAAAGGGTTTCAGGTGGCATCTCTGAGGTACGAACTCTTGGGCTAAGATCTCAAAGGACTGAGTATTCCAAGAGGAAGCCACTCACTGGAAGTGAGGGCTGTCAAGGGAAAGAACTCGACCATATTCAGAGGCCTAAAGTGAAGCCCATGTGAGTGAAGCTGACCAAGGGGGGTGAGGAGGCCAGGAGAGGAGGGAGGGCCTCCACGCATCCTGGGAGGAAAGGCTCCATGGTAGTCAGCTCCAGCCACCATAACAAAATACCACAAACTGGGTGACCTAAAGAACACACCTTCACTATTCTGGGGGCCAAGAAGTTCAAGGTCAAAGTTTCCACCTAGAAGTCCAAGGTCAAAATTTCCACTCTTTCTGGGAAAATCCTCTTCTTGTCTTATAGAATGTGCCTTCTCTCTGTGTGCTCGTGGGCCTCTCCATGATGTATGAAGAGAGAGAGAGAGAGAGAGAGAGAGAGAGAGAGAGAGAGAGAGAGAGAGAGAGAGCACACACCAGCACCCTGCTCTCTCCTCTTAGAAGGACACTGATGGTCTCAGATGAGGCCCTACCATCTGACTTCATTGACATTAGTTACCTTCACAAAGACCCAGTTCCCAAAAACAGTCACAGTGGGCATTAGAACTTCAACTAGGGGAACACAAACGTTCAACTTTAGGGGAACAGAAACGTTCAGTCTTACAGTAGAGAAATGACATCATCTGATGGTTTGATTTCATTTTTTAAATGTCATTTTCACTACCGTGTGGAGGATGGCTCATAGGAAAAAGAGAAATCAAGAGACCAGGCATCCCCAACAGAAAGAACATCAACTTAGGCCAAGGTGGAAGGAGAGTTGCACAGGGGGAAGATGTGGGAAAGAATTAGGGACCCAGCTTAAAGGAACTGTTTAATATTTGAAGAAAAGGAATAAATAAGATTTTGTTATTAAGAAGGAAAATTGGAGCAATGACTCTTAAGTGACTTTTTAAAACAATATTAATAAGTCTCTAAGTGAGACAATCTGCGCAGGTCCCTGTATGGCAATGTTGTAGAACTGTGTGGATCATTAGCCTGTTTTCTTGTTTTATCAGTGTGATTCATAGTCACAGGGAGATCCAGGAAGGTTCCAAGGTTCAGTTAAGATAGGCCATTAAATATACAAATACTAATTGGAATATGTATTAGGTTCCTAGTGCTGCGTAACAAATTATCACAAAATTAGCATCTTAAAACAACACCTGCTTATTATTTCCCCACTTCTGTAGATCAGAAATCCAGGCATGGTTCAGCCAGATCCTCTGCTCAGAGACTCATGGGTAGCATCACGGTGTTGGCTGGGCTGGGGTCCTTTCTGGAGCTTGGGGTTCTCACTGAAACTCATGGTTGTTGGCAGAATTCACTTCCTGACAGTTATACCACAGAGGCTTCTGTTCTTTGGTTGGCTGACAGCAGGAAGCCACATTCATGTCCCAGAAGCCACCCACAGCCCCACTTTAGGGTTCACCAAGCTATGTCAGAACTAATCAATGATTTCCCTTTTGGCTAACAGCTCATTCAAGACCTTGATTACATCCGCAAAGATTTCACTGTTCTCCTGCTCACTTGTTTGCCATATGGCATAACATAATCTCTGGAGTGATATCTCATTATTGTCACAGGTCCCACCAACACTGGACAGGAAGGAACTATGCAAGAATTACCAGGGATCATTTAATTAGATGACATCTACCAAAGAATATCATTGGCATTGGTGATACAGTGGAGAGCGTAGATGCCTTCCAAAGATTATCATTGAAACCTCAACCCTTGGGTAAAGGCTTCACGTTATCACAATCTCATGCTGTGCGATTCTTCACAATGGACCCTGTAACTCAAAAATCATGAAGGTTGAAACTATAAAAAATGGTGAACATTAGGAGGAAAACAAAAAATCTGTTTTATACCAGTCCTGCTTAGAAAAAAACCCCAGATTCTTGGCTCCATCTGAAGGTTACCTTAGGCCATCTCAGTGTCTTTTTTATTGCCTGGCCTCCAAAGCTGTCTTCTGGATTCCATCTTTTTCCAATTTAGGTTCTTTTTCTAGAGATCTCTGCTTTCTAACTTCTATATATCCTTCAGTGAGGCTCAAGAATACATCTCCCTATAAAAAGGGACACTCCTTTTTCCTAAGCATGACAGGGCTGGATCAGACAACCTGTCTTTAGAGGACCATCGGCTCACCCAGGAGCACTGGGAGAATCCTCAGAGCCCTGAGATAGGAAAGGTGGCAGAAGATGAACTAGGTGGTCCAGAATGGTGTTCACAGAAGGTGACCTTGGATAGGATGTGTGAGGTAAGGAGCCCAGAGAATCGTTTAGCTGGGCTTGCCAATTTTTCCTCAACTTTCTATCAAAACTGTTGTAATGGAAACTGGGTTTGTTTACTACGGAAAAGACTGAGAGATGGATGACCTTTCCACCCCAGGCTTGTGACTTCAGCCCAGCAGGCGGTGGTTGCTGGCAGTGTTCTTCATATCTCTTGGTAGCCTCGTGTTGTGGCTCAGGAAAGGGTGCCCCACAGACCTGGGGCTCTGGCCCACTGAGAGGCCTTAGAGCCTGCCCTGATGTCAAGATCCTCCTGGCCTTCCCTTGTTTCTCCTCCTTCCAGTGTGGGGAGAGGCCTTCTGCAAATTCCCTTATCTACCCAGGAGGAACGCAGTTGCCTTCAGTGTTCTCCTCAGAGCTCATTAACCAGAGGAGACTAAACTCATAGTATAGGAAGAAATGTCTGACGTCTGTCAACAGACCTGGACAGACTTTGGTCACACACCACTTTCCCCTGTTTCAATCCCACAGAGAATCATTTATAATCCAACGTCTGTGTTGCAGCCAGGTGAACTTTGTCCCAGGCCTTCATGTGTTCTCTGGGCCCGGTGAGTTATTACCATTTCCCATTCCCTGACATTCCCCATCCACCACCTCCCCACAGAGAAAAAAAGTCGGGGAGACATATGGGCTTCTGGATCATGTCAGGCTGGTGGGTAAGCACATTCCTGTGACTTTCCCCTGCTGTAATTTTTCCCCTTTTGTATATTAAACAGTATATGCCTTTTCTCCTGTTTCATCTATTTTCAGTTCATTCCAGTGAAACTTCAGAAGGCAAGGGGGAAATTTCCTTACCCCTCACACTGGTGACACCAACTCTGCAGGCCCTGAGCATCCTGCTGTCACACCATCTTGCCCTCTTTGTTAACAGGGGCAGATGTCCTGTATTTTCTAGTCTCATCATATTGTAATGCTGACATGACTTCCAAAAATGTATGTCCCTATCTCAGTCCCCAAAGAAACCCTGAACTCTTTTTATTTTTTTTTTTTAATTTTTGGAGATGGGGTCTTGCTATGTTTTCCAAGTTGAACTCAAATTCCTGGGCTCAGGTGATCCTCCTGCCTCATCCTCCTAAATAGCTGGGTCTACAGAGGCACACCTGAGTTTTCTATACAGTGCTGTCCATTTCCAATTTCTACAAATATTTGTTGAGGCTCTCCTATGTGTCACCTGAGAATGCAAAATTGAACATTACAGACAAGGTCTTTTTTTCATGGAGCTTACACTTTAAAGGGAAGAGATTTTAAAAAGATAAACATGTAAACACACATACATAAACAAATTTAAATCATGGCAAGTGCTAGAAGGAAACCAAACCTGGTAGAAAGAGAAGGACTCTTAGAGGAGATATCACTTGGGCAAAAACCTCAGTGCTAAGGAGGGGCCAGCTGTGGGGAGACCTACCCGGGAGGAGAGAAGGCAGACATGGGGAAGCACTCTTGCAGAGGTGCTAGAGGCTACCATGAACTTGGCATTGGAGGAACAGAAAGCACTCAGTGTCCACAGCACAGGAAATGAGAGAGTAAGGAAGTCCCAGATTTGGCAGAGCCAGATCATGAAGGATCTTTTAAATAACAGGAGGAAGATGTTTAATTTCAATTCCTAAATTGTACTAAAATTACCTCTAGCATCATCTCCCACCTCCAACACTTTTTAGTAGATTTCCCCTATCACCCAAAATGTTGCCTCTGTTCTGTTTATCACTTGGCTCAAAACTTAGGATTAGACTTCTTATACCCCTTGATCTTGATGGTAAATGATGTCAAATCTCCCCTCAGAGTGTCCTTTTTATCTCTTCATCCTTTCACAGTCCAAGCATGACCACTCCACTACAGACCTTCACCACCTCATGTCAGGACTGGTGCAGAACTATCCTAACTGGCCCTACCGTTTTTTATCTCCCCTTGAACCAATGCTTCCTGAGATCCTGCTTATTAATATCATGATTATTATCTTAAAACATCATCTTCACAATGTTATTTCCCTATCTATGACCTCCCAGTGGAGAAGCCAGAATTCAGGATCCTAAGTTCACCCATAACCTGAGCTTCATGTACATTCAGACCTTCTCTCTACAGACTTAAACAGCTTGCTCACTTTCTCCTTGACTTTTGTCACACTATTCTCTGTGTAGGGGATGCCCTTTCTTTATACATCAAAAATCTATTCTATAGAATCCAGTTGACATCCAGCTCTTTCCTGCTTCCCAATATCCAGAACAGTAGTTCTCAAAGTGTGGTGCTGGGGGTCCTGCAGTTCCTCCTTTCTCTAACGATAACTGTGTTGCCAGATTTTCTTCACACACTTCAACCCAAGCAACGCATCACAGCAGATAGAAGGAAGAGAAAATAGTAAATAGGACATTAAGGAGCTCTGCAAAAATGTCAAACGCCACTCTTCTCTTTCAGTGCCAAATAAAAACAAAACCAGATTTAGAGGAGAGATTTCATTTAGAAAAACTAAAATAATAAAGAAAATGTTTTGACATGAGGACCTGTGAGTGTCACAAAGTCGAACAGAGAAAGGCTTTTCATATACAGTAGACCCCCCTTATCAGTGAGTGGTACCTTCCTGTGCTATGTTATCTGTGGTGGATTCCAGAAACCAGAGTGCAGAACACCATGTGTAAAGTTGTTCCTATACATAAATATCTAAGATAAAGTTTAATTTGTAAGTTAGACTCTGTAAGAGATTAACAATAATTAATAATAAAATAATAGAACAATTATAATGATATCCTGTGATAAAATTGCTAGCAGCACTACTCTCATGCTTTGGGGATATTATTCAGAAAAATAAGGGTTATTCAAATACCAGCATGGTGAGGCCTCCACAGTCTGTCCAAAATCCAAGATGGCTGCTAAGGGACTAATAGGCAGGTGGTATCACTGGGCAAAGGGTGATTCACTTGCTCTACAGACAGTGTAGGATGGTGCAAGAAATCATCCTGCCACTCAGAACAGCTTGTGATTGAAGCTTGTAAATTGTTTATTTCTGGAATTCTCCATTTAGTATTTTTGAACCATGATTCAATGAGAGTAACTGAAACTACAGAAAACAAAACCTTGGTTAAAGGAAGACCACTGTGCAGGAAAGGGTGAGCAGGGTTGGCAGGAACCATGCAGGGGAGGAGGGCAAGCAGGTACAACGAGCAGGTGGGAAAACCAGGACTTCAACAAGAGCTACTTCTGTTTGTGTTTACTTGTCCCCAAATGAGTCATTATGTGGAGATGATCTGCCCCTTTGTGCTTCATTGCCTGCTCAAACCTGGGGGTCAAGCCAGAGTGTAGGCACCAAGTGGGAGGAGAGAAGCCTGATTAAAATTTGGTCAAGCCGAAGACAATTGTGAGAATTTCCCTCCCCCTCCAAAAAATATACAGTTGTTCTTCATGAAAAACAAATTTATATTTATATGCAATGATTTTGCTCTTCTTATTGTGAAGTAGATGAATAAATATCTTTTAATGTCTCTAGATTAAATTTCATCTAGTAAATGTCAAGAGATACAACCCCCTTAAATAAAAATTCTTTGGAGTTCTTGTTAATTTTTAAGAACATAAAAGAATCATGAGACCGAAGTGTCTCATCATAGAACAAGAGCAGGACTTAGAAACTTTTTCATTCAATCCTTTTATTGCACAGATGACTTAGTATGTAGGGTGGCCATGGGACTGCTCAAGATCCCAGTTAACAAAAGGCATCACTGAGACTAAAACGCTGATCTCATCCTTCCTAACCGGTGTCTACCTTAGTATTGCTATTCCATTTTTCAGATGTGTGTGTCGGTGTGTGTCCAACATTCAAGACTAAATCTTTACCTTGTATCTCTGGCACATACTTTACAACACCTGGCTTCATTTGTCCCTAATAATCACACAAGTGCTCAAAATTCTTTTGGATGAAAGGAAAGTTGGAAGCAAGGACCAGGGGAGGAAAGAAGGAAGGAAGAAACCCTTTATGACCCACAGCCCTTGAGATCATTGCAAATAGTCCAACAATCCCACTATATTAATCTCTTGGTAGCTTTTCTTGATAGCTATTTCCAGGCTCTGGGGAGGCACAAATATAGTATAAAAGAAACTCAGAAAATCTTCAAGAAGAGTTTACTCTTCAGCCTGAGAGCTCCAAAGGCAGGTCCACAGATGCATTGTGGCTTGTCACTATCCTGACAGGCACAGTCCAGCCCACGGGGACCCCAGCAGGAAGTCACTGAAGCCTTGCTCTGTCCCACTCTGTTTCCACACACCCTGTGGCTTCACAGACTCTTGAGTCCTGTCTTGGTTCTACTGGACCAGAGGACAGAGGAGGACGGAGCTCTACTCAACTCAGACAGGAGTTCCGTCGGAGGGGACTAAGCAGAGGGACGAGGAGAAGCCTGGTCAGGAAAATAGATGGCAACTTCTAGAATAGCCTGCTTTTAAAAAGAAAAGAAAAGAAACAAGAAAGCGATTGATCTTTTAAGAAAAAGAGAAGAAGAACTGAACTAGGAAATAGATGGGGGAAAATGTTATTTCTTAATAAAGGAAAATCAATTTTTCCATATGTTAAGGACATATTCTTTCATAGAGTTTTATTCGAATTTTTTTTTCTGTAGTCCCAAGAAAATAATTCAGACCTTGGCTTTAGAAATGAGGATACAAAGGTGGGAGTCTGTGGGTGGAGAGATATTAGCTTAACTCCAATTGTTGGCCACTTGGGGACCACTAATGAGGGCTTCAGGGCACAGCCGTGTCATATAGGAGGTGATCCCATGGTCATTTGTTTTCCTGAGTCCATCTATGCCAGCTAAATTTGGCCAGAGATTAATTAATCCTGCTCAGGGTGCTAGGAAGCTACATGTAGCTTACATTTGTCCACCGAATTCACTTAGTTCACACAGAATTCCAAAAACTATCCCGATTCCCCCACATCCACTCTTCAGTCACCAGGATTCGGTTGTCATTGTTGCTCATTGCATCAGTTAGGATCAGCCAGAAAAATAAAGTCCAACCTCTGAGCAGAGGGAATGTAATAAAGCACATTGGTGACAAAGGTGATGATGCAAACCAGACATGAGTACCAGCAGGGAGCCACTGTCACCCCAGAAGGAGGCAGCAGCGTTACTAAAGTGCAAGAACTGGGGAAGCTGAGTCACAACAGAAACCACTAAGAGCACCCTGCAGGACCAAGAGACTGCCCAGGAGCCACTGACACCAAAGAGGACAAGCATTGCGACAGGTGCCCCACCAGGAGGGAGGGACAAGGGGAAGTGCCCCTGATCCTCTCCACCAGCCTCCCTCCATAGCCTCTCACTGGTTCAACCCACTCCAAAGCAACTTGGCCACAGAGCTTGGGACGTGTGCTCTGTTTTGCCTGAGTGGAGAATTTGAGAAGAAGAGGTGAATGTTCAGCAGCCCCTTGGAAGTCTCTTCCCAACCGGGCACCTGGCTTTTATTCTCGCCATTCTTTCTCCTTATTGAGGTCTCTTTAAATGGATTCTTATCGCTTCCCTCTTTCTATCTTCCAGCAGCTTTTTAATGCTTCCATTGCTTAGAAGATAAAAATCTAAACTTCGATACTATCAGGGCCTGCAGGGCCCCGTGTGGTCCAAGCTCTTCCGATCTTCTCAGCTCCTTTCAAATCACTCTCCCCTCACTCATCAAGCTCCAGCCTCAAGAGCTGATTTCCACTCCCTCCCTTGCGTCAATTGCAGGGCCCTCACACCTGTCCTCCCATCTGCCTGGAAAGATCTATTCCCCCTGCTTTGACTAAATACTACTCATCCTACAGGTTTCAGCTTAAATGTCATTTGCTGAAAAAGGCAAAAGGCTTTTCTAAGAAGCCTCGTTCCCATTTCAATTAGATGCAACTTTTGTGGTCTTAATCACTCCCTGTACTTCTCCTTCATGACACTTAACACAATTTATAGGTATACTTGCTAGTGTCTCTTTTTAAAATTTTTCTCTCCACCTGTCAGGAGACTCCGCAAAGATAGAGACTTTCCAGAACGTGTAGGCTGAGGCATGTTGCACTGGGCCTGCTTTGGTTAGGGGCCTGTTAAAGACTGATCGAGGGTGGATGAAGAGGTTAATGGGATGGGAACACATCATTGATTCGGCTGCTTTTCCAAAGTCCGTCCGGTCTCTTTCTACTCCTTCATTAGTAACCCCAAACTAACCATCTTTGAATGCAGTCTTCCCAATGCTAAATAGATGTGCAGATCTGCTGTTGCTAAATCCAGCATCAAGGATACATTTTTTTTTTTTAACTTCTGTGTTCAGAAGGACAAACAGTTCCTCCTGTCCTTTGGAGAACAACTCTTACTGAGAGAACAGAACTCTGAAGCTGCCGGTTACCTTTTTACCTTTTCCTGACAACGTGTGAAAAAACTTCTCCCCTTTCATGTCTAGTCAGCATCGCCGTTTGTCCTTAGTCTGTGTGTGTGACTGTGATTCTGTCATGCTTTGTAATGTTCATTTAATAACATAAGGATATCAGAGTGTGTTTATATTACTCACAAAAGACCATACCATTCTCTCTGGATGTGAGGCACATTTTTTAAAAAGCTCTTTTTAAGTGGGTTTTGTTTTTTGCACAGGAAAGGCTACTGGTATAATAAAAGTCAAGGACACATTTGTGGTTGTAACCATGGCCCCTCCTTGTGGCAGAACAAGAGCAATGACTCCAAATCCCATCTGTTATTTCACCAACAAACTAACAGAAGAGCACAAGACCCAGGCAATCTTTGTCTGGAATTTTAGCCATGCCTTTGACATTTTTCCCATGAGTTCTTTACCCTGTTACCCAAAGCATTTTCTTAGTGGGGCGGCCCTCCAGTCTTTAATTCCTGCTTGTTATTTTCTCTTCTAACAGAGCTAAGTGTGTTATTAATAACGATAACAAAAAAAAATTAAGTATGGTGTGCACACTAATCTAAAATTTTGAGTTGGCAATTAGTTGGAGCGAATGCAATTAGATGTTTTCCTTCAAGTCCTAATTTACATGCTGGAAAACATGGGCAGCCTTCTCAAGTAATTGCAAAAATAAGCCCTGCTTTCTGTGTTTGTGTACAAATACAAAGCTCCCCAGCACACCTGCCTTTGCCTAAATAGAATAGACTCCCAGGGGTCTTCCTGCTTTATGATCACTGAGATATACAGCAGGAAAGGATCTGATCAGACTGTAGGTGCAAATGTGTTTTCTCTCCACTGCAGAAGCTTGGAATTAATTGGCATTGACTTTGCCCGTGGAGAGCCGGGGTGGATAAACTAAGGCTGACAGAATCTCCGCATAACCCCATGAGGTGAATTAAGGCTCTTCAGAGTTCCAGCACCCCTTTTTGTGCACTCAAGAGTAATAGTTAATGCAATCCAATCTATTAAGCACTTCATGAGCATCTGCCTATGTAAGACTGCCAGGTGTCCTGGAGGGGACAAACTGAATGAGATCCTGCTGACAACTTTAAGAGGTTGGAGTCTAGTGCAGGAGATAAGGCACAGACACAAACACTACAAGGGATGTTCACACTGGACACTGGGTGGGGCGTGTTGGCCATAGCACCCCTGGTAGCTGCACCTCTGTGTCCCCTGAGGAAGGATGAGAAATGAGGGTGACTTTTCTACTCTGTGAGCAACCTAAAGGAGAGTCAAGGTTTGGCTCAGAATCCAATCATTCTAGAAGCTACTCTTGTAATGTGAGGACATAATGCTCTTGTAACATTGAGACTCGGGATGAAGAAAACAACATCTCAGTGCAGATGTGAGATCAAAACTGTGAGGTACGCATAGAAAGAATCCAAGACCCAGTAGAACTTGGATGATACAAAAAAAGAAGAAAAAAGAAAAAAAAAAACACCAACATAGAACAGAAATCTTCTTTTGGCTGCTCCACGAAGCCTTTTGTCAATTCCTTAATGAGGAGAAAATTGGGCAGCATCAGACCCCATGTGTCATGTATAATTCTTTGTTTATAAATAATTTTGTCTGCTAATTCTCATTCCACAGCATGAGTCTAGTCATTTATACCCCATATTGCTTTGAAAATAAGTTAAGGCAGCTAACACTTTTATTATCTTCATAAAGTCCCAAATAAAGAGCCCCTTTTAGATATCAACACATACATAGAAAGCTAAACGAGGGGACCCCAGCTGACTGCAGTGGAAAGGAGAGCTTGCAAAATAACACTGGCACCCACGGGGCTGAGGGTGGGTGGGAGGGTAGGAAGGTTGGCATTCCTAGCAAGGCTTGGGTGCATCTGAAGGCAGGGAGGTAGGATAGTACCTGGCCATGCACCTCATAGGAAAGAAAACAAGAAAGGCTTCACCATTGACATTCTCATTTTAAAATTTTTTGCTCTTTTTGTATATGAGGAATATTCACAAGATGAAGACCGCAGAGCACCTCTTCCCCATGACAGATAGTGAGATGCCTAACGGAGCCAACTCCTCGCTAGGCAGAGAGGCCTACCCGCACAGGATTGCCATGTTTGGAAGGATTCCAGAGAGAACATTCTTCGAATCAGCTCACCTTCAGGGTCTCTAATGGGAGAGAAATCTCTCATTTCACAATGAGTAGTCCTGTTTTAAAAGCCAATACTGTTTGAAGAGGTCTCAGAATGACTCTTATTGTCATGGAATTGTAGATGACACCATTTTCTGCCTCTTCCTGTCTGGCCAGTTTAGCTGTAGAAGGACGGAGACCCCATAATGAGAATTCAGCTCTCCCCCAGGGGGCCACATTAACATACAGAGTTGAATTAGGAAGCAAACAGAGAAAAGAAGGTCTTAAAGAAGGTTTGTGAGAAGGACCAGTGTGACTGACTTCACACTTACATGGGAAACAATCCTAGACCCAAAGAGGATCCCCCAAATGCCTGACTGAATGGGGCCAGGAAAATTCAGACACCGAGTTTTGGTTGAGCTCTCTGATGATCCTGTAATTCTCATCACAAAGGCATCCAAAGACCTCCAGGTAGTTCCCAGATTTCTCATTGTCATTTCAAGTTTTCACAGGATCTTTTTAGTCCTCAAAAGATAGACCAAAACGATGGATAGCTGATCAATTAAAGAAGATACCTGTCTTTAAACAGGTGGCTGGTTTTCATTTTCTCTTTTTAAATATTCCAAGCGAAAAATTTGTCAGACTCAAAAGAGATTCACTTTTATCAAGCCCTATTCAAAAATAAACAATGAATTTATTCATTAAAGTAAAATAAATAAATAACCTTTAGGTTCTGATGAAGGGTATCTTACATGTGGACACCTGATAACAAGAACTATCACAAAAGACTCAGCCAGAACCACAAACTTGAACAAAGACCACACACACACACACTCACACACACACACATACACATATTACATACACACACATATATTACATACACACACACTCTGCAGGGACATCTACCCAGCAATTGTCTGCCAGTCTTGATCTGGCACCTCCTTTGCTCTTAATCCTCATAGCCAAGGATTATTGTTTCAAGCTCTCTTATGTGATCTTCCTCATTTCGCCTTCAAAACCTTTCCCTTGCCCCAACCTCTCTGAGCACACTCGGTTTTCCCTGGCATGCATATTTCCAATTGCAATGTTTTTCTATTGCCAAATAAATATCTGTCTCCGATGGTTATTTAGGTTGACATAAGGTAATGCGCGCTGGGGTTTGGAGGAGGGGGCGCTGCCACAGAAATGAAGAAACGGAAGGCCCCTGCTTAATGCCATCACAGGAGGGGCTTCTAAATAAGAGTGGCAACCCACGAGGGGTTCACTTGTTACAGGAGAGGGAATCTAGGCTGGTAACAATGAGAGCTGCTTTTCTAAAGGGAGCTTCACTAAGTGGAAAGGGGAGTGTGGGAGCTGTCAACTGCAGTCCCACACTCCGCAGGAGATGGAAGGAGGGATCACAGGTGATTAGAAATGTTTTGAGCTAACTGACTCTCCCAGGTAAGGTTAAGCTTCGCAAGAAGACCCCTGCCAGACTCTCGCTCCAGCTTTGATCTGCACTCAGTGAGCAGCTGGCCTCCTGACCCTTTATCAAAAGCATGTGTGAGTGGATGAAAAGATAGAGTGGAAGACGGTAGTTAAGAAGTATCTGGGTGTCCGTGGTTAATTGCATTAAGTCTCTGGTCCGTGTGTGCATTGTGCGGGGTGCCTTTTTTCTTTGTAGATGGGTCCTCACAGGTACAGAGCGTAGGCCAGGGAGCCCCCACATCCTTCATCAGTGATCAGGAGATTTACTTATTTCCAGACGTCAACTGCTTTGTTACCCTGTGACCATATTCTCTTATGTTCCCTGCAGGGAACGACCTTTAATAAGGACCAACGATCCTAACGGGATGATTTCCTGCTTTGTTTTAAATTAATTCAAGTCAACAAGCAGGTTAAGAAATAGCAGGAGCCTGAATCAGGGTAATAGTTTAAACGAGAGATGGATAATTTTTTAAATATAGACGTTCTTCTCCACAGGGCTTGGTTTTTCATTGGATTTGGTTGAGGACTAGGGGCTGTGAATCTGGTGACAGAATAGACTTAAATGCAAAGCTCAAGGCACCCAAGGGACACTGCATTTTTAAAGAAAGGTCAAGCTCTGCTGTAGCAACAAATCACCCCGAAATCTCCATGACTTAAACTTTATTCCCAGCTCTCATTGTAGCCCAGTGTTGTTCAGACGGCTCTCCTGGTAAGTCTTTTGCAAGGAGTGACTCAGGATCCAGAATCCTCGTATATCATGAACCTCCCATTGTGGAGACCTTGGCTTGTAACATCAACGTGTGTCATCCCCTTGCCCATTGACTCAGGACGAGTGCTCATTCCTTTGGTCCCAAACTAAATGCAGGAGGGGCTGGAAAATACATTCTTCCTGTGTTCCCAGGTAGAGGAACAGGGGAGATAAGCCTCTAGCCTGTGTACCACACAAACATCCAAATGAAAACAGACAGCGAGTTGTTCAATGTACCCTACGAAGAGATCACTCAAAGTCGGGATGTAGATATGGTTGAATACTTAAACCTAGAAAAACGCATTATCTACCAGGAAGAACATTGACCATAACTAAAGAAGGGAAATCTGAGGGACACCAACTTTGAAAGGATCAGAGAGGGAAGAAACACCGAGAAGGATGGCAACTGTGGAAATTCATGGGGACAAGAAAGGGAACATGGGATGTTGCACAAAAAAAAAAAAAAAATTCTCTTCTAGGAATTAAGGGATGTACTCAGTATCCATTGAAATGAAGCTGGTTAGCAGTGAACTAACCCATTTTTCAGAACCAGAAATGGGAGCTCATTCTGGAAAAAGAGTTTATACTCCTTCTGGGTTACACATCTATTTTGAGAATTGTGGTCTGGGTGCTGGAACAATAGAAGTTCTAGGATCTCTCTGTGGATTAATAGAAATAGTACTAGGAGAGTGAGTGAGAAAACACCTACAGAAGTGTTGGCATCTGTAGAAAGGAAGGTGAACTGGGCTAGGAGTTCTGGTCTTATGTGACCATTGTGAAGTCCGTTAGTCCCTCTGGATGTCAGTCTCCAAGTCTAAATGTGGGACTGCACTTCCAACCATGGCAAGGATGAGTGGGATTCATTGTGTGCTCACTGTACCCCAGATCCTATACTAAATCCTTTTCCTAGATCATATCATGTATTTAATCCTACTCATTTCATTTCTACTAAGGAGATAATAAAAGAACCTCCATTTCACAGGGAAACTGAGGCTGGGAGAAATTAAGTAAGTAGCCCATAGTTATACCTCTAGATCAAATTTGAAATACAGGAACAGGAAGATAGAAACCCAGGCTGAGGAAGGTCTAGACACCCAATGCTCCAAGCTTTCACTCATTAATTGAGTAAATATGAATGTTTCAGAGCTATCAATCCTGCCCTTTAGAGCACTTAAAAAAAAAAAAACAGGATTCCAGAGGTCTTTGCCCTCCAATGCCCAGACTGGGGGCTGATCAGGAGCTCTGCTGCCCAAAACACAGACCTCCTCATCCAGGATCAAAGTGGGAGAAATTTCAAGTCCAGAAACGGAGGGGCCCTCAATACACTTGAAAAGCTACTTTCCCACTTTTGAAAGAAGGTGATTCCCCCATCTTTGTTAGCGGAGCAGTTTAGTAATTAGGTTCTTTATCACTTTGTCAAACTGGAGCAAGAAGAGCTAAACAAAGCTAGACTCCAATGACCTGTATTCCATCAATATGAAGAAAATTAAAAAGGCGACCCAATTTTCAAATCCCTCTCAAGGTAAAGAGCTCCATCCTTTCACACACAAAGAAAAAGTGTTTTCCTTTAAATCTATCATGTATCGGCTTACATTCTTATAATCAGAAACCATAGAATTTAATGGAGTCTGCAAGAGTATCAATATGATCATGTAACGCAAAGTTTCGGAGAGAAGCTACAAGATCACAATAAACTGGATTACAATTTTACTTTTTAATTTCAATTTAAGTACATTCCTTGTTCCCTTATAATTGTCAATAAAATTAAATTGTCTTTTCCAATTAGAATAAAATCAAAATGTTTGCTGTTGAGCCCCTCTGAGCTCTCTATAAATCTCCTTTAACAGGTAAAATAAAAGCTGTCTCTGGTACCCTATCAGTCTCCAACGGTGTTATTACACATTGCACACAATAAAAGGATGCTGGCTTTTTTTTTTTTTTAATTTTCAAAGCCTTACTCCAGAAAAGATGTCTTACTCAAGCTCAGTTTTCTCCAAGTTACCACCATTAAACTTAGGAAGCCCATATCTTCACTATCCCCCTCCCCCAGGGCCTAGCCCAGTGCTAGGTTGCAGAATGCATTCCATAGTAAGTCCTTGAGTGATTAGAGTAGACAAGATTATGCTATTTATCAAGAATATGATGGCAGTGAGCAAAAAACATCTAAGCAAAACATATCAAGAAGTTTGCATTTGTATAGGGAGGGATAGGAAATATAAATAAATAAGTGCAGTAATTTGTCCTGGCAAGAAACCATAGTTTAGTCTACACTTCCTCTTAAAAAAAAAAAAAAAGAATGAATGAAAGTCTTCATTTATACCCTTAGAATTCAACCTCTTTAACTTTTGAAAGAACGGAAGATGATATGATAAGAGTAGTCAACTAACCAAAACATTATGTCTACTCAAGGTCGGTTATTCACCTTGATGATTCTAGCATCCTGTTATTTTAATAAACATATGTCCACATTGCCCTATCTCCAATGAAAGCACTACTAGAACAGCCTGGAAATGTCTAAATGTTGCTAGTTCATCATACAAGTATAGGAAATCCTCCAGGACAAAACTTAATGGCAACTATTCTGCAGGGAAGAAACTAAATCCTAATGTTCCCTGGGTCTAAAGATGCAAAAATCTCAGTGGCACATATAGGAATGGAGTCAGATTAGCTGTCTGCAGGCCCATCTTGAATGTCTTGCACACATAGTTTAACTTGCTCTGTGCAGTTGAAATACAATGACCACATGCAAAATTAAAAACCAAAACAAGTCTGTGTTGGATGCCCAGTCGGCTCCTTTAACCTGGCTATGTTAGGCTCTCATGATCAGTGTATCTATCAGGGTTTGTATAGGAAAATGGAAACTACTCCAAGTATCTCAAAATATTTTAATTCAGGGAATTAGGTGTCTCCAAAGTTATTGGAAGGGGTTTAAAAATAGCAAACAATAAGCTCAATGAGAATACCAAAGGGAAAAACTGTTCAAAGAAAAAAATAGACTTGGGTTTTGAAATTTCATTTAATTTTCAGATACAGACTAAATAAAGTAGGCCTCAACTTTCTCAAAGAACAAAAAAATGTCTATCACAAAGTCGACTCAAAAACTCTTCCTCTTTCTAAGGAATTCTAGCTTCAAAACCAAATTTTTATAATGAAAGCCTTGCTTGGTACATGAGCAAAGTCTTCACAATTCCATGAAAAATATTTACTGTGAAAATACCATTTGGAATTTAAAAATGTTCTATCCAGCATTGAGAGAACTGCTTTCAACAGAAGAAACCACCCAAAGGTCATAGATAACACAATCATGAATCCCAACCTGTGTCCTTTGTTGCCATCTTGTGTAGGTGAAGGTACTGGAGATTGCACCACACACACACACACACAAAAAAAAAAAAAAAAAAAAAAAAACCTTTCTAAGCTCCAGAAATCAGTCACCTGCTTAAGGACCAAAGATAGCAACATTATTCATTAAAACAACATTAGATCTATAGTCCATCTCTCAACATTCAAGAATTTGACAAAAATAAAATCATTCCATAAAGCAATTTAGGCAGAGTCACTCTATTACTTTAAAAATAAACTTGGCAGGGAAAAATTTTCACTAAAATAAATAAAATACAGTTTTGAATCTATACATTCCTAGCACGGAAACCTGTTCTATTTCTCTATTTTTTATTTGTAAAAAGTAGTTGGTTTCCAATTCTCTTTGAAGCTCTGCCATGCTGGTATTTCCTGCCATCACAAACACTGATGTTGGTCTTGTGCTTCCAGAGAGCTCAAAAGAATCTGCTCTCTCTTTGGAGGGTACTTGGCCCCCACTGGCTAAGACTGGCCATTGCCACAGCTGGAGAAGTAAAGCCTCCTGTAGGGGCTTTTATGCTCCCCCCTGCTTTTCCTAAATCAAAATATAGGAGATGACATCTGTGCACCTTCTCTTCTTAGCACCTTGGCTATTTATTGTCCCCAGAAGGATTGGTTACTCATTAAGCAGAAGATTGGTTTTACACCTGTCACTTTTTTTTTTTTTTTCCTATTTTCCTTGCTTTGTGAGGGCTGGGATACAAAAGAGTGCACTCTTTTTGTGCTTCAATAGATTCAGGATTAATTTCCAAAGGTCAGGAACCTAGTAGACCATCCCTCTAGACAGTAGTATGCAGACATCTTGATCCAGGTCTTACTTTGACAGGGTAAGCTGCCCCATAGCCTTCCTATCTGTACCGTGTTCACAAAAGGAACAATGAAAATGAGGAATTAGAGTCAAACCAAATGCATTAAAAATGATAACAATGCAAAAATGTTTCAAAATTACCAACAAAAGCAAACCCTAAAAAAAAAGAAAATCTGCTTATTTATTCACTTACGTAACTACAGTAACTGAACACCAAGATTCATCCAAGACCATGTTGGTGAGGCACTGATAAGAAAAAAATTTTGTTCATGATTTCAAAAATTCCACTCAATTAAGCACATACACTAGAGTTTTATAGCAATGGTAAACACAGTGTAACTACAAGAGAATATTATTATTTCAAGCAACAGAAACAAATTCTGGGTATTTCAGACATAATTATCCAGTGCTAGGGAGAGAATTTATTGAAAAGGTAATCAAAGAGAAGCCAATGTACTTTGGAAAGACTAAGAACCAGGCAGTATTGGAAATAAACAGTCGGAAGGAGTGGACAGGATGTTTAGAGAGCCACCATCCCGGGAGGTCACATGCAGCCATTTTGTTTTGGCACACTCTGCTAAAAGAGTGAAATTTCGGAGGACCAACCTCAACTGCTTTTGCAACACCACTTATGGCACCAAACACATGGGCTTTGTCCTCATACCAACGGATTCTGCATCCTCCAGACATCAACTGGGCGTCCGTCATTCAACTAAATTCTGACACTAAACTACTCAGAATTAGCATATATACCAAACAAGTCAAAGTCTCAGTCCCACTTCAGATGCCAATTACGAATCTGGGCTATATGGACTTGTGACTGACCACTCCAAAGTCAGACCCCCTCCTCAGTTTTGATAATTTGCTGGAAAGTCTTACAGAACTCAGGAAAGCACTTTACCTCGTATTACCAGTTTATGAGAAAGGATACGACTCAGACACAACCAAATGGAAAAGACGACTTGGAGGGGGACGGTAGGTTGCCATGGATCTTCCACACCCTCTCTGGGCACACCACCCTTCCGGCACCTTGACCTAAATCTCTGGGCACACCACCCTTCCAGCACCTTGACCTAAATCCTTGACCAAATCCTGTCACATAAGGAGTTTTATGAAGGTTCCTTTATGGGCGTATAATTGACTAAATCATTTTAATCGTTGACCACTGGTGATTCATTCAATCTCTAGCCCCTTCCTAGATTTCAGGGGGTAGGGCTAAAAAGTCCATATGTAATCACATGGTTCTTCTGGCAAACAACCCCCATCCTGAAACTATCTCGGGACACACCAAGGGTCCCCTCACTAGCCTAAATTCAGATATAGTTGAAAGAGACTTATGGACACCAAAACATGCTCCCCTTATCCCTACTCATGCAGAAAATTCCAAGAATTTCAGGAAAGACAACTAAATATATATATATATATATATATATATATATATATATATATATATATATATATTTCTTATTGTATCACAATATCACACTAGCTTAGTATAGGTCACATGTTTAACCCCTGGCAGGTAGAAGATAAGGCACTATGATTGACAGTGTCAGCAAGAAGAAGGGGTAATTGAGGCCATATTGAAAAAAAACACTGATGCCATAGGTACGTGGTTTAACGTGCTGCCAGGTTTCATGGTAGGATGCAAACTGGACTATGTAGGAGCCTCAAGTAATATGATGACCCTTCACCACTCAATTCACAGCTTATTTGTAAGTAACTCTGAGTGACCCAGCGTTAGGGGATGGATGGTTTCCCCCTAAAGATCATATGTTAAAGATCTAACCTCCAGTGGAACTATAGTAAAAGACAGAGACTTTATAAATGCAATTAAGATTAAATAAGATCATATGGATGAGGTCCTGATCTTATAGATGTTTTTACCAGAACAGGAAGAGACATCAGGGGTACATAGAAGCAAGGTCATGGGAAGACAGAGTAAGAAGACAGCCATTTGCTGGATAGCAAAGAGGCCCCAGGAGAAATCAACTCCAACATCCTCGTCTTGGACTTTCATCCTCCAGAACTGTGAGAAAATTAATTCAGTTGTTAATTAAGACTTCCAGTCTGTGGCATTTTTTATGGCACCTCTAGCAGACTAATAAGCCTATTGAATTTGTGTAATGAAGTCTGTGGATTTGTGTGTCCTTTGCAACAAAAAACCAAGGAGAGAGAAGCCTCTTCTGATCATGTCATGGTGCCCACAGTCCACCATACCTTGGAGAACTGCTCCAAGAGAGCTTGTTCATGCTGGCAACTATTCCAAACTTGCCCCCACTTTTTTATGCCTCAGCCCATCTTATAAACATTGTAAACAAGATAGACTATTGAACAATTGTCACAGAAATCTTTGTGTTAGTCAGCTTGCCATCAGTATAACAAAATATCTGAGACAGTCAACTTACGAAGAGAAAAGGTTTACTTTGGCTCATAGTTTTAGATATCCCAGTGCATGATCCTATTACTCTAGGTCTATAGGGAGGTAGCACATCATGGAAGAAGCATGTGGTCGACCAGAACCACTCACCTCATGGCCAGAAAGCAAAAGGCAGGAAGAAGGCCAGGGTCCCACTATTCCCTTCAAGGACACACTAACAATCACAGGTCCCCCCAGTAGGCCCCAATACTTAAAGTTTCCACCACCTCCCTAGAGTGCTACCCTGAGTCCAGGCCTTTAAAATATGGGCCTTTGGGATACAAACTCTTGCAGTCATTTTCCTCAAAGATGCTCCCAGTTTGTTGGAACTTTCACAGTCCAAGTGCAAAATAGTCACTGATTTAATTCCATTTAGCAGACAAACAATAAATATCACTGAATGCCAAGTGCAAAACTTGCCTTCAATAATGTGGAGAAAAATGAGATCCAGCCTCTGAACTCCAGAAACTCAGCATGTAATAGAGGAGACAATGAGCAAGCAAATATCAAAATTCAGTATAATAATATTTATGTGAGGTGTTACAGCACCATGTTTTTCAAATTAGAGTACCAAATTCACAGGGTAAGCATGATTCATTATCCTCCAACACCAATTCTATCAAAAAACTTTAACCAGCAAAGAACATTCATTTTATAATGTTGTTTGCATTACAAAATTCAAGTTCAGATGGAAGGCCCCTAGGAGCTATCATAGCTCATTTTGTCTTCTGTATTGGAACTACTTGGAAATAAATGTTTGAAAAACAATGAGAGGGACCCAAAGCCATTATTCCTTCCTCCCACCCCTCACATGCTTCTCTCTTTACTGAAAGTATAAAATGTATGTTTCTATTCTTATACTTATTAATAGTTTTATGCTTCTTAGTCTTTATAGAATTAATGAGTATAATATCAAGCTGGCTTTCAATGATGTTACCCTCAATTGATTTTTTTCTATGAGTCAATGTCCCTTGAAAGAAAAACTAAATAAAACCCCTTGCCCTACCACATTAAGGTCCCCAAAAGAATATTAAAAGTATATGTGAAGATGATTAATACTCAAATCCCATTGAAAATCTGCAGAAACTTCTTTGCAGAATTTAGTTTTAAATAGAAATCCTTTCAATATAAGAGATGTCTGTCTTATTTATAAAGATACATATCTAAGAAGCAAACCACTCACCAAGATAAAATGCATTTGACTAGCATTTGATTGCATTCAGACTATCTGCACAAGCCAAGGCCAAGTAGAAAATTACTTAAAAGGAAATGACTAACAGAATTTACTATCTGAAGTCCATACTTTTATCATACGTATAAAATACTTCTTAAAAGTACATACTAAACTAGATCAAATTTAAAATAGTTTCTTCTGAAACAAAGAACTTTCTAAAAAAAAAATAAAAGACACCAAACTGAGCAAGGGAAAGGGTTTTTTTTTTTTGAATGAGAGATTCTTCCCTTTGTGCATAAACCCTTACTGATCTCATGACATTCTACATTTCTAAGTCTGAAATTCTACCAGTAGGCATAAGTTTATGAAGTATCAGCTGGGTACAGCAACCGATTCTAAGAACCATGGGGAAACAAGAAGAGCAAAAGAAGACATGATCTCTTATTAAAGATCCATATGGAAGGATAAGTCTTACCCTTTGCTTATTAGTGTCTCTAATGGCAAAATTCTTTTAACAGTGCCTCTGCTTCAGATCAGATCTCTGACTTGCAGTGGAAAGTGAATTGATTGAGTATCAGGGAGCCAATCAAGACAAACTTAAATAAGCCACAGTTGGCATGATTTCAATGCCCAACTTCCTTCCAAACAAAGATAGTTCCATTGCCTAATTAAAAAAAAAAAAAGATTTATCACTGCCTTGGTCACTTTTTTGTTGCTATAGCAAATACCTGATGTTTAGTAATGTATAAGGAAAAGAGGTTTATTTGGCTCATGATTCCAGTGTTTGGAAGGCCCAAACAGCATGGTGCTGGTGTCCTGGCCAGGGACCCGGGCTGTGCCACAACATGGAATTGAAGTCAAAGGGAAACAGCTGTGTTCAGAAGGGGTATATGTTTTAGTGAGAAAGAAGGATAGTGGGGACAGATTCACCCTTTTTGTAACAAACCACTCTCATGGGAACTAATCCATTCCTTCCAGACCAAATCCACCTGCAGGAGAGAGCACCGATCCCTTCACGAGAGTGGAGCCTCATGACCTAATCACCTCCCAATAGGTCCCACCTCTTACAGGTTCACCGACCTCAAGTCCATCCCACTGGGGAACAAATCCATCCAGCATATCCATCCCTGAGGGGCATACTACATCTGAAACATAGCACTCACACAGCTTATGCTTTTACAAACTGCACGCTATTTATTAAATTAACCAATGAATTGTTCCGAGAACGCTCCTTTGTTTGCAAAGCAGCAAGAGAGTAGCTTCAGTCTTTACGTCATTCTTATTTGTGATTTTTATTTTTAGTTTTTCTTTGTTATCGCCTCGGCCTGCTTTTCCAGCATCATCTGACATTTCCTTTCTACCATGGAGCTTCAGAAACACCAAAGAAGGTGAGCATCGTAACAAAGGATGTGAACAAATCTGAAAAAACACAAAGGAAAAAACAAAAGCTGAAAATATGAGAGACTCCTTAAAAATCAACCTAATCCAATGAGGCACCATTTAGCCATATGACCTAGAAAATATGGGAATTTTCTTGCTTTGGTACCCACCAGGAACCATGAATTGGGCCTCTTTAAAAATAAATAAATAAATACTGCACACAAAAAAAATCCCTGAATGTATTAATGTTTCAATCTTTTTTTGACTCACTTGATGTGAAAACAATAAGTTATTTTACAAAAGCTTTTTGGTGTGTGCGTGTTGTGTTACTTGTTTGTTTTGTATGGAAGTTAAGTGATATTACAGATAATTATATTATTATGCAGTGGAACCAAGGTGTGTGACAGTGGACTAAGAATGATGAGGAAGTATAGAGAAGGAAAACAAGAAAGGAGCCATGATTTTTAAGGAGAGAAGTTTGGGTTTGGGTTAGTGTGTTCTTATGACATTATTACTTCATGAAGCAGCCTCATAGGAGACAAGACATATTTGGAGAGGGGATATTATAACCTCAAGAAACCCATAAACTGTGATGCGACAAACTTTTGTTCTTGAACAATATGGTTCTTCCCACCTATACATAACATTAAGTCATTTTTGGTACAATATCAGGATAAATTTAGTGCATTCGATGGGGGCCAACCCTACTAACAGACCCACAAATCACAACTTGTCATAGGAGTAGAAGGAATATTAAGAATCTAGTAGTGTGCACAACTATGAGTTGTTGGTTTTTTTTTTTTTTTTTTTGGGGGGGGGGGTCAGAATTTAATATCTTTCTCTAAAAACATCTACCTCTTCTCTACTTTCTGGGTTATTTATTGTGACAGTACCAGGAAGCCTGACGGCTGAGATTTGATTTGGCTTAGTCAAGATCACTGGTAGGTAAAGTTGGATAAGTTACTTAACCTCAAAGATATTTTGTGAAGATTAAATGTAATATAACATGCAAAGTACTTAACTGTATAGTTGTGACTCAATCAATGTCACAAAAACAGACAAGCAGAGAGAGGTAGGTGATAGGTAGATAGGAGAGAGGTATCTAATATGGAGAGTTTTCTCCTCTTTCTCTTGTCAATATTTATGTTTTAAACAAAAGTTTATTTTATGTGGACCCACACATGTGTTGCCACATTTGTTTAGTCATCATTTAAATTTGGAGAATTTAATTTAAAGCTTCTGAAGTATTGGTTAATTTACTGATTATGCCTGAAAGTCCTGTTGAGTGAAAATGCTGCCTGATGTCTCTTTGTTCTTTGATTAGGTAGCCTCATTTTACAGTAGTCAAATCTTACAATTTGAAATCAGCATCTTGCCTTGTTCTGAGCATTTGTTTTTTAAACCATAATCACTTTGGGTTCAGGTAGGTTTCTAGCAGCAATACAGATGAAGTTTTGGAGTGTTAAAAGTGTCAGGAATATACATTTGTGCAAAATTTAAAGCAAAAGAATCTAAATGGTCTGGCTTCTGTTTCCAGTCATTGCAAAATAATTGGTACCAGATTTGCCTCCTACTAAAGACAACTCTGAAATTGTACAAAGTACATGTGGCAGTTGTTTAAGACATTGAGCAGCAGACACTACAGGCTATCTTCTTTAAGAGAAGTAATCACACAAAGTGAGGCCAAGTAGACATTGGAAGTCCTACTGAAATGAGGAAGCCACAGGTGGAGGAGGGTATTGCAAAGAGAGAGCTGCACAGATAAAATGAGGCTTGAAAGAATGATGGGTATTTACTCTGCGTTCTTGGCCAAGGGTTCAGTTGTAGAGGGTAAGATTTTTTTAAGGTCTAGAAGAGAATGCCTATCAGGGGCTGAGCCATTATTTCAAAGGAGATTTTCAAGGAGATTTCTGAATGGAGTCAATATGGGTCATGCAGGGGTAGTGAGGTCAAAATCAAATAGTTTATTTAATACATTGGGCACTCAGTTCAAACAGTAGATAAGGTCATATTTTACGAGCAACCAGTGGACCATAGAATAAGGACTACACTTTGGGACAAAGTTCAAAACTGAATAGATTTAACTTAACAAAGAACAAAACCAACCCTGGCAGGACTAAAAAGATTGGCCAGGAATTTAACTGTCTGCCAGAACAAAACTCCATATCTATTAAACGGCATTACAAGCAAGACTGCCTAAAATGTATCTTCTTCAAGTCCTGCCATAAAAATTAAAAGTAACTAAACATGTGAGAAAACAGGAAAATGTTGCTCATAATCAAGAAAAAACATGCAACTAATAGAAATAGATCCCAAGATATCCCAGTTTTTACCAGCCAAGAAATTTAAAGGAACTATTATAAATATATTCAAGGGCTTAAAGGAAAACATGGTCACAATGAATGAAACGATGAATAATCTCTATAGAAATGTAAAATATATTTTAAAAACAAATTACAGAAGTGAAAAGTACAATATCAAAATGAAAATTTCACTATATAAGACTTAAAATAAAACTGGAGTCAAAGGAAAAGTTACTGAATTTAAATAAGAATCAATGGAATTTATCTAATCTGAAGGACAGAAGTTTAGGGAAGGGTGTATAAGAGACTCAGCTGTGGAGCAGTATCAAACAGTTTGTCATATCTACAATTTAAGTCCCAGAAGGAGAAAAGAGAGCAAATGATGACCAAAAGAATGTACATTGTGAAAAAAAAAATAGTGACCCAGAATTTACCAACACTGCTACATCGATGTTCATAGCAGCACAATTCACAATAGCAAGACTGTGGAACCAACCTAGATGCCCTTCAATAGACGAATGGATAAAAAAATGTGGCATTTATACACAATGGAGTATTACTCTGCATTAAAAAATGACAAAATCATAGAATTTGCAGGGAAATGGATGGCATTAGAGCAGATTATGCTAAGTGAAGCTAGCCAATCCCTAAAATACAAATGCCAAATGTCTTCTTTGATATAAGGAGAGTAACTAAGAACAGAGTAGGGACGAAGAGCATGAGAAGAAGATTAACATTAAACAGGGATGAGAGATGGGAGGGAAAGGGAGAGAGAAGGGAAATTGCATGGAAATGGAAGGAGACCCTCAGGGTTATACAAAAGTACATACAAGAGGAAGTGAGGGGAAAGGGAAAAAAATACAAGGGGGAGAAATGAATTACAGTAGAGGGGGTAGAGAGAGAAGAGGGGAGGGGAGGGGAGGGGAGGGGGGATAGTAGAGGATAGGAAAGGCAGCAGAATACAACAGACACTAGTATGGCAATATGTAAATCAATGGATGTGTAACTGATGTGATTCTGCAATCTGTATACGGGGTAAAAATGGGAGTTCATAACCCACTTGAATCAAAGTGTGAAATATGATATATCAAGAACTATGTAATGTTTTGAACAACCAACAATAAAAATTAAAAATAAATAAATAAAAATATCTACTTACAGATATAAGAAATGCAGATTTTAATAGTTTTGAACCTCTTTCTGTTTCTTGTACCACTAAGATTCAATTAGCTTTATTTAAACTTGTCCTTTTATCTTAGTTTTTAATGTTACTTTTTGGGAAAAAAAACTAATGTGGCAATAATAGAATAACTTCAGGATATTTTTTCCCTCTTTGGTGTTTTTCAATACTTTAAGATCAAGAACAAAGTTTCTCCTTGTAAACAATAAATTACTGTACAAATATAAACTACTGGAGTCTCTGTGACATTCATCCTAGTTTCAGAATCCTCTTTACTGAAACTGTGAAATACAAAGTTACTTGAAAGTTGAAGAGTTAACCTTCTTTAAAGCAATCACAATGAGAAAAACAGCCTCCCTATGCCACATATGGGCAGCAAGGTGGGAAAGAAAAAACTCCCTCCAGTCTTCCTTCTATAAATTTGTTTTAAGAAACCTCCCATCTCCCCTGAAAACAAAATTTATCAACAAAATGCATCTTATTCCCCCTGCCCTGCAAAAAAAGAATAAAGTTTATCTAAAAAGTGCCTTTAAATTTCATATATAATTGGAGATATGCAGAGTCCAGTGCACCTGGAATTATGTAAATCATTATTTTACTTCATTCTTTCAAAAACCTATATCCATCCTGAAAGCCTGGTTCTGGGCATGACAGACACTGCCTTTCTAAGAGTGCTAACAAAGCATACTTTTCTTTCCAATTATAAAATTTACTTTACCATTAAATTTCTATGTGTTAAGCTAAGTTTTTAATGACTTCTTTTCTAACCCATTCATTATGGTTTGGATGTGAGGCGTACCCCAAAAGCTCACTAGTGAGACAATGCAAGAAGGTTCAGAGGAGAAATGATTGGATTGTGAGAGCCTTAATCCAATCAGTGAATTAATCCCCTGATAGGGACTGAGTAGTAACTGGAGGCAGGTTGGATGTGGCTGGAGGAGGTGGGAATTGGGGCCTGGCTTTGGGTATATATTTGTATCTGGAGAGTGGAGTCTGCCTCTGCCTCCTGATCACCGTGATGTGAGCTGCTTCCCTCCGCCACCCTCTCCCGCCATGATGTTCAGCCTCTCCCGGAGCCCTGAGGAACAGAGCAGGCCTTCTATGGACTAAGACCTCTGAAACTGTGAGCCTTCAAATAAACTTTTTCTCCTCTACAATTGTGCTGGTTGGGTTCTTTTAGTCACAGCAATGAAAAGCTGACTAAAACACCATTCCATTTGAGTATGGTTGTGCCATCAAACCTACAGAATATTCTGAAGCTATTTAGGCAAAATAAAAAAATCACAAACCCAGTAAGATCTGAAACTATTATTCTGGACACATTTACATTATCCACTCTCAAATTAAAAGACAATAAGGACCTCACATGTCCTCAGTAGCCTGAGCTCCTCCCTAACAGAGCACGTGGGAAGGTAGAGTACACTTAATACACGTGTGTCAGCATCTCTTCAACTTGCCAGTATACATCTTCTAGGCACCACATTCATCCCTTTTGCTGTATTCATCACATTTTCAGTTTGACCTCTATTTCTGGCTAATGATAAAGTCTTTCTCACTTGCTAGATTATAAGCTCTGGGCTTGATTTTTCTCACCATTGTAACCCCAACAGAGAGCACATTGCCTGGTACCTGGTCAGCACTCGGGTAATATTTGTGCAATGAATGAATGCAGCCCACGTGGAAAGTTCTCCAGAGTTTTTCCTTTGTTGACTACATCCATGAAGTCCTTGGGTCTCCACCACGACTCCTCCACTCACACATAAAGCTATTTTATGTCAGTAAATGATCCACAGAATACAGGAAGTAAACAATTCAGAGAGCACTTTCACCAGCATTTAACCTTATGTATTCAGCATTATTGTAACCCCTATGCTATGACTGGAATGCCCTCCCAAATGCATGTTGAAACTTTATCCCATCTTGGTGATGTTGAGTGGGACCTATTAGGGAAGCGATTAAGTAATGAGGGCCATGCCCTCATGAATGAACTAGCGCCTATGACAGGTCAGAAAAGAAGTCCTTTGGGCTCTTTTGGTCCTTTCATCCCTTCTACCAAGTAAAGACACAGCATTCAAGAAACCAGCTTGGAATGAGGCAGCAAGGTCCTCACCAGACACTAAATCTGCCAGGACCTTGTTCTCAGACATCCCAGGCTCCCAACAGTGAGAGATGAATTTTTATTGCTTATAAATTATCCTGCTTCAGGTATTTTGTTTTATCAGCATAAATGGACTATGACATCCATTTTAGAGATAAGGTTTGAAGCTGAGAGAGTTAAAGGTCTTTCAACACAGTCCTAACTGGAACCCCAGGCTCACAGCATTCTGGTGGTTCCAATTCATGACTTCAACACTCACTCCTGGACACCACAACGTTGGGTTGTTGAAAAGCAATAAGACTAGTGACCAGGGCTCATGGAAGGAAGGGGAGTTTCTCGTGTCAGATCTCTAATGTGAAGCCACAGCTGGTTACTGAATGCTGTGTTTGCCTATATAGGCTGTATTAGGGAAGAGAATAAACTTGGCATTTCAGAAACATGAGAGGACCCTTGCTTTGAAAACCCTTGTTTTTAAACTTTGATATTGACAAACAACCTGGCTTTTAAAGGAGTTATGTATGTTCATTTTTTTAATGTCCATTAATTAGAAGAAAACCTTACGATATTCTTTCTCTTGAACTCCAGGATTATCCTAGACCAGGGCAAGGTAGGTAAAACTCCATCAGATCTGACTGAGCATTAGAGACATCAGGAGCATGAGCTGGGGATTTGCTAGACGATGCACTACCGTGCTTCTCTAATATGTTTAGATAATTATTGTACAAATTATTGATCTTGAAAGATTTATATTCGCTGCAATTTCTCATTGATTAGTTCAGAGTTGATTTCATTGAAGGCTAAACAAGAACCTTCAGGGATTGGAGAAGCACAAAAATGAATGCAATTCTGAATTGAGTTTTCTCTGCTGACCTTGTGTGGTAACTTTGCAAGCATTCATAAGCAGAACAGCCTAAGTATCAACACAAAGACGGGAAGCTTCTGGCAATTTAAAAAAAAAAGAATTTTTAAGTTCAATAATAAAAGTTTATTGGAGGCATCTCAGATTTTTTCTTCTTGCCCTTTTTTTATGGGTTTGGTTGTTTTGCTAAATTAGGTTTGTGGTTCACCTGCTTTGTTATAGCACAGCATTAATGAGGTCAAAATGTCAGGTTCCATCTCTGTAGTGACAAACTGTGCCCTTAACCTCAAGGAGCTTCCCTGCTTGATGAAAGCAGGGAGAATATTTGAATTCACACAACTTCATCTCACAATACTGGATAAACAATTTCAAGGCATCACCTTCATTTATACAAACAGCAAACAAAATGTCTCCCTCTCTTAAAAGGAAAAACATTAAAGATATTATTTATGTCATACAAGAAATAAGGTTGCTAAAAAAAAAAAAAGAAATAGAAGGTCCTAAAATGATTGACAGGAACCTGTACTTTGTCACCACTGTCACCAAAATACCTGAGAAGAACAAAGTAAAGGAGGAAAAGTTTATTTGGTTCACAGTTCTAGAGGTTTACTCCATGGTCATCTGACTCCATTGCTTTGGGCCCAAGGTGAGGCAGAACATCATGGCAGAAGAGCATAAGGAGGAGCACTGTGTTTCTCATGGCGACCAGGAAGCAGACAGAGGGGGGGAAGGAACGGCAGGGAAGAACAACCCTTCGCGGGCACACTCCAGTAACCCACCTCCTCCAGGCATACCCCACTTGCTTAAAACTACCATGCAGTTAGTACATTCAAACTGGGGTAAACTGATTAGATAATGGCTCATAATCCAATCATTTCACCTCCTGCATCAACAAGAAGCTTTTGGGGGAGATCTCAAATCCAAACCACAACAGAGGCATGTGGCCATTTTAAAAATGAAAAAAAAAAAATTCAGTTATTTGGATTGAGATGCCCCAGTGATTACTTGCAATGAAATGCTAAAGAGTCCAGATTGCACATGGCATAATTAAAATTTGATTAATTCTTATCAGGTTCACAAAGGGTGCTGCTTTTTACCCCCCCCCCAAACAAATGGACAATGCACCTGAACATTAAATTTAATTTGTCACTTTGCACATTTCACTGGCTCTATTGTAATAAACTTAGAAGCACATTTGCCACTCTGTCCTCTTTTATATCAGTTCTCCCTGTGCCATGTACATTAGGTAAATACTAAAACGTAGATGGGACGAAGTACTTTTAAATTTCTTTTATTTGAGAATATCACCATGAAATACTTGTGATTCAAGTTATCAACACTGATTCTTGGCAGTTGCTAGCCACAGAAAATAATAAAATGTGAATTAAAAAAATCACTGTTTAAACAGCAATACTTTTGATAATTAGCAGATATATTGGGGGTGGAAATATGGGGTGGGGGAAGCCTGAAAAGGGAAAAAAGGATTTAAATTTAAATAGGATTTCTTTTCATGTTTCCCACATTGTGCCAAAGTCCATCTTTAATTCATATTACAGTGAGTAATTTGTAATGCTGTGTCAAAATAGAAATGCAAAAAGGATATGCATTTGAATTTTAAATCTGATCCCTAAGTTTGAATTTAATATAGCACCCTAACTGAGTCCTGTATATGGAATAGGAATTTTGAATCTGTTTTGAATGTCACAAGGATCAGCAATCATGCATAGTGTTATCATTGTTCATTATCTATCATGACTTGTGAAAAGAACATGAAATGACATTAATCATTATTTTCTACTTATAATAATACACTTTCAATGCAAATTTTACCATTTTCTAAATATCTAGCAGAAGGAAATTCTTCTCCTTCATCACCCCCACAAACCACCCCCCTCTCTTTTATTCTTGATTTGCAACTGGGAGCCTTGGTGACTGGTTCATGACAGAATGCATTGTCCCAAAGGGAAGATTTAGACATTCAGACATTAAAGAAAAATTGAACTCCTGACCCCATGCCCTGATACCTAGAATCAAAAACTCCTTGGACCCCAAGAGACCTCCATGGCCACTTAATCCAATCCCTTATTTGTCAGTTAAGGAAATAAAGGCCTTGCCTGAGGTCACCCAGCTGGTTGGTTAAGGACAGACAGGGAAAGGAACACCAGGGTTCCTGACTTCAGGTGGAGGCTTCTTCCCAGTGCAAAACAAAGGCTGTGGGATCAAACAGACCTGAGTTTTAATCCTGATTCTGCCAATTACTTGCTTTAATTGCTTCATCTGAAAAATGGGTAAACTAATAGTACATATTTCAGCGTGTCACTGTGAGGATTGTATAATATAATGCACACACAGCACTTAGCCCTAGTTCTGGCAAAAGTAAATAATAAATATTAACTATAGATATGTTTGCTAACCCATGTTGCCTAAACAAGAATATTTTCCCACATAAGTTACTTATGTCTTCAACTTTGCCATTACCGCCAGGAAAAAAAAATAGATAGACATATAGATAGATAGCCCAGAACCCAGAGTGAAGTAATATGTCTCTTCTCACATGGTTTAGTGAGGGGTGAGCGGGAAATTGGGAGAGCTATTGCTGCCCTGGAGAAGTCCAATTATTCCTTACCAGGACTAGAAAGTTTCCTAAGTACCATTAAGTTCTGGACAGAGCTGGAATATGGGGACCATGTGGCAGTTGTCAATTTAAAAAGGATTTTAAACTGTCACTAGATATGGAAAGGGGTGGAGACAAGCATAAGTACCAGAATTTCCTCAGTGAGAACACAGTACAGCATGTACTGAATAATTTGAGAAACTATTGGGAAGTGTGACTCCATGGTGGGGGGTCGGTGGGGGAGATCTAGTGTTGCTGTATTGACCAGGACTTAAAAGATCACATAATCTGTCCTCTTAATCAGACGCTTCTAAGAGTGACTAATAATTGCCAGGACAATGGATATAAACCAGGACTGGTCCATAAGAAACAAGGACATATGCCCACCCTAATTTCAATTTAGAAGTTAAATCAAACTAGCTCAAGCAAAAGGGCATTTATTGGTGCCAGTGTCTGAAAGTCTGGTTGTAGCTCTGGCTTCAAGGAGGCCTGGACCTAGTGATGTCACCATGACTCAGACTCCTCCCGTTCCAGTTCTCTGCCTTGCCTTGCCTTATGCAGGTTCTCTCCCAAGCTGACCTCGCCAAGATGGTAGATCTTCTCGCCTCCAGGCTCCCACCTTACATCCTAGCAACTTTATCTTCTTCTTCCCAACACTCTGCCAAAGCCTCAGGACAGGGTTTCATTGATCCCAATTTGAGCCACAAACCTATCCTTGCCCTAATTAGTAGATGAAGTCATGAAGTAATACAATAGACCAAGGGACCAAACCCAGATCAAAGGCCAGTTCCAAACTAGGAGAAGAGGAAGGGAAACAGTCATGCATGCAAACCACAGGGACCCAGCTTAGACAAGGGATGATTTCCCAGAGGAAAACAAGGCCAAAATTGGCGAGAAGGAGAATGATACTATTAGCAAACTGACAGTTATTCCCCAATTCCAGGACATTCGTTTTGATCATAGTAATAATTAGCATAGGATCCCTACGTGCCATTCACCAGTCTCTATGGATTATCCCAATTAAACTTCAAAACAATCCTTGAAGTCGGACACTAGTATGAAATGCATATTATACGGGAGATGATTGACATACGTAAAGAAGAGTGGCAGAATACACCACTCCAAAACATGCCAGTTTGGCATCAGGACTATTTTAAGCCAGAGGCACTTGAAAAACAGCAGCTACAAAAGTAACATCTGCCCTCCCTGAACCAGGAGAGGAGAAACATCCTTGTCACCAGAGATGGGAAGTGGAGACCTAAAATATCTCTCATCTTCCTTTAACCACCCCCCCACCGCCACCCCATTTTTCTACACTTGCCACTCTTAGTTCCATGTACTATCTATAAGTATCCAGATTTTTCTACCTCCTGGGGTCTTCATTTTGTAGGAAGGGAGTTATCTATGTGTCAAAGCTGTATGCTTTCTCCTGTTAACCTACCTTAGGTCAGGTTGACTCTCAGGTCCAGCAAGAGACACTGATAGGGAGGAGGTAAAAATTTGTCTCCCTTTCCATGGAAATTAAGGAACTTGGCCAAGGTCACAAGCTAGTGTGTGAAAAAGTTGGCATCTGAAACCAAGCAGTTGGGTTCCAGCGCCCATGCTTAGATCTAAGCCGTAGTGCCAGCGCAGGTAAAACATGGCATGTTTGAAGTCAGTCAGATCTCTTTGAACAGCAGAGAGGCTCAGAGCTGCCACCAATGGTCCTTCACTTCCAACCTTCCCTGGGCTCAAATAAATGTGGAATAAATATTTGATATTACCAATGTGAAGTTACACCCCCAAATTCTCCTGTTCATAGTATCAACCTTCCCGGTGTGTCTTGGTCCAACTCGGAGAGAGAATAAAGAACATAGATCCTGTAGAGAAAAGCATCCTCTCTATTGATTTACAGCCCCTGAGTCCTGATACAAATTATCTAAACACTTGACAGGATCCCTAGGCCCTGAAGTCAGACAACTTCTCAAGATAATGGAAGCCGGAAGTAGGTTTATCTGTCAGGCTTCATCTGTATCTGTAATATCCTAGCAGCAAAATCACACAGCACCATGGAAGAAGGTATATAGTGGAAACCGTGAGTTCCAGAAGTCTTCCATGGAAAAAAATAATAACCAAAATTCAACCTCAGAGAGTGGAGGAGGAGGTGTTCACACAGACTAGGTTTTTATAGTGAAGAATTCCTAATTGCATTTATGCAAAAGGCACTTTGAAGATTACAGAAATAATCCAGTTGTGTTGATGCAGTCTCATTTGGCAACTTTTAATGCTAGTATATTTAAATACATTTGGCCCTGTTTACTTGCACATTCTTAAATTAGACCTGAATAACTGGCTGATAGATACATAGTACAAAACAGCTTGTTTGTAACGGGAAAATTGTCCAATCTATCTTCCTTTATAACTTAACCTCAACAGCCTTGATTTATTGGTGCAGTTCAGGAAATTTGTCCCACATAGAGTTATAGGGAATCACTTTCATTTTTATGCTAACTGCTTTTGATTTTTTTAAGCATCATTGGTGGCCTTGGTGATTGATTTTCAGTCTAGCTAAACCAGTTCATGTTATACATATTCCCCAGTAGAAAAGAGATTAGCTTAGCAGGCAGTACACTTCACGGCACAAAGAAAGTTCTGGTTATTCCATTGGAATTTAAAGATTCCAAAGAATATGCCACAAGAGCAAGATTTCTGGAAGATTATAAAAATGACCAAACAAAGATGACATTTCTTAATGAAATTATGTGTATATTCGTAATAAAAGTACATATAACAGCTAAACCATTAGTTAAGAATTAATTTAGAGGTCAAGACTCCAAGTTTGACTCCTGATACCACCACCAACAGGTTATGTGACACCCTAGACAACTTAACATGTCTGAGCCTGTTTCCACACCTCAAAATCAGAGTCACTAACAATATCAACACTATTGAGCCATTAGGATTAAATAAGATGATGTGTGTAGAACGAATTTAGCATGGTTATTGGCTTATGGGAAGTCTCCCATAAATATCAATTACTGTTATCTCAGAGTTACAATGGAAATAAACACAAATATACCTCTCTGGACACTGAATATCTAATAACTTAAGAGGAATGAAATACAAAAATCACCCAAATGAGGTCAACAAATCCCACTTAGTTCATCATGATTTCTCTGGGCATGGACTAGAGTTTATTCTTTTGATTACGTTCAGCCTACATTTTTCACAATATCCCAGTTAGGCATGAGGTTAGGATCATTATTCTGAAATGCTTTCAATAAGTACAAAAGCAGATTCTCATTTATTTCAGATGCTTCCTTTATGACCCATATATATGAGGCCTCGTCCTACACATTGCCTGCCAGCAGCCCTTGCGACCCACACCACCACCACGTCTCCCCAAAAGACTTTACTAGTTATAACTTGGAAAATCCAAAGATGGGCTTCAAATCTCACTTGAGGCAGGTACGAGACAGCATATTTCTCAACCTTATCCTCCCAGAGAAGGGAGGAATGTAATGGAAGCTCTTTTGTGATTTCTAATATTTAGTGGGCGTCCCGTGGTTCCTGCCCTCCATTTGGGCTCTTTTCTGTGTTGACAACGACTGTATTTTCTTTGGAGAAGTCCCTCTACCCCATGGCATTCAATTACAATGAGACTGTCAATTAAGGTGCCCTACTTCGTCTGGACAAATAGACGTGACAGTATTCATTTCCTGAGGGTGCTAGAACAAATGACCACAAAGTAGCAAAAACTCATTCTCTCCCAGTTTAGGAAGTCATAAGTCCAAAATCAAGCTGTCAGCAGGATTGGTTCTTTTTGGAGCTCTGACAGAGAAATATGGTTTGGATCCGGAATGTCCCCTGAAGGCTTGTGTTGAAAGCTTGGTCCCCAATGCAACAAGGTTCCGAGGTGGGGTTTGGGGGGAAGTGATTGGATCAGGAGGGCTCTGACTTTATCTGCGAATCATTCCATTGATGGTTGAATAGACAGACTACTGGGAGGTGAGACCTAGTTAGAAGAAGTAAGTCAGAGGGGTTGTCCCCATGGAAGGATTTATCTTCTCCCTCTCCCTTACTCTTTCTCTCTCTTGCCCTTGCTCTCACTCTCTGCTTCCTGGCTGCTGTGAGATGAGTAGTTTCTTTTGCCGTGCCCTTTCGCCCTAAAGCAATGGATCCAGCCAACCATGGACCGAGTCCTCTGAAACCGTGAGCCATAATAAACTTTTTCTTCTTTAAGCTGTGTCTGTCAGGAATTTAGGTCACAGCAACAAAACACTGACCGGCACTCTATCCTGTGTCTAGCTTTCAATTTAAGATGATTGCCAGCAGAAAATCACTTCGATATCTGCCAACATGTCACATCCTCTCTTCTATATCCCTCTGTCTCCTCCTTTTCTGTCTCTGATAAGGATACACTCATCAGATGTAAGGTCCAACTAACCCAGCATACTTTCATCTCAAACCTTTAAAATCTAGTTGTATCTGCAAAGACCTTTATTCCAGATAAGATCACATTCTGAGGTTCCAAGTGGACATGAATTTTTGAGGGGACATTCTTTAACCCATTTCATGACCTTAAATAAGCCAAGGCAGATTTTTCTCTGGAAAACCAAAAGAACTGAAACTACTTGCAACACATTCATCCCACAAGCAAAATCCTGAAGACAATGTCCATTGATTCCTATGATCTATGTCCCAGAAACTTCTCTGGTCCCTACTTTGCCTGGCCAAGCTATTAAGAGGCTTCTTTAATTCAAAGCTTTACCGAATATCCTGCCAATAAATTGCCATGTAGCTTAACCTGTTGGAATCAGATGCCACTACTGGAAAACTCAGAAGTCTAAATCAGAGGCTGCCTTGTCTGAACCACCCATGTTCTGAAAGTAGAAATAAAAAACAACAGAACATCAAGTCCTGGTTTCTCTCCACTGCCCGCTAATTACGTATTCCTTCGATCACAACTTCTCTTTACATCTAACTCAGGACTTTTATTTCTGGAAACTTTATTTCCTCCATGAAGTGATTTTTCTAGAATTGCTTAAAAGTTTATGCAAGTGTGTAGGTGATAGTTCTTGGCATCTTCCCAAATTTTGAAAATGCTGACGGACTGACTAAACTAGGAAGTTATCATATAATCCTAGGGCAGACTAATTAAACCCTACACATTGACATTTTGGGCTAAAATATGATAACTACACTAATTAGCCAGTTAGAAAATGTTCATATCTCATTGTGCCAAATGAGAGGGGATTCCTTATAATTGTTCCTACAGGATTGCAAGTGACTGCTGAGGACACAATTTAATTGCCAGAAACATCATTACCTTCCAAGTCCCATCACCCACTTAACAGAGTTCCTACGCGGACAGCAAGGAGGGCTCAGTGCTAGATCTGCTTCCTAGATGTCTGTCTCATTACCACTGCATTCCAAAGCTTTTAGGGACATAATGAGTTTCTTGAAAGTGAGATGAATGTGGCCTCTGGCTTGCTATAGGATCCCACACTGTCTCAGGACCCAAAGAAATCAAAATCCTCACAAAGTAAAACAAAGAGTGAACAATTAAAACATTGCCAACTTAGGAAGACACCATAGACACTAGTACTGCATCTGCATAAAGTAGATTTGGAGCTTTCTGAAAAGCATTTATTTAGCCAAAATCCCTAAGGATGTACTAAATGTCAGGCAGTGAGATTAAAATGTCAGCATATGGCAGAGAGGTCAAAATAGAATTAATAACATGGAAGGAAATGACTTGATTGGATACGACTTATCGAATCTTTTGTGGACTTGCTATGTGCCAGGCAAGGTATAGGACATACCAGGGACACAAGGATGAGCAACAAGAGGCTCTGGCCCCAAAGAGTTTACAATCCAGAAAGGAGGGTAAATGAAGGCAAATGCCAGAAATACCAGGGATAAAAAATAAGTGCTTTAAGAATATCAAAAGAAAGTACTAGAAGGAAAAGGATTACATGAGCTATAGGGAGAGCAGGGGAAGCTGTCAGAATAAGTAAAAGCAGAGACGGCCCTTGAGTGACAGATACCTGTACATAGAAAAGATCAACCAGTTAGAGAATCAACCCAAGCAAAAGCTGAGAGATAGGAAAAGCTAGTGTACTTAGAGGACAGAGATTCATTTAAGCTTTCTAAAGACGCAGGGCTCAGTCCAGAAGTAACTGTGGTGGAAGAGCAGATTGGAGCTGCCCCAAAGAAGATAAAAGGTGAACCTTAGATGGCTTTGACCCCTAGAGGGTGTGGGGAGTTGAGGAATCTGTTTTTTACAAAGGAGAAGTCCATTCAGAATCAGTTTTAGAAAACTTAATCTGGAGGCAATTTGAATGATAAACGAGAGATCAACTAGTTGGGAGCTTTAATCAGAAGTGTTTAGAGAGAAAGCAGGAAGGAGAACACACATGCAAGAAATAGGACAATGGACAAAGCGCTCAACCCTAGTCACATGTCAGAATCCCAGGAGTAACTTTCTCAAAAATCTGAACCCCAGGTCCTACTCCAGACCAATTAAATCAGAACCTCTGGGGTAAGAACCAGGCACTGTGATGTCTGAAAATCTCCTGGAGGTGATTCCAATATGCAGACAGCTTTTAGATTCTCTCTTAAAGGTGTAGTTCAAGGACCAGTGGGGCTCTGCATCGTCTGAGATGTGTAAGGAATGCTGACTCTCAGACCACTCCATTCAGAAGATACATATTAACTAGACTAACCACCTGGATGAATTCCTATGGGTGTTTAAACAACAGAAAAGTGCTTCTGGGACTGTCTCTTAGATGCTATAGTTGTGATCCCACCATGTGAAGCCAAATGCAAGCCCACAGATGACAATTGAGAGCATTTTAGAAATGCAAATTCTGGACTATTACCTAGACCTACTGAATTGCAGAGTCTAGGGGCAGAGCTGCACAATCTGTATTAGCGTCTTCTAGGTATATGAATTCCAGTTTGAGAACTACTGATCTAAAGCATTTCCAGGTGATATTGAAGTTTCTGGTAAAGGAATCACAGAAAAGAAGAAAAAGATATCCTAGATGATCCTCTAAAACCCTGCTGCTGGATGATACAAGTAAGTGCTGGGCCCAGCTCCTGTGCTCTTGGGGTAGATAAGACTGCTTTGAGTTGCCTCAACAGAGGGTGTGAAAAGAGACAATAAAAAAACCTGCCATTTTGACCACCATGGGTCATCTGGAAATAGCTGTCCCACGATTAGTATGGGTGCCTAGAGTGACTTTAACTCAAATACCATCTGATTGTTGAATTAGTGCACAGCCTCCTGGTCCAGCTATCTGTGTCTGCTCCTCACAATTCTTAACTGAGTCTGACCAGATTCCCCCAGGTCTCCTGGGATTAGAGGCAAGACTTAACCTTAACTCAGCTGAACTTTACCCCTGGAAGCTTCAACACGCATCCCATAGACTCTGCCTTCATACGTTTCTGGTTTCTTGATCTTTGTCCCAGGTCAAAGAGGTGCTCTAGGTGCACATAAAATGCCACTTTGCACACTCTAACATAGTCCCACCAAGCTGGCCAAGATAGTCAGAGAGACTCAGGATTCTCAGGAGACAGCTTCTGCTCTCTGAGACCCAGATTCCACCCCTTTGCTCCACTTCCTAGTATCAGTCCTCATCCCCATTCTATATACCTGACCCTGCTTCCCAGGTCTCAAGAACAACTCCAGGAAAACAATTTAGCTATTCCTCAAAAGGCAAAACACAGAGTTACCATATGACTTAGCAATCCCACTCCCAAGTAAATATACAGAAGAATGGAAAACAGAGATTCAAACAGGCACTTGTATACCAATGTTCATTGCAGTATGATTCACAGGAGCCAAAGGGTGAAAACAACCCAAATGTCCATTGGCAGATGAATAAGTGAACCAATGTGGCATGCACACACACACACACACACACACACACACACACACGAATTTTATTTAGCCTTTAAAATCAAGAAATTCTGATATACTATATCATGAATGAACCTTGAAAACATTATGCTAAAATAGGTCAGACAAAAGGATGATGTATGAGTTAGTTAAAATGGGAAAACGCATAAGAACAAAAGGTAGACCAGATGTTTTAGTCAGCTTTTCACTGCAGTGACCAAAAGACCTGACAAGAACAATGCAGATGAAGCAAAATTTATTTGAAGCTCACATTTTCAGAGGTCTTAGTCCATAGACAGCTAATTCCATTGCTCTGGAACCAAGGTGAGGCAGAACATCATGGCAGAAGGGCCTGGTGGGAAAAAGCAGCTCAGGACATGGCAATCAGGAAGCAAAGAGAGAGCTCTTTGCTCACCAGGGACAAAGTATATACCTCAAAGACACATCCCCAATGATCTGCCTTCTCCAGCCACACCCTACCTGCCTACAGTTATCACTTAGTTCATCCTCATCAGTGATTAGGATACACCTCTCATAATCTGATCATTTCACCTCTTAATGTTCTTGCATTTTTCTCATACATGAGCTTTTGGGGAACACTTAATATCTAAACCACAACATCAGAGATTATCAATGGCTGGGGGAAAAGAGAAAATGAAAAAATTGTTCTTAATAGTTATAGAGTTTCTGTTTGGGGTGATGGAAAAGTTTTGGAAATATGTAATAGTGACGGTTGTGCAAGATTGTAAAAGTAATTAATGTTGCTAATTTGTACATTTAAAATGTGTTCTGTCAAGATCATTGTATTGTCATGAGCAACTAATAAAAAATAAAATAAAATAAATTGTGTTAACATGGCAAATTTTATTATATTTTTTTCTACAATTAAAAAAAAAAATCTCCTTCCTTTCCTGTTAGCTTGGGATTCTGAGCCTCTTGCCCTTGGTTCCTAGCTCTAGACCTTGCTTTTGGCCTTCCCATCACCCCCAGCTGGTACACCCTTGGCTCCAACATAAACTCCCACTGACACCAAGGAAACCATCATCTTACTGTACCCAGATAATTCAAATCAGAACACTTGGCCTTTGACCCCAGTTCTATCCCCTCTTCTTATGTGGGACCAAGGTCTCTCTGCCAGGAATGCTGCACTGTGTACTTCACTCCAAACAATCCCAAATCAGTACAAGCCCTTTACCTCACCTCCCTAGAAGGTATTCACAGCACTCAGAAGTCCAGCTTTGTGGTGTTTTCGAAAAGACCCACATTCAACAAACCAACGCTTCCAAGGTCAAGAGCAAAATGTCCATTTTAAACGGGATTAGGACATTCTTCACTGCCCAGAACCTATAAGAACATAAGTCCTCCACTTCAAACTGCTCCCTGAAACCAGGAGGATCCAGCTTAACATTTGGTACAATAGCAAATTGTTCAGAGCAGATTTTTCAAAGTAATCCAAAATCCCTGAGTCCCCCTACATGAATTCTCTACTGCAGTGACTTAATTTCATGTTTTTTACTTTTAAGGAGAAGGGATTTGGATAAATGTTCTAATACAGTAATTAGCAGTTACATTAATAGCATTGATTTCCCATTATGTTGTCCCATTATTCTAATTATATTTCTCTTTAAACAATTTTTCAGACTGTAATCTTCTACTAAGATGAGCCTGGTACCCTGAATAACCTCCCCTCTCCATTGTGCACCCTAAATTGGTAATGAATCATGTGCCATTTAACCTCACATCACACATTTTAAAAAATCACTTCAAAGAGCCTTGGGTAAATGTCCTCTCTTGGCAATTACCTCCAGGACCCAGAACCAGCATTGAAGTTATCAAAGCAAGTGGTCATGTGACAAGGGCTTTCTACACAATCAGCTCCTTGATGTCCCATTAAGATGCTTGAAATCCCATGCTTGTAAGCCCTTTGGGGAGTCCTTTGGGTGTTTTCAGTCTTTAAAAGTTACTTGAAAGAATAAACCCAAGTAGCAACAACTTGGGAAGAAAAAAACCCTTACCAAGAGCCTGTAGTATGTACCAGATACTCTGGATCAAGGTTAACCCTTAGATGCCTCTTGCTCTATGTTTCAAGCACCAATGTGAGTATCTTTCATGTACTGACTCATTGAATAATCCTTCCAAACTTCTGTGAGATAGATGATATTATGACCTCCATTTTGCAGATGAGAAAACTGAAGCTCATCCATCACCTAAAACAATGAGCCAAGATTTCAACCCACACAGTCCTACTCCAGAACCCATGCTCTTACCCTCTTTATTCTGCTTTCTAATACATAATTCTTATTAAATCATCTTATAAGGCAGGTATTTTTTTTACCTTTTTGACAGATGAAGATGTTGATGGGAGGAGAAGTTAAATAACTTAAAGGCATGTGACTAGTAAGCACCCTAGTTATGATGTAAACCCAGGTGTATGTAACTCCAAGAGACTATGTCCTTCCCTTCTATCCAAAGAGAATATATCACAACATCCAAGCATGATGGCTATGCAGGAGCATGGTTCGGTTTAGGTTGAAGTATATCCCTCAAGAACTCCTGTATGAGAAAATGCAAAAATTTTCAGAGGTGAAATGATGCGATTATGAGAAATGTAACCTAATCAGTAGATTAATCCTGTGATGTGGATTTACTGGGCAGTAGCCTTAGGCAAGTAGGGATGGCTGGAAAACATAGGTCACTAGGGACATGTCTTTGAGGTTTATATTTTGTCCCTGGTAAGTGGCGCTCTCTCTGCTTCTCGGTGGCCATACCATGCGCTGTTTTCCTCCTCCATGCTCTTCTGCCACAATATTCTGTCTCACCTTGGGCCTAGAGTAATGGAGTCGACCGTCTAGGTACTGAGATCTCTGAAACCATGAAACAAAATTCTATGTTATTCTTCTCACGTTCTTTTGTCACCAGGACACACAGCTATCCAAAACAGAGCAAGTCCTAAACCACTGGGAAATGAGAAAAAAAATTATGATTAGTTATATGGTCTAATAACTAAGGGAAAGAATGGTAGGTAGGTATGGCAGAGCCAACTAGTTGATCAACAGTACCATTTCCTGTTCCTCCTAGGCTCTTAGATGCCTTTTCACAGCATTCCTTGTAGGTAGGTGTGACCAAGTGATTCAGTGCTGGCCAGTGGAATGTGGAAAGAAAACTGTGTATGTATGTAAAGACTTGTAGCAGTCTTCCATCTTACTTTCTCCCATGCCCTGGCTTAATGGGGACACTCTAAAACCCTACAGGGAGAATCCACAAGAGTGAGGGAATCTGGGTTTCTGATTGACCATTTGGCAGGCTTTCCAACTATGACTGATTTGAAAAACAAATTGAATACAGAGAAAGGATACGTATCATAATATAAAAATTTGGGGTCTTTGTTAAAACTTCCATGTACATGTTTTTATATATTTGCAATAAAAGGAAATTCCAAAGATATCCAGTCTGTTTCAAGGACTCTTAGTTACCCAGTTTTATTGCCTACAGAATTGTGACTTCTCAAAATTTTGGATGCCTGAAAATACAAATGATTTCCAGGAGATTTCCAATGGCCCCTGGAGCTAAATGGTTTCTGCTTAGCCTCCTTGGGATAGACATACACAGTTCAATTCCATCACTGAAACTCCCCAGGGCATAAACATGGGTCCATAAAGCTGGGTAGTAGGAAAAATCACCTTTAATGCTTCTTCAGGAGCGTAGTTAACATCTCTCTGTTCCACCCCTCCAGGAATCCCAGAAAAGATGTTCAGACATGCTACATCTATTTGCCAGTTACAAAAGACTGAATCAAGTTTATTACCTACCTGCCTACTGTTGATATCCCGTGCCAGTAAAATCCGAAGCAATTCACAGAGCCAAGAGTAGAATATTTGAAAGACGATGAAGAAGTAAGAATTTTATCAAATTGTTTTGATCCTTCACTTATGTTCAAATTCCAATTTAGCCAGTAGTTAGAAACCACAATACTTCAAGCACTTGCTTAATTCTGGGAACCTGTGTCACAAATTTGTTTTCATTGCTGACATCGACACCTTATTTCAAACTTTTGAAAAAAAAAATTAAACTTGGATAGGTGGCCAGGGAGACCCATCCAAGAGACACAGTTTTCCTCAGCTAAGGAAAGAAAGGGCTCTGATCCCAGTCAGTATTCAGACACCACACACTCTTGTCAAGGATGAAATGACCCCCTGAAGGTGCTGAGAAGGAAAAAAATAAAATGGGACCCCCCACTGTTTTCCTATTCGCTGAGCGTCATTCAAAGGTGGAGTTAGTTATTATTGAAATAACTTAAACTGTGGAGAAAATATCAAAATAAGCCTATTACACTAGAACCCGGCCATTACAGCCAAGGAAATAATACAATAAATCCTTTGAAATGAAAAAATATAGCAAGAGGCACTTGAAAACTGAGAGGTATTTTGTCACTAAATTACAGCATTAATAGTGCTTTGATGCTCCTTGCTAAATTCTATATTTCTGACACTAAAATGAGCATTAGGAAAATCATACTTATTTCATACAACTCATTAGTAGAAGGGAAGAAAATAAGAGGATATTTCAGAACCATAAATCTCCTTTATAACTAACTGTGAATCTGAGAATATTGGAGGGGCGAAGCCAAATGAAAGAGAAAGGATAACCCTAGCCTGCATGCAGAACACGGGGTGTACATGAGTTATTATCGCATCAGCAGAAGATCAGCCCTCTTTGGAAAACTAAATATGAGGCTCAATGCTGGCAGTATTCCTTCTCCGGTAATGATAGGAAAGCAAGAATCACAGAAGAAGTTATTTCTTTTTTCATTATCAGCAGGACCCTGATGTCATTTATACATACACGCAGTCTTTTCTTCTTTTATCCAAATTTTCTTCCCTACAGATACGCCCATTTATCCCAGCTAATGAACTACCACTTGAATTTACTCTACTTAATAATAACAGCAAATTCAAAGGATGGGAAGGAAATTGGATGCTCACAGGCGCTCAGCTCCGTGGGCAAGGCCCAGCTGATCTCTTGCACCTTCACGCTTGCCTGGTATTCTAGATGTCTCTTTACCCAATTGCGTTTTAATTTGTTCAAGGAAGGGAAAGTCGAGACTTAGCTATAACATGGCAGAGTCTGAGTATGAAACCAAAATGCGAATGGAGCCGCGCATCTCCAGTGAGATGTAGCAAGATCATCTTTCTTCGTATCATTTCTCATTCAGCTTCTTTCTTTGGTTTGGGGCAGCATCAATGGGGCATGTGGTCAAGTTTAAACTTCATTTTATTGTTCAGAAGTTATTCCCTCATTATTAGTCAATTGGAAGCCTACCAACTGAAATTGGTAGGCTTAGAGACATATGTAAACATGAGAAAATGTTTCTCTGCAAGGCCATGGTGCTAGGAGCAGGGAGACGTCCGTATTCGTCTAAAACCCCCTCTTGAGTCTGTGCACAAAAGCAACACATGGTTTCAGTGTTCCCTGTGCCTTCAGATGTCTGCAACGGGCCTGTCTCTTCTGTCTTGATTTTTTATTCTAATACTGCATAATTCTACCATCGGCTGCAGATAGAAGACCTTCTTAGGGTAAGAAGTGGTCTTCGTTTGAATTCTCCAAATCAGTGCCTAAGACAAGGTCATGAGTATTTGGTAGGTAGGTGATCTGGGGAAATACCAAGAGCAAATGGGGAGAATGAGAGAGGGCAAGAGTGGGCTAGTGGGGATCCTGCAGGTAATATGACTCCTCAGCACTTCTGATTGGCCCTGTGTTTTAACACACTGCAGTAGCCAGAGGACACCCCAGGGCAGAGAGACACACAAAAGAGAATCAGTAGGTAAAGAAACTGAGCCACTGAGAGGTTGAAGGACTGTGGTTGGAGATAGCCTCCAAATGCCACAACGCCAGGAGCAAGGCCATGCAGACTTGGGTTTGAAGTCTGGCTTCCTCCGTGCTCACTGTACAACTTAGACAAGTCCCTCTGGATCTCCAAGCCTTGCTGTTGGATTCCATGAGATGGGGTTTGTTATGCTGATCTCTAGGGGTAAAAATAAGGATTCGGTAATGACGTGTTATTGCATGTAAGCCCCTAGCATAGGACTCAGTGCACAGTAGGTGTTCAATTAACCTTCCTTTTATTCTGATGATTATAATCTTCATTAACTTACTATACAGTAAAAGTGCTCCACACCACTGCACCTCCTCACAGAACAGGGCAGAGCCCTCCACGCTCCATCACACCCTGTGATGGGTGGGCTAGGACAGGAGGCAATAGGACTCTTCCACCCCACCGCATCACTGCTCAGCACATTTCCTGGGCATAGCACATTTCAGGATTTTGTGTGCTGGACCTAGGCAAGCAATTCCCTGAGCAACCCCAGCTACAGAGCAGGATGTGCAACCAAAAAAAAAAAAGAAAAAGAAAATGAACGAATCTCTCTCTCTCTCTCTCTCTCTCTCTCTCTCTCTCTCTCTCTTATTTTAAAATTTTCTATTAGTGCTGTATAGTTATATATAACACTTGGGGTTTGTTTTTGACATAATCATACATGCATGGAATATAATTTGCTTCATTTCAGTCCCAGGCTTCTTATTTCCCTCTCTGCCTTCCTCCCCCGTTCCCTTTCCTCTACTCTACTGGTCTCCTTTCTATTTATATATTGTTTTTTTTTCCATTGGTGTTTATAGATATGCATCAAAGGTGGAGTTCACTGTGGTATATTCATACATACACACACACACACACACACACACACACATCATAATTTCATCGATTTTATTCTGCAGTTTCTCTCCCTCCCCCCGCCCTCTCTCCCTAATCTCTCATCAGAATCCCTTGATACATTCAAAAAGTCACATGATAAAAAACTATGGGCCCTGGATATTGATGTTGTATCTAAGGGAGATCCTGGACCTGATTTCTTTTAACATTCAAGCTGAGACCCTCTCTTGCCTCTGCTCCCCTAGCAAAGCGCCAGTCCTCTTGGGCTAAAGAGACCCCCAGCCCTAAAGCTGCCTTGGTCCCAATTCCTAGACCATTGTCTCTATAAGGTGAAAAAAAAAATAAGAGAAGCTGTCCTCAGTCCTAATCTTTTGCTAAATTAAAGGACTTCTTATAACTTCTGTAAATGTCTGTTGGTTTTATTATGATGCTTAGCTTTTCATAGCCTATTCTTTGTTTTTCCTTCTCTGTTTAAAAAAAAATGGTAGAAAAAAGTACAGAAGGTTGCTCTTTACAAAACAATGTCTCCCTGTATCAGAATTCTATTACCATCTGTGATGTGCCAAAGCCTTCCTTCCCATAGCCCATGGAGAGCCCTGGCCCTCACTCCTACTTGTATAGATGACTAAATCATCTCTAAACTATTCCTCCCAGCCCTGTACTTAGAATAATGTTTCAGAGAAGAATCCAAAATGAAAGCACTATGCTGTCCTTTACCCTTGTGTGAATGGTACTCCAGACATTTTGGAGGGCATGTGGCTGGAGGAAGAAGAAGAAAGAGCCCAGAGAATGAAGGATTCCCATCATCCATGCGTTTAAGTGTGGTTTGCTTATTGACATTGGAGTTGATGGTCTTTCCATGATGCTGGAAATCTGAAGAGTACACTCACCTACACTTCCTATTTTACTTAGGAAGACCAAAGTGAAGCAGTGTGTTTCATCTGGCCCTCAACTTTACAAAAGGAAATGAATGGTTAACAAAAATCTCTGCGCTTGGTGGATTTTCATATCTCGTCCTGACGTGGCTGCATGTCTGAGTGGCAGGCAGTGTTATAAATAGTTGATGTCCTGGTCTGATGTTGCAGTGTCTAATGAATTGTTGCCTCCATAAACTTTTTATGTGTGGCACTGTAGAAGTGAACCAATTAAAAAGTTTTGCCAATTTGAATCCTCTGCATAAAGTATCCTCTGCAAGGAGATAAATGTCTTTGATGCCTTCGAACGCTTGGAGAGCTAAAACTTTATTCAAATTGGCTTTGTAATATCTTTAAATATACATTCCTGTGATGTTTTACTCTCACATTTATATTAAGTGAGTATTTGGACATCATTAAATGAAAACAATTTACTGAATTCTTTGGCACCACCAAACCCCTACCCCTACCCCCCTAAGTTGTAAAATAAAATTCCAGAACAGACTTTTTAATTTGTTTTGAGTCTTGCTTTTATTAAATTTGTTTGTATCTCTAATGGTTCCATTCTGACCTCCCTGGCATCATTGTGAAGAATGCTTTGAGAGGAAAAGAAGAAAAAAAAAAGCTGATAGTTATGTTTCATGGAAGCCAAAGTTCTTCTTGCAAATTAAAATTACATTCCACTTTGCTGAACACTAAGAAAATCAGCTTTGGAAAATTTCCTCAGCCCTAAAGATGGGGCTGCCACTTACCAGTCAAGCCCTGTTCTTCTTCTAATGCACATCTGTGAGCAGACACCCTTGGCTTCTGACTCACACTGGACTAAACAAAATCTCATTAATAGACTTGGCATTAATAGACTTGGCCTAAAGAAGCACTCAAAAAGACAACTCGTCATGTTGTCCCTGATGGGAAATGTCACACAAAGTCAGAACGGAGGTGAATTTTTGGACAAGCACTTCCATCTGAGAGATGGCACCTCTTTGTTTCAAATGTGTCAAAGCTGGCCTTCCCAACTCTCCTAGGCCTTGACAAGCCATTTTGAAGACGAGGGCCAGAAGGATAAAGAAAGCAGGGAAGGGGGCAGGGTGCATGCACCAGGGAGGAGAGGAGCAGCAACAGTCGGGGTCCTGCAGAGGATCCTGGGGTTTCGGATGTGGGGAACCCACCCTGCCTTCCAGGGACTTGCGTCTGGAAAGGAGGCAGACCTCTCTAGACAAAAGAGCTTATGAAACCGTAAAGGTGTCATTTGAATTAGGACATGAGCAAACAACAGAGCTCTTAAGCCCGCTTTCGGGAGCAAAAATCTTAGAGGATAAACATTGAGCTGAGGGTTGGAAAATGAGTGATTTGAGAAGACGAACGTGGGAAGACTCTGCAGGCTGAGTGCACAGTGTCTGTATATTTAGTGTTGCAGGAGCAGGAGGCCAGGAGGCTAAAGGCAAGAGGGGAGGCCAGGCACATAACGTAGCAGATTTGGTTCTGTAGTTATCTAGAGCCAGTCGACATTATCATGTAGGGGAATGATATGTTTATGCCTAGTTACAGTTGTGCACCACTTTGGTCAAAGCAGACTGCATGGGGCTCCATGGTAGAGTGCACTTATCTAGCATGTGGGAGGTACTGGGTTCAATTCTCAGCACTGCATATAAATAAAAATAAAGGTCCATCAACATCTAAAAAAATATTTTAAAAGAAAAGAGTTCACTATAAAACAGTATGCCAGACTTTACCGGTAGCAACTCATCCTTCTTCGTGTTTACCACATCTCTTGATCATATATTTTTCTCTCTTGCTTGATTTAAACTCGTGTTGTTTTATTCTTCATTAGCTTAAGAGCAACAGAATACACCATTATATGTGTGTGTGTCTGGTATGTGTACGTGTGTGTGCGCTTACTCTTTACACACACACCCTATAGCTCAGGTGTGACGTAGGCTATACCTTTGTGACCTCTATGAAGTTCACAGAATGATAAGATCGCCTAACAACGCATGTCTCAGAAAGTCTCCTTTTCATTAAGTGATACTAAACTGTGTCCAAAAAATCTCTACTCACAGTATAGAGGAGAGGTTTGAGAGCCACAAGCACACAGTCAGGGGGCACTCTGGGAAGGACAGGGTCCCTGCCACAGAGAGAACCATGTGCTCACTCCACAGGGTCACATCTTTCACCATCCGTCAATAGAGGCTAATGACAAGATGCTTAACCTAGATCACTAAAAACAAGCTTTGAGAGGGGCCAATCGTGCTAAGTTAAGGCTCTACCCATGCAGCTTAGATCTGAAAATAAATTATAGAACTGAGGCTCTCCATGTAAAGACTTATTTCTTATGTCAAGTTTTTTGGCAAGTTCTGGACAGCTCTGAGTCAAAGGTTTGACTCCCTGCCCACTTTGTGGCACACACCAATTCCTGGTAGCTAATTAAGGACATCCACGTGGTTTAATGTCAGTGTTGTGCTGTCCCCGACAGATTTAACCTTCCCAGTCATCTTAGACCTTAAATTCCGTACACCTGAGCATGCTTAAAGTGGTGAGCTCTGGATTTCCTTCCCTGGATAGAGCTAATTATCCAGGTACTGTCTTGTCTTTCTCCAAACTCAACTTCTCAATGACCCAGTCAATCCCATTTGCTTTCCGTGAGCATCTTTGGCAAGAAAAATGAGAAGATGAAGCTCAATCTGGTACATGTCCCTATTTATCTGTGCTGAAAGGTTATATGACTAAAGGAAAGTTTAGAAAGTCCACGGCAGTTAGGCCTGGGGATGTGGCTCAGTAATAGTGGGCTTGTCTAGCATGCACCAGGCCCTAGATTCGACCCTCAGCTCCACACCCAAGGAAGACATTCTGTGGCAGTTAGACATAAATGTTACATTGACCAGTCTTATTCAGATGACGTTATTCAGTGTCCAGCCATGCAATGCCTAGGACACGAGGTAGTTCATATGCCGTGGCTCCATAGAAGCAAAAGTTCCTTATGAGCAGCAGAGTTGGAATTCCAGGCCAAGTGTTCCTAAAGCCAAGAGGAGCCACTGTGCCCTCCTGCTATCTCAGGAGCAACGCTCCTTTCTCATTCCATTTTGTTTTTTTTTCATTCAGAAATATAACTAACTTTCATCAAAAATATAATGTGCACAAAGAATGAGTTCAGATTTTCCAGGTGTGTCCCCATATCCGAGTTCCCCGTGTTGGGAACATACCAAGCCTTTTGATTGATGCTCCTATTTTTCATGGGTTTTTTTCCCCCAGAAGTCTTTTTCTGTCTTTCTAGGTAATAAGTCAATTTCTATACCATTTTCTTATTTAAAGAGTTGAGCTTTGTGTGTGTTATGCCAGTTAAATATTCCATCTCCTTATAACTAAATACAAAAACCAATAAATGGAGGTATGAATTTTCACAATTTCACATGAGACTGCGTCTGCCTTTGGTCTCGTCAATTTATATGTGGTTATTTCTTATCATAAATAGGTTTTGAGCTGTCAGGATGATCCTTTTCTTCACACATTTCCCAAACAAAAAAAAAATTTTGCAGAGAGCTATCTATACCCCCAAGAAGCATGAAAAATATAGGTTTCCTGACAAGGAAGAAAACATGATAATTGATGACTGAGATAGGCTGCCCTTCTCTGGAGGTTTTTAATTACCACCTTTCATTTACATAACACTTGAAGCTCTTCCAAAAGCTTTCAGGTACATTATCACATTTGTTCTTCAACACAACCCTGCAAGGAGAGAGAGGCAAGTATTACTTTAGGAGAATAAGCTACTAAAACAGAGAGAGGTGAAGTGATTTGACAAGGTCACACAGCTTGTTAAGGCTGGAGCTGGAGCTAAAATTGGGATGATAACTCCACCTTCCATGGAAGCAGCTAGAAGGATCTGGGTTGGCTCCTCTCAATGGTCTAAGGAATATGAGCTGATTGGGAAAAAAAATAGTATTTTAATTTCTTTTATGAATACTTGTCATCTTTCCATTGGCCACATTAAAAAAATAAAATATGGTTTTATTGGAAAGAAGTGGGATTTGGGGCCTTCATTCCAGAATACTGGTTGACTTTAGAGTCAACTCAATGACTTGCTATCTAGGAGAACTGAGGTTTCATTTTCCTTAGCTATTTAAAAAAAAAAGATAATAATAATACCTATCTCATGGAGTTGTGAAGGCTAGAAGGAATAGGACATGTAAAACAAATTAGCACTAGGCCTGGCGCATAGTAAGTGCTCAATGAATGATTGCTGCTATTTGTAGGATTGTCATTGTCTTCTTCATCTTCTTCTTCTTCTTCTTCTTCATCATCATCATCATCATCGTGAGTACAATTCTAAACTCTGTGGGTAATAAGCCCCACATATTGCCAACATGTCATTTGGGGTTCTATTGACCCTTTTTTCTTTTCTGGCCTTGATTCAAATAATGAGGTACGCAATTTCATTGACTGGGTGTGTTAATTAGAAGCTTTTTTAAAGATTTCTCCTGCCCATGGAGGCCACTAAATAATCTCCACATGGGTCAAGCTCTGTAATCACCCTGCTGCCTGATTGATTGTGGAAGTCAGCAGCTGGAGCCATGACAGAAGATCTGTGGCGAACAGGGCGGAGAGTCTAAAGGCCCCAAATCAAGCTTGTCTTGATTCTCTCATTACACCCGAAACTCAACTTTTATCTACATCATAATTAAATAATATGACATTTTCTTAACCAGCATCCTACCCATTTTTAAATACATCTTTTATTAGATGGTAGAGCTTATAAAATATTCATCAACACAAGCTACTGTGGGCCTTTTTTATTTTTTTTTTCTGCTGACCTAACCTCAGAGCTGCTCAAGTGGAAATTAGATTTTTTTTTTTTTTGTAGCTGTTGCTAACTCGCTGAAACTGTCTGCATTTGCTAGATTTCCTAAGGACCAGGAAAAAAAAAAGTAATTTTGTAGGATTAATAAGGGCAGTGTACATTCTTATTCCAAAAAGACACACAAAACGGGGGGGGGGGGGGGGGTAGCAACGCTATTCAGTGAGAATAATTGATATCGCCACACCACCTTCTGCCTTGAGCTCATTGTGTCTGGAACAAGCACACAGGTTCTTTGAATCCCTGTGGAGGATACCTCGGGTGTCTCTCACGTCTCACCTTGAATGAAGGCAGACTTTGGGGGACCTTGTGAAATGGAAGAAGCTTGTGATGTTCATCAGCAAAAACAGACATCAGATTGAACTTTCAAAGAGAACAGGAAAGGGAGATTTTGTGGCTTCATAGATTTTGCTCCTAACTTAGAGAAAGGAACCCTAATAATGATTGTTTATCTGTCCTATGCTCAGCTTGTGTCTGTATATTCTCTCTCTCTCTCTCTCTCTCTCTCTCTCTCTCTCTCTCTCTCTCTCCTCCCTCCCCCCTCCCATCTCCCCCTTTATTCTTTCTCCTAATTAAAACATTCAAGTTTCCAAACGATCATCGAAAGTCTGTTCTTCTGAGGTCCTTACACTGCAAAGACCTCAAAGAACTCTCTCCACATCCCAAGTCTTAACTTTTAGTCCCGGTTTTGGGGTACACTTGGCTTCAGACATCCCGGGACCCTCTTGTGAAAATGTCCAGCAAAACATGAAAAAAAAAAATAGACTAGAACATTCAACTTCGTCAACCAAGTCTCTGGCTACTCTATAGAAAGAAAGCAACTGCATGCCCCTCACACAGACTTGGTGACAAGCCCCAATTTAGTTCCCCTGTTTTAATAAAGTTTAATAAGAAAATCAGCTCAGTGTTTATGTCGCTGAAGGGAAGGTACTTTGAGAAACACAGACGAGCTTAAAGCCCCCCTTTAACAAAACACGTCCGCAGCAACATTGTCTTCCAAAGAATTGTGTTTCCTGTCCAAACACTAATTTTGCAATAACTGAAATTCATCATATTGATTATGAAGAAAATTGAACCATGCGAAATGAAAATGTAACATAGAATTATCCTGACAGCTAAGTCTTCTGCTTGTGGCTTATGGTCTTCAGGGGCACATACTAATAATGTGTCTGAAATTTTTCTATCTCTGGAGTTACCTTAGCAACAGGATGGTGTCAAAGAGTGGTATCTCCACTGGCGTACTTTCCATTTGACAAGAATGTTTATCTTGGCTTCAAGAGAAAATGGAAGCGGTGGTAACCGCCATGCCCTCTTGGGAAAGCTTGACTTTCTCTTTTCGGCTCTCTGTTCTCCTGTTCTCTTTGCTTTGGAATCTTCAGAAATGGAGAGTCCATGTCAGTGGTCACCTGCTTTGGGAGAGCCTCAGGCTCATGACGGTGGGTGAAAAATTCAGATCCCTCCAAGCATCAGCTTAGTTTTGTCACCCTGGGCAACCTAAAGTGACTGAGCCTGCGATGATCAGCCCCCCTACAGTTTCCTGAGGGGGGCTGAGGAGATAACCTCGCTTCTAAATAAAGCCCAGAATGGGGGGACCTGTCCTCCTCTGCAAGACCCCTGAACTTGACACATCTATCTGGTCCACGATGTCTAGACCCAACCCAACACCTGCAGCTGTTAGTCCCAATGCTCGAGAGGAAATTCCAACATTTTGCCCCCAGAAGAACGTGGTGATTGGAAACAGAAGCAGGTGACGCTCAGGGGAGAGAGCTGGCTGTATCTGCTTCTTTCTTCATGATGCTTAATAAATTTGGCTCCTCCCCATCCCACTTCATTTTTTAAATTCTGTTCTTAATCATTCATGAGGTAGCTGGGTTAGAGTTCTATTTACTCGATTCACCGTGGTATTTACTTATACGTTTCACATTTAACATGTCTGAGTTCTGGAACTGCCTAGAAATCAATGGGTACGTTGATTTCAGTATTTCTTTCTTTCCTAAAGTGCTGCTTGTTAAATCAAGGAGTGCCTTACAGTCTATGCCATCTTAAAATGACTGAAATCAGTACTTCTAGCCAAAATCAGAGCCATCTGGATCAGCACCCAAAGACCTGCTCATCTCTGGGATTTTTATGCCCCCCACAACCCCAGGAGGAAGCCCCTGGGCCACTCTGTCAATCCAGCCTCACTTTAGGCCTGTGTGATCAGTCCAGCCTCCTCCAACTCCAGACCTCAGTGAATGCAGGTCCCTCCTCACATGTCACCACGGGGCTCCTGTCTCACTTCCTCTGTCAGTGTCCCCCCACTCACCACCTGCTTGTCTGTGGCTCTCGTAGGTCAGTAAATATGCTCCACCTCTGCTGGGTCCCTCAGGTGTCTTCAGGCCTGGGAAAAAAAGAGAACTACATTGAACATCTTCGTACCTATTTTTGATGCCTTCTCTTGTTTTTATTTTAAATCGAGATGCACTGGGCATATCATAATCACTTCAACTTTATGACCTCTTAAAAACACAAGGCTTGCCCTGTCTTCTGCCTTTTGCCAGATCTTTGTGACACATGGAGCTCTTGGCCTCTGGGGGCACTTGCCATCACCCACAGGTTGGCCAGGCTGCCCTTGCTGACCTCCTCCTATTTCTTTCTGGTGACCACTGCCCTGTCCTTTGCCACACTGGATTCCCGGGACCCATACTGCCACCTCACTGTGGGCAGACCTGCTTACGATTTCATGAGTCAGGAGAGGCAGCGCGGTATGAAGGTCAAAAGCCCAGATGTAATGTCACAGGGCTGGAATCATCCTGGGGCAGGCTACAGAATTTCTCTGAGCCATTATCTCTAAAAATGAGCACAGTGAACGTATCTTCCATCTGCATTATAGGAGCATTAAATTAAAATGTATGTAAATAGCTGAGCACAGTTTCTATCGTACTAAATATCCTATCATCATTAGCAATTAATAACAATTATTATTAGGCGACTCATGTGAACGCAGACAGCAAGGGGGAGGGGGGCTGTGACAAATTCTAACCACTAACTTTCCCTGCTTTGTCCTCAGAGCTGACCTAGTGGTATTGGTGTGATCTTGGAGCTCTGCGATGACCAAGACACACATGGGTTTTGGAAGGGCAAGCATTCGAACCCCCTTCCCTTTACCAGGCAGGCAGCCATCGGAGACAGCAGTTAAGCTTACCTCATGCTGGCCACACTGAGGACACAGAGAAACAGAAGGCAGCTTGTGTTGTCAGGCTTGATCCGCTGGCCCCACTGCCTTGGGCCTGTGGGAGGGCAGCACATCACGGCAAAGGACATGTGGCGGAGCAGGGCCACTCACCTCCTGCTAGAAAGCAAGACAGAGAGAGAGGGGATGGGGCCAGGGTCCCACAGTTACCCCCAGGGCATTTCCCCAATGGTCTAAGGACCTCCCCTGGGTCCCACCTATAAAAGGTCCCATAACCTCCCAACAGCATCATTCTGGAGACCAAGCCTTTAACACACAGGCCTCTGGGGACACTTAGCACCCAAACTACAGCATGACTTAAGAAACCAAGAAAGTTCTAACTCTCTGTGCTGTAAAGTGAAGGAATCGAGTATCATGGAAGTCAGTCAGTCCCTGCTATGGCTTGTGGCCTGCAGAATTCAGATGCAGTTCCATCCCCATGTGCAGTATTACGACAAGGGGAGCTTAGTTCCACTAGGGTGTTTAGAGGTATTTAGGATTAGATAAGATCATCAGAGTGAGGCCTCCATGATTGAACACTGGTAGCTTTATTCCAAGAAGAAGAGAGACCATGTACACACATGTTCCCTGTCTCATCACATGATGCCCTGACCTCTTTGGGGATTCTGCCAGCAAGAGGGCCATTACCAGATGCAGCCCATTTTCCTGGGACCAAAATCAACCTCTTTTCTTCATAACTTACGCAGTCTCTGGTGGTGTGTTTTAGCAATGGAAAATGGACCATCACAGTCCTCCGTAAAATGTTGAAACTAGATGCTGTAGCCAAATTAAGACCAAATGCCTGATCATCAAGCTTCTTTCCAACACTGAGATTCTAATGCTTAGGAATCAGAGAGCTTTTCAAAGTTCATTCATTCATTCAACATTAACTGTCAAAGAATACACCATTCCAAGTGGTGTTTTGGTGTGGAGAAGGCAAAAGTCCCCCCCCCTTTTTTTTTTCTTTTCTTAAATCATAGCTTTTGTTGCTCTTTCAAACACCAGGCATTAAAATATGATTTGTATGGTGTTATGAACAGGGCTTTTCTCTAGATGACCAAAGAATAAAAAACCTCTTAAGTTCATTGTTCATTTATTTATTTCTGAAGTGACTGACAGTAAGTTTAATTTATGAACTACAACTGTTTTCTGTGCTAGTCTTGTTTTAAGATTTTCCATCATTAGCTCAGTCAGACACGCTTCACAAAATTTGATGTCGGTACAGAATCTTTAGGTGGATAAAGACAGAATCCATTGTAAAACAGCTTAACGAGGCGAATCGTATATTTTTACATTGCAGAGCAGGTGATAGCAAAGAAAATTTGTCCTTATGACAGAGGAGAGAAATAGTTAGACCTAATCCTACCTGGGTCTTGCTCCTTAGTTAATTATCAGCTGATGAGGCTTTTTGTTTAGTTCATTGGGTCATAAACACCTTCACAGAGAACAAGAAAAGATTTTCAGCACATTTCCCAAAAACGAAGAACTTTTATGGCGAAGAGATTTTCACTGTAGCTTCCTTTCACTGAACACTGATTCCATTAGTAGAAGAATCATCAGATTATTCATGTCTTCCTTTTGCAGAGAGTGGGTTTGTGACAGAGACTGTCACACTCCTGCAAGATGTTTCCCCCCTTCTTTTAAAAATATTAGAATCTCACACATATGAGTTTGTGGGGATGAAGCCAACTACGACGTCCAACCATGAAGCTCTAACAAAAACAGATACATATTAGAATCTCTGGGCTTTCTCTGCACCCTTGGCCACAAAAAATGAGACTCACTGCCCAGTCTTCCTTGCAACTGGGCGTGATCACGTGACTAATTCTGCCTAATGGGAGAAGATGATGTGTGCCTCTTCCAGGTGGTGCCTTCAAGAAAGGGTTCATGCCCACAGGTTAGAATGCCAGGTGCTAGAGCAGCCATCTTAATCATAACTAAGGAGAGCCAATCAACAAACCAAAGTCCCTAAGATGACCTAGGAGGCCCTACTTGATCCATCCTGGCATGATGTCTCTCACCTGAGCTACAACTATTCTCCCATTGATGACCTCTTTGCTATTTCCAGACAGGCCAGATGTGCTGTGGCCACTTTGTACTTGCTGAATAGTCTTTCTCCATAGCCACATGGCTCACTCCCTCACTCTCCTCAGTCTCTAGTCAGACATTAAGACAGATGAGGCTGTTGCTCCTGTGGAGTTCACACTAAGAGGAAGATGTTCATCATATAATCGCCCCCAACAAAATGTAGCAAGTGAGGGGAAGGAGAGGTGGCAACGAGAACTAACAAGGGAAGATTTAACCTGGTGAGGGGGCTGGAGGAAGACACCCCATGGAAGGCTGGTTTCTGAAGAGGGAAGAATTCTTATCTAGGGAAGAAGGAGAAGGAGCAATCTTTCAGGCCAAGGGGACACAGCCTGGGCCAAATTCCTGGGATGGGGATTGGGTAGTAAGTCCTCCTGGGACAAACAGGAGACTCCCATTGGCTGGAGCACACAACGGGAGCTCCCTGTCTCAAAGCACTAAAGAAATAATTTTAAGACTTTTTCTCACAAACAATGCAAGCCCAAGGGGCTTTGGAGAAGGACGGTAACGTGAACAACATCTGCTTCCTGCCGGCCTCCCTAGAACCTGAGTGCCAGCCGAGCTGCATCCCCAGAAGAGGTGAGGCTCCAGACTGGGAGTCGTGCTCCATTACAACTCTGTTATTCATTGCCTCACAAATGAGTCTCGAGAACTTGCCCTGGAGGCAATGGGATGCAAATTCAAACGAAGCGGAATATTGTAATCACGTAAACACAGATGAAACAATGCCAACCAGTTGGGGCCCCCCGTGGAGAAATACTCCCCAAACTCCCTTCCAAATTGTCTTTATGGAAATTTCATAAAAATGTGCCATTATTAAAACTGAGTAGCAATTATTTCTTTCTTTGGTTCATCAGTTGTGGGAGGAAAAAAACAATTAATTGTGTTCTCCTTCTCTTTTGGAGTACATCAGACAACCATGGAGCCACCAGGATTGACAGGACAGGGGCTCGGTGCCTGAAGAGGAGGCAGCAGAACCCGGGGAAGCGTTGTCACAGATGTGGCTCGGGAGGGGGGTGCGGTTAAGAGAGTGGTAGTGGCAGATGTGGCCGCTGCTAACAAGTGCGCTCAGGAAGCCCAAGTCATTACGGTATGTTGACATAACATTTGCCGACTTCACAGGGGCCATCATTGTAAATTAGATTTAATATTGATCAGGCTGCTCACAATCAGGGCCAGGAGAAAATTGGACACAGAGCTCTTAGTCAAAATTGGCTCTTAAGATTCTTCTTTCTAATTAACATAGAGGAACAGAAATCCAGAGTCTGTCTGGCTGACCCAGCAGGGCCTAACGGCTTTCCTGGTCCCTGGGGGTGGTGGGGAGGTGACAGCGGTTCCCATAGTCTTTCTATTTTTCTCTCCCAGGTCGGTTCTGCGGCTGCACAGCACAGGAGAAAGAAAAGGTGAGAGGTGTGCTGTGGTGAAGAGGGTGGGGGGTTCAGAGCGCAGATGGCCACGTTTCTCACCCAGGTGTCACCTCAGAAAGCTGAGAAACTTTTTTCAGAAATTTGGTTTGGTTTGCCTTTAGGTTGGTTTTTAAAAAAAAAAAAATATGCACCAAAAAAAATTTTTTTTTAAGTTTACTCAGGGTTGGAAGGTTTGGAAAAGCTGCCAGTCTACAGACCTGCTTGACTCTGGAGGCAACGTGGAGAACAGACATGGGTTCGAATCCAGACTTTACCCCTTGATGCTGGCCAACCTTAGGCAAAGGACTTATTACCTCTGAACTTCAATCATCTCTTCTACGAAATCCAAATAATTCTGCCTTCCTCAAAGCATTCACTGTAAAGAGTAAGCAGAATAATGTGCTTCTTATGTATTCAGCAAATATCAACGGAATCTCTCAGTGGCTATTATGTGCTTATTCTTATTATGATGATGATATCCTTTGTTCTATTAGATCATGATATCAATACCACTAATAATAAGAACATCATAACTTTTTACCTTTTTCTTCTTTTTTGGTCCGAAGATTTGAACCCAGGGCTTGTGAATACTTAGCACACACTCTATCACAGGCCTAATTTTTTTGCTTTAAAAATTCCAAGACAATTCCAATGCAAGTGTCAGAAAGTGGCTCTAAGGCTGGGCACGGGGATGCATGCCTGGAATCCCAGCGGCTTGGGAGGCTGAGGCAGGAGGATCCCAAATTCAAACCCAGCCTCAGCAAAAGCAAGGCACTAAGCAACACAGTGAGACCCTGTCTCCAGATAAAATACAAAATAGGGCTGGGGATGTGGCTCAGTGGTCGAGTGCCCTCCAGTTCGATCCCTGGAACCAAGTGGCTCCAAGGCCATTTTAGACTTCTATGCTTCTCTGTACCAACTCCAGCCCCAATCTGGAGGACTTGAACTTCAAGTTTACTTTTATATCCCTTCCCTGAACCTAAGAGTTCTCAGAGCTTAACCTGACCACTCATGGACTTCCCAAGCAGGAATTCACAGATCATGTCTTACTTCTCTTTGTATCTCTAACACCTTTCAAAGAACTTGGCTCATAAAAGTAGGCCCAGAACCAGGGTGAGATGAGCAAGTCTTCTTACACATAAAATCTATGAAGGCAATCACCCCCAGACACCAACTGTGCTTTCGTGACCCTGAGAGTAAGCAGCTCCTTAAATCTTATGCTCTAGGAGCCCTGCCTGCCTCACCTGGTCCGGTCTCAGCTAAGAATAGATGCTTCATCAAGATGACAGGAAGAAACAAAGGAAGGAAGAAAAGAACCACACAGTTGTTCTCTGACCAAGCCCCCCAATACAACTGCTACCTTGCTGGCTGGGTCACATCTGGGAAGGAACAATTTTGAAACCAGAAAGATTTTAGGAATCTGCTTTTTACCAACCATCGATGCCAAAAAATAAACCATTTTTAAAAATCTGAACAACCTTCTCAGGTTTATCTCACCTGAAAAGAATTCTTAGCTTCCTGGAGTTATTGGCCTTCAGAATTAATTGCAAAACTCAAATGCAAGCAGAAACATCTGCTGCCCTTAAGTAAAAGGTTAACCAGGCAACTGAAAGAAACAGATCCCAGGGCTCGGCTTCCCGCTTATTAATTTACAAACCCTGCTTCTTCCTGTTCCCGCTAACGATTTCCAGGAAGAGTGAATCAGGCCTGTGTTCCTTTGGGATTCTACTGTCTCTCAGGACCATTTCTTGCACAACAGACACTTTTCTGTAGGAAAAGAAAAAATGATAAATATAATTTATTTTACATATTTTATATTTTATATATATATATATCTCCCTTTAACTGTCATGTGTCATTTAATTCCAGCTTCTTTTTTCATCTCTAATAACTTCCTTCCCTTGGACCCCCTAGGGCCTCCAATTCATCCCTCCTGTTACCCATTTTATTGGACTTATCCACGCTTGGACACCAAACAGCAACTGTAAAGTTATTTTTGGAGTAAGGTCATGCATTAAATTTTTAAAATATTTTATCATAAACAATACATGTGATAAAATATGCACACATAAAAAAGCATCTAGACAATGATAAACCACCAAAATCTCAACCATATACTATGCATTTATTATGTCCCAAACGATTTCATTTCATCCCACTACTAATGAACACTTTTCTCTACATAAAACACGCTGTGTGAGCTGGATGCGTTTTTCCATGATCTTCTTTACATTTGAAGGCACACATTGCAGTATTACTCTGATTCCTGATGCTCTGAGGAAGCCCAGGGTCTGGTTTTGCCATACACAGGATGTCTGTTATTATTAACAATCCAGGATCTATTTTCTCATTTCTGGAAATAAGACCCCAATTTTCTTTTGTAAACCACCTTTCTCAGGCCCCGTGCCCTGGATGGGATGGATCCTTCTGTGGTTTCAGAGATGGTTCTGGCTTCTAGGTCTGGCCAATCAGAGACGTGTCCTATCTTCCTGCCTTTTGCAATTGGTCCAGGGCAGGCATGCAGCCGAAACCAGAATATTGGTCTGCAGAGCCAGACCATTAGCTGGAATTATTGGAGAAGAGACCTCTTTCTACCCAGGATGGTGATAAGCTGAGAGGTGCTGAGTGACAGCTTTGCCAGCATGCAGGAAGGACCCAGACTGCAGATAGCAGACTAGGAGCGAGGAGAGCAAGATTCCTGAACACCTCGTATGCGCTTCTGTGCCAGAAGGTGGACTTTCATTAAGTAACTTATTTTTAATTAAGCCCGTGTATGATGTATGAGACACTCGTCCACAACAGCCATGATTTAAATCCACTGGAGAGAAGTGACTTCTGTACTACCCCAACACCGTGGCCCACACCACTTACTGACTCCTCTCTCAACCAGATCAATTGGGCGTGCCCCCAGGCCATCAGTCCACATTGACCCCAGACCAGCTCCTGCACATGTGTGCATGAGGTATCCCTATGTATGTGGGGGTGGGGCAGAGCAGCTTCTGTCCCTTCTCACAGAGAGAAAATGGAAGCCCAGAAACCCTCGGGGTTTTTGATGATTCCCTCTTGATGGGCCTGACCTGCACACACAAACCACGTTTCTCAGCCTCCGGTTAAATACTTGAGTGACTACAGCTGAGTCCCAAATACCGGGGTGCTTTATTTCACACTCCAGAATGGCTGGGATTAGGTGAGCTGCACCTTCACACCCAGGAGCCGCAGAGGCTAATGAAAGCTGAAATGAGCCAGGCGCGGCATGCTGGGCAAGGGGAAATGGATGGACTTGGGAGAGAGTGGCTGCAGGGAACCTCTCCCAGGCAGCCATCTCTAATTGTGTGAGCAATAATGCCGGCGCTATGGGGGGCTGAAGGCTTGGCAGAAGTCGAATGTTGCCTAAATGAGACCTCACCGAGTTTTTAAGACTTCTCACTTGATCGATAAGACCCGAATGCTACAAGAACCGGGGTGATACTGAAATGGCATTCACACAGACCTTCAGCCCACCCAGCGGATATGGTCAGAAAGTTCCAGAAGCCGGTGATCACTAAGGGCACCGAGGCACTCCCAAAGGACCTGCAGGCAGACTTAGCTCAGCCTTCTAGGATCCGACTTCTGATTCTCCTTAGGTTTTTCTCTACATGTGTATCTTTCTTCTTTGCTTTCTTCAAACCGCTTTCGTCTCCTGCTGCACAGCGTTGGGGAGAAGCAAGGCTGGAGCGAGTAACACATTTTTAATGATGTGAAACAAAGCTTTAATCACCCTAGTTATTTACAAAAATAATGTCTTCCTTACATTTGGTTTTAATAGCACTTTGTCCACAGCTTTCATCAAAACAACGACCCATCTGACTTATTGGGAGATTATATGAAATGTCAGAAGATCTCCCCAGACTCATAAACTGCTTCCTCGCCAATCAGGATTTTAATTTTGGATGGGGAAATAATAAATACAATAATTATTGAACACTGTGACATTAACTGATAAAGAAACCCGCTTCCCTTGAATTGTCAATTTCACATTGGCATAAAAAATAGATTAGTGACAATTTAATCCCACATCTGGTGACCTTTAAGTAATGCTGTTAACACACCACAGCTTTTGTCACTAGAATGTCACCAGCCTTTTCTCTAAGAGAAATGATACCTCCACCTCTTCCTTTCAGAACCGTCTCCAATGTTTGCTGATGTTTAGTGTCTGGCAGCAAATCTAAAGGGGAATGAGAGATCCAGATGCACCAGGAAATCTCGCCAGCAGCAATTTTTAAAATAATCCTATCATAATTTTACCATGTGAGAGAAAAGATTAGGTAGAGTTAAGAACTCACAGAACCCTATTATACTTTGCATCCGTGGGGACATCTGCTCACTGCTGTATACCCCCTGGGTGGGCAGCAACCTTAGTACCAGCACTGAAGGGCCAGTTAGCCAAGTCCACAAGATTTTAAAAGCTCTTAGACTGCTCCTTGTAACATTGTCTGTCATATCCCACATGCCAAAAATGGAGAGCAACCTTAATTTCCACTAAAAGAAGACTGATTAAATAAATTGATTCATCTGTGTAATGGCGAATCACACGGATGCTAAGACAGAAATCATCTGTCAAGTGCACTGACATGGTAATTCCTTCATGCCAAGCTGTAAGCAGAAGAGAGAGGCTGCAGAACTGCCCGTGGGTTTTTAATCTGTAAATGGAGGCAGTCATAGGAGCACCAGCCTCGTGGAGGTGTTGGAAGGAAGGAACGAATCCACCTCCTGGCCCCTTTGCTTCTTTGGTCTATACTTGTTGACTCCGGTTCCTCCCTGAAGCCCACGGGGGTCCAGGTTTCAGCCCTTGGTCACCTTCTCTGTTCCTCTCAATGCCCCCGTTGGGCTGTGAGCCAGATCTCCCTTCTCATCCCACTTGACGGTCCAGATTGGACCCACGGATGGCCGCTTTCTCCTCCCCACATTCTCCAGGACTCCACGCCTGCCCGGCTCCTCTCCTGCCCTGCTGCCTGCTCCTGATGGCTTTGCGGGCACCTCCTCTTCTCCTGCTTTGGTGTTGAGTGCCCTGGACTGTGTCCCCAGTAACCCCGCCTCGACTCCAAATCTCGGATACCATAGGTAAACCCACGACACCCACAGGGACACCTCCATCCCCCGCCTCTCCCCGGACCCTGTCTCAAATTCTCGACTTGCCTTGGATGCCTAACAGATTTCCAATCTCAATGCGTCCAAACACAGGCCCAGAGAGGCCCCGAGCGCTGTTTCGCCCCAGCTGGTCTTTACTTGCTGATGGCAATTCCATTCTTCCAGTTCCTCAAGTCAAACCTTGGCTTAGAGTTGCCCAAGTTGCCTCTCCTTCCTCCACACTCCACGTCTGACCTGTCAGGACACGTTCCTGGGCTGAGCAGAATCCAACACCTGAGCAGCTTATGCTTCCAGCCTCCTGCCAACAGGGGCCTCCCGCTTCTGCCTTTATTTCAGAAAGTCTCTTCTCAACGCAGCAGTTAAAGGGATCTTCTCAGGCATAATTCAGGTCAAGTCTCTCCTTATATCCAAACCTTACAGCAACTTCCCATTTTATTCAGCAGCCCTTTCCTTGCTATTCCTCAATCAAGCAGTGTCCTCGGGGCCTTTTCACTGACTGTTGCCTCTGCCTGGAACACACTTCCCCAGATACCCACAACCCATTTCCCTACCGACTTCAGATCTTTGTTCTCAATAAGGCCCACCTTGATCACCATAGGTCAAATTACAAAATGTTATCTCCAGGAACATCTAAGCCAACTTTCTTTGCTGCTCCTTTTCTTCTTCTTGATATTTTTAATCAACTGCACAATTTACTTATCAGCTGTGTCAGGTGTTTATTGTCCACATTGTTCCTCCCCACTAGAATATAAACATCACCAGAGTGGGGATTTTTTTTTTTTGTCTGTTTCCCTCACTATGTATCCCAAGGCTATTGAATAGAACCTGGCACATGGTTGATGCTCAATAAATATTTGCTGAACAGGTGAATGAGTGGACATAATAGTTATAATTTCTTTTTTTAAAAAAAAATTTTAATTTTTAGTTGTAGTTGGACACAATACCTTTATTTTACTTATTTATTTTTGGGTGGTGCTGAGGATGGAACCCAGGGCCTCGCCCGTGCTAGGCAAGCGCTCTACCGCTGAGCCACGACCCCAGCCCCCCCTCAAGCACTGATCTCATCACTGATCTCACTCATCACTGATCTCATCACTGATTTCTCAAGCACTGATCTCATCAGCATTAAGCTACACGTTGCCTGTGTTCCCTCATTTAATTCTTACATCAATGGAGGGGCAAGAAGAACAGGAAGGGCCAGTGCTGGGAATGGGAAGTGTGATGTTGGAATTCCCACTAATTGAAAAAAAAAAAAAAAAACACTGTAAACCAGAAGGTTTAATAACTCACCAGGGTCACCTGCTAGTAGGCGGCAGAATGAATGAGGGGAGGCAGAGGAAGGTGATGTGACTCTGTCCAAGGGACACACCAGCCACTCTACCCTGCTGCTCCTCCTAATGCAGCCCAACCAGTTAAAACCCACGTAGCCACTCAACCTCTCGCTCCACCCTTTTTTGAATTCCTACAACACCAGCTGTTCAGAGGAAGCCCACTAACGTGAGCAGTGCTTTAACTTTGTAAATAAAACAAAAAAAAATTTCTTTTTTTTTTTTTTTGCAGTGTGGTCCTGGGTGAAATGCGGAATGGGACCATGAGCCTTTACTTCTTCTTCAAGCTTTGTAACTTTATTGTTAAGTTCCAAATAACCTTTTGCTTCCGGGAGTGGTGGTTTAGTTTGTTTATTTCTGCTTTAAGGGACTGTATCTCTCCCTTTGGTCCAACTTATTAGCTCTAGTCATAAACAGCAATCTGTGAAACGCGATGGTTTTTTTTATGAGGTAGTTAATTCTAGTTTGGAGCTCTTTGATATTTCGGAAAATTTTTAATGTCAGCGCATTTACTTCTGTATCTGTGAATTCTATTTTGTTCGGGAGGCTCCTATTTCATGTACGAGATTAATGTTAGAGCCTTGCTGAAAAGACTGTCTTAAATTTAATATAATAGGTAAAAATCATAATTTTTTTTCCCTCCATAAACTAAACAAGCTCTGATTTTCTGTTTGACTGGCAAAGTATTCATGACTCGGGTGATAAAATCAAATTCAAATATGTTAAGAGGAAATGCTCTCACAGATATTTTTAGAGCTTCTCTAGGGTCAGCCAGGTTAATGTTAAACCAGCAATTAACCATACTGATTTTGGACACCTTGCTTCATTCTCTCACTGCAGATATGGGTGGAGCACCCATCTCTTTCTGAGCCCTTTCACTCCTTACAATAGCCAGCATCTGCATCCCTTGTCTGAGAATTCTCTTTGGCCTCCTGAGCCTAAGCACACAAGCTTCGAGTGTCAGGAAATCTACCCCCTGGGAGCAGCCTTCAAGAAAAGGATAGGTACATACTGACCCCAGATCCCTCCCTGCATAAGGGGCGGGTCTCAATGGTTCCTGTGTGACCCGTTGATAAATGTATCCTTTTATTATCTGCTGTTATGTTTTGGATGTGAGGTGTCCCCCAAGAACACACATGTGAGACATTGCAAGAAAGTTCAGAGGAGAAATGATTGGATTGTGAGGGCCTTAACCAAATCAGTGAATTAATCCCCTGATAGGGACTGAGTGGTAACTGAGGGAGGTTGGGTGTGGCTGGAGGAGGTAGGAATTGGGGGCGTGACTTGGTATCTAGCAAGTGGACGCTGTCTCTGCTTTCTGATCATCATGAGAGCTCCTTCCTTCTGCCACACTCTTCTGTCATGATGTCCTGCCTCACCTAGAGCCCCAAGGAATGGAGCCTGCTGTCTAGACGTTGAGACCTCTGAAACCGTGAGCCCCCAAATAAACTTTTCCTCCTCTACAATTGTTCTGGTCAGGTCCTTTAGTCATAGGAGCAAAAAAAGGTGACTAAATCATCTGCCTCCCTTTCCTACACAATTCTCCTTTCCCTAGCCAGTGTTTCTAGAATCTCCTCCCAAGTAATCTACTTGCAGCTGGGCACAGTGATGCACGCCTGCAATCCTAGGCAACTCAGGAGGCTGAGGCAGAAGGATTGTGAGTTCAAAGCCAGCCTCATCAACTTAGTGAGGCCAAAAGCAACTTAGCAAGACCCTGTCTCTAAATTTAAAAAAAAAAAATAAATAAAAAGGGCTGGGGATGTATCTCAGTGGTTAAGCACCCCTGGGTTCAATCCCTGGTACAGGGAAAAAAAAAGATAAGTAATCTACTTGCATTCCTAGAAGACCCAAAATACCACCCACAAACATGCCTCTTCTGGAACAAGGATTGTTGAGCTGAAGGCCTCAAAGAACAAATAGATGCAGCAAAGCTCTCTGCTCTCTGGGAAGACAGCTGATGACCCATTTCAGCCTGTGGTCCCAAAGGAATCTGCAGCAGCACACTTTACCAACTGACCTTTATCTGCCAGTCATTTGCCTTCCCCTAAATTGCCACCCCTAGAGACTCAAGATCTTTTTCCCTCTCTCTTGTCCCTTCTCTAAAACTTTACCCTCTTCAGTGAATATTTATTGAGCACCTACTGAATATCTGGATATTGTTCTTATCATTGAGATAAGAACTCTTGTGTCTTCGTGAATGTTACATTCTTGTGAGGAGAAAATAATAAACTAAGAAAAATATAAGGCAGTTTTTGTTGCTGTTGTTGTTTGATACAGGGGGATTGAACCCAGGGGTGCTGAACCCCTGAGTCACACCCACAGCCCTTTTTATTTTTCATTTTGAGATAAGGTCTCACTGAGTTGCTTAGGGCCTTGCTAACTAGCTGAGGCTGGCCTCAACCTTGTGATCCTTATGCCTCAGCCTCCCAAGTATCTGAGATTTCAGGTTTGTTCCAACACACCTGGTGTAAAGCAGATAAGTAGAAGAAAATAAAGACAAAAAGTAAGATAGGACACGCCATTCCTATCAAGGTGTGCAATTGTAAATAGGCAGTTAGTGAAGTTTGAACAAGAGGATAAAACATGGACAAAGACCTGAAAAGGCATATGGATCCCTATAGCAGTGTCACCGACACTGGAGGAAACCAGGGGGAAGAGACCAGACCAGTGTCCTCCACAATCAGCAAGGCCACTGGGGCCAGAGCAGAGTGAAGGAAGAGGAGGGTGATAGGAAATGAGCTGTTTCTATTATTGCTATCATACGATGTGGCTATTTTTGTCAGTATTATTATTAGATCCTGTTCTCTTTTTTTCCCACATTTTATTACTAAAATTGCAGAACACTTGCAAGATCTTACAGTGAACACGCACGTACACACCACCTAGATTCTATGATTTTGCCGTACTTGGGTTTTTCAAATGTCCATCCCTCTATCCATTTACCAAGCTAGCTTTTTTAAGTGCATTTCCAAGTAAATTGCAGACATTTAACAAATGCACCTATTACAGAGATATTGTTTCTGAATTTTACAATAATATTGCAAAATAGATGTTTGCACGATAACCTCCCCCCCTCCGGCCTTTAGAGGTGGGCATGCTGAGACTCAGAGAGGTTGAAGACCTCAACTAAGGCTGTAACACAAACACGGGGCTCGATGGGCAGTTCAAGGGCAGCGCGCAGACTCTCTCCACCACTGACATAATTGCCACTCTTGGCTGACAGATTAGTATGGAAAAACGGACAAGGACTCGGCAAGTAGCCATGCTCTTCTCTCTCAAAGGAGTTGATTTCCTTACTATTTCCTCTGCATCTAATAAAGCAAAGCCCCAGTGATGTGCTGGCAAACATTTACTAGTAAGCTCTTTGATGGGGTTGCAGAGAGAGGATGTTCTGGTTTGCAACACTTACCAATTCCTATGGTAGCAAATTCCCACCATGACTGATTTCAGGCTGGCCACCTAACATCAGGGTGCCGGCTCGTGAGAGCTGATGATGGCCACATCCAGCACAGCCCTGCAGATATACTGTGGATAATAAATATCAATTGGACCTTACCAGAACCAGAGTCAGGTCAACCAACACCTAGTGACAGTACCCAGTGACTGCTCAAAAAATATTGATGCTAGTGGTAGCAACAATAAAGAACTAAACCCACCTACCAATACAGCATCCAACATCTGCACGTACACACACATACACACACACACACACACACACACACACACACTTTCTTCCCAGGGTGGATGGTAGTGCATTTGAATGAGGGTATCAGACACTCTCTATATAGCACATTTGTATAAAGCGAACTTCTCCACAAAGAGTCTTTGTGTAATTTCTAGCTCTTGGTCCATGGTTCTTTTTTTCTTTTTTCTCTGACCACTCCTGCACCTCCCTGTGCCATGACCAGTGCTATTCTTTGGCAAGGCCACCCTTGGTTTTCCCTGATACCAGAAGACACTATATTTTGCACCCATTGAGTTTCTAAATCATGGAAAAGACAACTCTGTCTGAAAAGTGTGACGTCCTTCTCCTCCTTGAGCTCTCTCTTGGATGAAATGTTCTCCTACCCAGAGCACTTTGCAGAGCTGACCCTGATGGTTGCTCCTCGTGCCATCTGAGGACGGCCTGCAGCCTCCATTCTTTTTATTTCTCCATCCTGACTTCTTGCTGTCTGCCTCCTTCGCACCAATTCCTTCCACATCCTTTCCCCAGGGGCCTCACTCACCTAAGAGAGCACCCCTGATCCTGTCACTTAAATCCCCCATCTTCCAGAATCAGCTAAGGCCTTTCCAGTGACTTGGTAGGTGGGTCTAAGTTCAGGTTTGCAGAGACGGGCTTTTCTGAGCTGAACCTTTAAGGGTTGCTTCCTCCTTCCCTCCACAGCCCACCTCTCCCCTCTCCCCCTCCTCCACCCCATCTTCTTGCTCAATGCCCGTCCCCAGCCGTCTGCAGTGCAAATAACAATCATCTCTCACAGAATCGGCACGAACAAAGTCTGACACTTACGACTTTAAAGCATTTTTTATGGTACGGCAAATCCCATTACCATGCAACAAAGAACAGCTAATTGTTAAGAATTAATAATGAGAAATAAGTATAGATAATGGTTTAGCTGACACTGTCATATTTTAGTACAATATGTTCTGAAATATTTGCTCCTTTGGGTTGTGAATGTGCTATTTTTGTCCCTAATAGGCCAATAGAAGCCTAGTGGAAATGAGAAGTTTTCTCAAGGAAAGTTATGCATTCTGAGATTCCCCTGATAAGGGGAAGGGGTCAATGTGCCTGTAGTTTCTGTGCTTCATTAAAATTCTGCTTCCGTCCTGTATAATGTGAGTAATATTAATTTTCTAAACATTCGTGTACAGCAGCTGCTAACTAATTTGCATAACAGTGTTCCTATTCTACAGGCATCTTTAAAAAAGGAAAAGATGAAGGCTGACTGTCTACCTAAAGGAGTGCCTCAGCCTAACCCGGCCTCAGAACCACTTGAGACCAAAGGATGAAAGATATTAGGAACACGGCCTCCCTGACCAGGGCGTGTCTGGAACCCACAGAGCTGCCTTAGACCCCAGGGCTGGTGTACCTGGAATGACCCACGGGTAGTGACCTTCCCCTGAATGCTTTCATAGTGGCCCAGTTTGTGTGCCCTGGACAAGCTAATGAGTGGGGTCTTTCTGAAGTCTGTCATACCAGATATAGCTGCCTCCCCTCCCTTCCTGGTCCCCACCACTGAAGTCCCAGCAAGGACAGATACAGTTAAACCTGCCCAATGTGCTTCAGGGAGGTCAGCGTGCCTGGTCAACTGTCGCCCATTTGTGTTTCAGAGGCTTATTCTTGGGCATCCTCCACCCACCCCTCCTCCAGAAAAACACTGAGATGCCCAGGGTCACAGTCAGAATGTGATTCCTAGTGCTGCACTTAGACACTTCTTCAGGCTGAACTTCTCCTTCTGTCCTCTGCCAAAAATGACCTTGAACACTATTAAATCTCTCTCTCATTCCCTCCAGCAGTCCTGTTCTTTCAGGGATATTTTCCAACTCTGCGTTCATCTGCCTATGTGATCCATCCTCTTTTCCTTCAGGCTCGGTCCCCGGCTGGTCTCTACAATTTTACCTTCCACTCCTCCTTCCCAAGTGCCCGGCAATCCCACCACACCAGCCTACTGGCCGCTTCCCCACATAAACCAGGTCAAGTTCCTCCGCCGAGTCCTTACTGAAGCTCTTGTCTCTAGCCAGACAACTCACCCCTCTTCAACTGCCAGATTTGACCGTCCATCCCTTTTGAATTCTACGAACAAAGTTGATCACTTCGATTTTCAAACTCTTGTGGCTTTTGTCCATACCCATCATCTTGACCCTTGTCTTGCTGTTGGTTTATTGGTTGGTGAGCAGCACTCAAGGAATCTTTGTCAAATGAGATTTATCTTCAAAATGCACCTCCACTAAAAAAAAAAAAATGTAAAAAAAATTGACAATTTTGTCAACTTATATATTCTCATAATTAGAATCAGCTCAGGTAAAGCCGAATGGTCTCTATGGATACTCCATACTACTGTCTACCGATCACTTGCCATTTATGTGCATTAGTGTGTTTATTAGCCAGAGTTCTCCAGAGGAATAGATCCAACAGGACACATGTACAGATATTTAGAAAGAGATTTATTATCAGGAAGGACTAACACTGACAAGTCCTACAATCTGCTCTCTACAAGCTGATGGCCCAGGACTGTGTGGTTCCTGTCTGAGTGTGAAGGTCTCAGAACCAGAAGAATCAATGGTGTAAATTCCAGTTCAAGTCCAAACACCTGAGAACCAGGAGCACCAATGACATAGCACCAGTCCAGGGGCAGGAAAAGATGATGTCCAGACTCCCGCAGTCAGGCAGAGAGAGAATCCCCCTTTCACTACCTTATTCCCCAGCTGGCCCTCAACAGATTGGATGAGGCCCACCCACATGGGGACTGCAGTCTGCTTTACTCCATCTCCTGATTCAAATGCCTCTCTCATCTGTAAACACCCTCTCAGATCATATATGCGAAAATAATGTTTAACCACATGTCTGAGTCCCCGTGATCCAGCTGCGCTGACACATAAAATTAATCACAAGCACTTTAAGTAGGTCAGTGTTAATTCTCACCAACAAGTCCTACAAGATGTGTATTCTTATGGTCTCCATTTTACAGATTCTGAGCTGAAGAGTCAGTGAGGTGAAGCGACGTGGCATAAACTACTCAACTAGCAAGAGACAGAGCAGGGACTCAACCCTGGGTCTAGACGCCTCCAAAGTCTGTGCATCTCCCATCCCACCTGCTGACCCTGACACAATAAGAGGACCCCTGCTGCCTCACTTCATGGAACAGGTCGAAGAAAACTCAGGACAGGGGCCAAGAGAAGGGGCTGCTCCTCTGTACAGGCTTCTCCCCAGCCCACCTGCCATGCCACCCGCTTCTCTGGGGAGTGTGGGCAGAGTTGCAAAAGTCCAACCTCCATAAAGAAATGTTGAATGAGCACCAGTGCCACCGAAAGGTTATACCTGATTTTCCTTTGAGGCTCAGCGGGACCCCAGGAGAAGTGGCATCTACGTTCACGGTTGCAATCTTTCCCTGTGTGCCCCTCTCCTCTACCTTTCTGACTCTTCCATCCCCATTTTGGCCCAAGGCTCTCCTTCCACTCTCTGCCATTGTGTGATCATCCCTTCCCTTTTTCATATGGTAAAGCTCAAGAAGCCCGTCCCCAGAGTCACGGCCTTCTCAAACCGTTAAAATTGTCCAAGATGCAAAAATTGAAACAATAAGCCAAAAAACGAATGCAACCCCAGAGTGAAAACTCAGCCTGCAAAAATAGTCAGAAATGCAAAATGACTGTCCTCTGCTCTGCTGTCACTGAAGGTTCTATGACTGACACAATTTACCTTCACTCTCAATGTGGTGCCGGCCTCAACACTCACTAATGCAGTCAGCAGGGACATTCTACACACTCTCTCCCCAGGAAGTCAACTAAGTAACGGAAGAAAAGCTAATGTTAGCATCAGAGCTTCGAGTTCATCGAGAGTCACAAGACTAGGTCCTAAATAATAAAAGTAGGAGATGTGCTTCATAATGCATTTGGAGAAATCTCTACCCAAACTGGATTTCAACTGAGGGGTGGTGGAATATTCTATTTTTTTTTCAATTGACTACCATTGTTTAATGTATAGAACTCAAACACTCATCAAAGCATACTTAGCACGTAAGTAGGAAAGCACCAGGAACTGAAGTCTGGGGACTCCTGAGCACCTAGATCCAAAGATCAGTTATTCTCTTAACCAAGAAGTGCCTGAGGGAGAGATGGACCAACTTCAAGTAGACTGTGAAGGAAACCATCCAGCGATTCTGGAAAGAATATCTTCAACCAGAACAGTTCCCCGCAGAAACTGGCACAGAGTAGACACTCAATATACCTTCACTGAATGGATAAATGAATTTTGGAAGTAAAAGGAAAATGAGATTATTAAGGGGATAAAACATAATCATCTACTTCAGTAATATTTTTCACTTTTCAAAATCTTGCTTTAAAGGTTATTAAGCCTTCATGAAGACCTTCGGAAGCAACACTAATATGACAATTAAATATGATCTTTAAATTCCATTCGATAACAGGCTTTTGTGAATTTACTATGTCCCCATGGCTGGCCATAAGACTTTAGAGCATACCAAGGTAAAATGGAGGTGGGCCCTGCCATCCAGAGGACCTTCTGGTGACAGTCCCTTGAGTAGACAAAGCAGTAATCTATCTTGTACGACTTAAGGGACGGCCCCCATTCAACACTGTATCCCCATTACCCCTTACAGGGCCTTAAATTACACCATGACAGATTAATTCCTTCAGGTCCTAAAGGTTAATTGAATCTCTTAGCAAAGGCCAAATACTCCTGCGATGAGTACCTTCTTAAGCCATTATCACCCAAGATGGGACCCAAGCCTTAGATCACAGCTGGCAGACAGAGGGATGGAGGAGTCATGGCAGGAGAGGCTTCAAGACTGAAGACGTGGAGGAAGGAAGCACCCAAGCACATCACTGATTTCCTTAAGTCCCCTTCCCTCACTTTTCCATGTCCCCTGTCCTATTGAGAAAGGTGCAGAAAGTTCACATCAGCATCTTCCCACATATTCTCTGAATGCCTTTTTCAGTGCCTCATCACTGGTTTCTAGGCTCAACACCTGCATTTTCTACCATGCCTCTAGGCCCTGACCCAGTACTAATGATAACAGTCAGCACTCCATGGTACTTAGCTTGGGTCAGCCAGTATCCTACGAGCTTTACAAGAACCATCTCAATTAATCCTCACAACCATTCTCTTCCTATTGTACAGGTGAGAAAACTGAGGGTCAGAGAAACTAAGAAGATCATTGGCTTTAAACCTCAGAGCCAGGATTGGAATTTATGGAAGTCTGACTCCAGAGCCCAAATTCTTTTTTTTTATTGGTTGTTCAAAACATTACAAAGCTCATGACATATCATCTTTCATACATTTCACTCAAGTGGGTTATGAACTCCCATTTTTACCCCAAATACAAATTGCAGAATCACATCGGTTACACATTCACATTTTTACATAATGCCATATTAGTGACTGTTGTATTCTGCTACCTTTCCTATCCCCTACTATCCCCCCTCCCCTCCCCTCCCATCTTCCCTCTCTACCTCATCTGCTGTTGTTCAATTCTCTCCCTTGTTCCCCCCCACTTTCCCCTCACAACCTCTTATATGTAATTTTGTGTAACATTGAGGGTCTCCTTCCATTTTCATACAATTTCCCTTCTCTCTCCCTTTCCCTCCCCCCCACTCGTCTCTGTTTAATGTTAATGCAAATTCCATAATTTTGTCATTTTTTAGTGCTGCATAATACTCCATTGTGTATAAATGCCACTTTTTTTTATCCATTCATCTATTGAAGGGCATCTAGGTTGGTTCCACAGTCTAGCTATTGTGAATTGTGCTGCTATGATCATTGATGTGGCAGTATCCCTATAGTACGCTCTTTTAAGATCCTCAGGGAATAGTCCGAGAAGGGCGATAGCTGGGTCAAATGGTGGTTCCATTCCCAGCTTTCCCAGGAATCTCCATACTGCTTTCCAAATTGGCCTCACCAATTTGCAGTCCCACCAGCAATGTACAAGTGTACCCTTTTCCCCACATCCTCACCAGCACTTGTTGTTGTTTGACTTCATAATGGCTGCCAATCTTACTGGAGTGAGATGGTATCTTAGGGTGGTTTTGATTTGCATTTCTCTGACTGCTAGAGATGGTGAGCATTTTTTCATGTACTTGTTGATTGATTGTATGTCCTCCTCTGAGAAGTGTCTGTTCAGGTCCTTGGCCCATTTGTTGATTGAGTTATTTGTTATCTTATTGTTTAATTTTTTGAGTTCTTTGTATATTCTGGATATTAGGGCTCTATCTGAAGTGTGAGGGGTAAAAATTTGTTCCCAGGATGTAGGCTCCCTATTTACCTCTCTTATTGTTTCTCTTGCTGAGAAAAAAACTTTTTAGTTTAAGTCCCATTTGTTTATTCTTGTATTTAACTCTTGGGCTATGGGCATCCTATTAAGGAATCTGGAGCCCGACCCCACAATATGTAGATCGGAGCCAATTTTTTCTTCTATCAGGCGCAGAGTCTCTGATTTGATATCAAGCAGAGCCCAAATTCTTAAACTCAGCACTATAATGCTATAATGACCTATCACTCAGATAGAAGTCATTACAGTAGCCCTATTAGGCTGACGCAAGAAGCAATGGTCCTATCCTCATCTGGGTTAAAGGTCCAGTTCAACTCTGGGACTTTGGTCCTTAGCATTCTCACATTTGAAATGGAGTTAATAAAAATCTACTTCAGAGGGTTTGTGTGAAGGATCAGATGAGTAAATGCAGAAAGTGTTTGGCACAGAGTGAATAGTACATAATAAATAGTAGCTGTCAGCCATAAATTCCATGCCATGTGCTGCTTCTGTTCTGGTGATGCTCCTGTTGCCCTCTAGGGGTCACTCAAGCCTCCACTTCCTGCCTATGACACTATCTAGTTGACGGTGATACTCGATCTGACTATACCTTCAAATCTCCTAGGGACAAATGCATATATAGTGCATATATACACATATGTACAGGGGCCTGGACATTAGTTTTTGAAAGCCTCCCAAGTGACTCTGATGTTCAGCAGGGTTGAAAGTCATTGCAAATAAAGAACTGTTAGGTAGAGCCAGGGCCAAGCCCTTTTTAGAGTAGATGCCTAGATAATGGATGTTCACGGGAAGAAGTTCAAAGTTCTAGTGATAAGAGTTCCAGGTTTGGATTCTGTTCTTTGGGATCTTTATTGTAGATTCTCCCTCTTTTTAGAAACCCTCTTCTGGTTTATGATTAAAAGTACTAGCCAAACTCTGGCCGCTGGCCTCTGAGCTTGACTCTGACCCTAGTGGCCGGAGGAGATTCCCTACAAGTGAGGCCCTGATTGCTACTGGGACATATCCTCTCCCCCGCCTACACCCGGCGCAGTTTTCAGCCAGCTGTGGTTACAGACTGTGGCGGAACATGATGCTGTCCCTTCTTCCCCACCGTTGACCCTCCACAGCAGCCCCGGCACACAGAGCAGATGTCCCACTTCACCCCAAGAACATGACGAGGACCAGCTTGGTCTCGCTTCAAGTAAAGTCCCCTTTAAAATGTGGACTGAAACAAGACTCCTGGCCGCAGGGTCTCTGTACCCCCCAATTTTTTTTAAATAAAATGCCTATTAGATTGTGTTGATGACTATTTCTAGCTAATTACAGAGTCACAATTGCAATCCGGTCCTTGCCTTGTCAGTTGCTGCCTTGGTGGCAAGTCGGGTTCAAAAATTCCCTCTCCTGCTCCCTCTCCAGGTTCCTGGGTTCCTCATTCATTATTTCCCCTGGGCTATGAAAGACCCCCAGAGAAAAGCACGCTCACGATCCTGAGCAGGGAATCCAAACAGTTAGTAAATGATCTGGATGCAAATAAGACCCTCACCTCTTTCTTATTCAGAAGAGGTGAAATGTCCCCACTTACCCACTTGTCACCCGAAGGGGGCTGAGCGCAGATTCGCCAAACTTGGCAGCATTTCACTCCGAGACAGAAAACAAACATGATGAATTTCTCCTCCAGAGATAATTTTGGTGATGTGTATAGGCCACGGAAAATGAGGATGTTATGACTTTAGTGCTGTGATAATATATGGCAGTAATTATATTAACAAGGGAAATTACATCCCTCTTCAGCAATTTCAGCTCCTACCACCCACATGAATAGTGGGTAGCTGCAAAGATGCTGAAACGGTGCTAGTAAAACAGGGGGAACAATATTTGCTGAATTTAGAACCTACCTTAATCACTTTTTTAAAATGCATTGAGCTCCTACTATGCACCAGGCACCATATGAGCACAGTGGGGAGCAAGAGGATGAATCCCACAGGGCCCCCAACCTTCAGGTGCTTACTGTGTAATCATGGAAATGACAGGAATCTCTATACTACCCGGTAGGAAGGAGGCCAGGGGAAAGGTCCAGAGAGAGTTCTATGAGGACTAAGGAAGGGAGGCCGATCACTTCTAGAGGAAACCAGTTTGCAGCTCTGTCTGGCCCAGAAAGCAATCAGGCACCCAGGAGGTGACGAATAAGCAGCACTCCACAGTCCTCCAGCTTCCAGAAAAGCTGCAGACAATTAACACTGGAAATGCTGCCCACTGACCTGGCCCCAGAGACAATCCACCAGAATGCTCCATAGCTGGATGGCCATGAAAGCAAATCTCATATTCTGTAACTTCAGAAATACCTTCTGAGAATCTTTTTGACAAGAACTTATTAATGTGTGGATTAATGGACTATAAATAGGGATTAAATGCATGAACAAAACTCCATGATTCATTCTGAAGTTTTACTGGAACCAAATTTCAGATACTTGTTCTGCTCATATGTGTGTGTGTGTGTGTGTGTGTGTGTGTGTGTGTGTGTGTGTCATTGCTTAGCCAATGCATTTAAGCAACTGAAATGACGGAAAGGTTAAAAATTATAAAACTATCATGATTTACAAGGAGGTTGATTGCCTAGAAACCTAAAAAAATCAAAAACCCTGGGCTTGGCACATGGTAGGCAAACGTTCTATCACTGAGCTACATCCCCAACCCTTTTTATTTTATTTCAAGACAGGGTCTTGCTAAATTGCCCAGCCTGGCCTCAAATTTGTGATCTCCCTGCCTGAGACTCCCAAGGAGCTGGAACAACAAGTGTACGCCACTGTGCCTACCCGGTTCTGCTCACTTTTACCACCTTGATCAGCTTTTGTTCCGTTCTTTTCATGTGCAAGAAGATTTAAGGAATTCCAAGAGAAATAAGAAATGAGATATTCCCTAAAAGCGCTTGGAATCTCAAAGAGGAGAGAGACATATACAAATAATCATAAAGATGATCTGCTGTTATATCAACATGGTCTGGTGGAATGAGTGTTTGGTGTGGAATCAGATATCATCGGGCTACATTCCTACTTTACAGCCTATCAGTTCTGAGACTTAAAAGAATTCTTGAGTCTATCTAGATTAATCAACTTTTCTCTATCTGTAAGATGTTCACATCATAGGGCTATGATTAACGATATAACATCATGGAAGCATTTTGTCTAATCTCTACAAATGTCTAATGAATCTGTTGAATAAATCAGGAAATGGAATTATCATTAAAAAATATTTTAAAACATGTAGTTATCCTCAGAGAGACCATCTTGCAGTTGGAGGGACTAGGAAGGCTCCATTGGGAAGGAATCATTTGGACAGGACCTTCAAGAACAGGTAAGGACTGGTCAGCATACCGTCCACCTTGGCTTGGGGAGATGAGTTGATCAGGGCTGTGCTGAGAGATGACATTGGGTTTTTAGAAGGCTAAAAATTTTGTAGGGCAACATACTTGGCCAACTGATTTCACTCTCAGAAAATCAGGCACTTAATTCATATGCACTCCCATGGAATCCAAACATTCATTGGTACCCAGAGTAAAGAACACTGGAAAAGGCAAAGAAGAGAAATTCTCCCAGTATGCAGAAAAGGGAAAGCTTCAAAAGGCTAGTGTAACATTTATGCCATAATATTTTTTAAAAAATCCAAACGAAAGACCAATCCTTCCTACAGATACTGATGCAAAAATTCTATAACACATCGAGAAACAGAACTCAGAAAGTATCAGAGGAATAAAACATCAGAACTAAATGGATTTTGCCCTGGAATTACAAAGAATGCTAGGGTTAAATATTAGAAAACCTATTTATAAAATTCACTTTATTCAAGCAGATAAAAGGAGAATATTACCATCTCCACGGGTGCTAAAAAGTCCTTTGATAAAATGCAATCTCTATTCCCAATTTTAAAAGAAAAAAAATTATGAAATATTAATAGATTCCTCATTAATATGATAAATATATAAACACATATCAATCCAAAAGTTAATATCACAATTAATAGAAAAATACTAGCACATTTTTATCAAAGTTAGAAACAAAATTTAGTTGTGCTATAATATTTCTTATTACCCTGGGGCACCTGCCTAGCCAATGCATTTAAGCAACTGAAATGAAGGAAAGGTTAAAAATTATAAAACTACCATGATTTGCAAGTAAGTTGATTGCCTAGAAACCCCAAAAAATCAACTGAGAAATTGTTAAAAACACTAAGAGTATTTGATAAGGTAGTGCTAAAAAGAAAAAAGTAATGTATGAAATCAATAGCCTTCATGCACACACATAACTATTAGAAGAAAAAAATGAAAGACCTTTATTTACAAAAGCATATATACACACACACACACACATATATATATATATATATATATATATATATATATATATATATGAACCTTACATGCCTATGTATGAACCTTATAAGAAATATGCAGGAGCTACACAAAATAACTAAAAAGTTCAACAAGAAATTATGTAAGCTAATGGAAAAGAATACCACATTCTTAAAGTCTTAGCATCACAGGAATAATTCTCATTTAAATTAATTTAAAAGTTTATACAAACCAAAAAATCTATCAAGGGAATTTTTTTGGAACTAAACTGATTTAAAGTTCAAAGGGAAAAAGAAGGAAGAATACTAGGAAATTCTGGCGGAAAATAAAATTATGATGTGAGATTAGCCTTACCAAATATGAAAATGTAAAATAAAACTGTATGAATTAAATAGCATGGTACAAACACATAATATGAATATCCAAATAAATAAAATGAACAGACAAAAAAAGACCTGAAAAAATGCATATTCAAATTAATATATGCTAAAGATATTTCAAATGAGTGGGAAAAGATAAAATATTCAATAAATACTATTAGGACAACAAAATATCCATCAGAGAAAAACACTACATTTTTCCATCACAATTTTTTCACAAAAATACACCCCAAATTAGATCAAATATTTAAAAGTAAAATGTAAATTAAAGAAATTACATGTAAGAATTAAATAGATAACATTAAAGAATTAGAAGGCCGGGCATGGTGGTACATGCCTATAATCCCAGTGGCTTGGGAGGCTGAGGTAGGAGGTTCATATTCAAATGGAGAAAGCCTTTCTAAGTATTACTTTTTAAAAACTTTAGAATTCAAAAATACATGATTAAAAATTTGACTCAGGCTGGGCGGGGTAACACACATCTGTAATCCCAGGGGCTCATGAAACTGAGGCAGGCGGATCACAACTTCAAAGCCAATCTCAGCAACTTAGCCAGGCCCTTAGCAACTCAGTGATACCCTGTCTGTAAATAAAATATTAAAAAGGACTGGGGATGTGGCTCAGTGATTGAGTGCACCTGGATTCAATCCCCAGTACAAAAAAAAAAAATTATCTACATTTTTTTAAAAAATCTGGAAAAAAATATAAAAATGGGCAAAAGATATGAATAGTTTACCAGATGGAGAATACTAAAAAATGAAAATATATGAAAAATTGTTTATTTTACCCATGATAAGAGAAATGTAAACTAAACAAGATATCCTTTTTCACCTGACAGATGGACAAAGATCTAGACTGTTTGATAAGATACTATTAACAAGGATGTGGGCAACAGTTTTTCTCTTCATTTCTATTGAGATTGTAAATTGCCACAGACACTCAAGAGAACAATTTGGTAATATCTATTAAAATTAAAATGTCTATACCCTTTGATACAATAGAGTTTCAAGGGAATTCATCCTGCATACACTATTCATAAAAATGTGCACATTCAGAGTTACTCCCTACAGTATGACATGGGCAAAAGAGGTCCCTTTTGACTGATTAAGAGGGTCCTATTTCTGACACACAAAATTAATTTACTGAAGAGCAGGAAGGCATCTTTGTCATAGAGGATCTGCCACTCAGCACAATTCAGTGCAAATTTAATCCTAAACATACATTCACATGCCTAATATTACTCAGGTCCCATGGAAAAACAACTTCTCATTTTTTTTACCTATATCTTCAAAATAAAAGACAACTCTGTCCAAATACTGTGGAAATTTGTGGGTTGGGCCACTGCAGGTCAGCAAAGACCACTGCTTCTAACAGCAGGAAAGATGTAAGCTACCAAAGGTTTTTGTAAGAGCAAAGGCAAATGCACCAACTTGGCTGAGTTTCCCGCTGGGTAGCAGGGATGCAGTAGATTATTGCATTCTTTCTTTACAATGAAGCTGATCAAACATTTTATTGCTTTTTGTTTTGGGTTTTTTTTTTTTTTTTTTTTTTTTAGTGTTCAAAGTATGATGGTCTCCATCCGCAGTTGCTGAATAATGGTTGAGGAACATTATTCAAAATAAACAATTAATATTACTTCTATATTACTCCTAATTGTAACATGATATGATTCCTTCTAATTTGGCCGCTGGATGGATATTGACCCCAGAACTGAACAGCTTTACAATTATATGAAGTTATATTTCATCTCAATTAAGATATTTTAGTGATATAAAAGTATTCCTTAATATTTTAATTAAATATTAAATGAGGCTTAATTAAATTTCAAATAAAAATATGTAAGAAACAGCTAATTTTAATTTTTTATATTCAATCCATTAAAATTTTCCCCTTGCCTTTATACTTAGATTGTTCTTTTAAAAGAAAAACAACTTTTTTTTAGAGAGAGAGAGAGAGAGAGAGAGAGAATTTTTAAATATTTATTTTTTTAGTTTTTGGCGGACACAACATCTTTCTTTGTATGTGGTGCTGAGGATCGAACCTGGGCCACATGCATGCCAGGCGAGCGTGCTACCACTTGAGCCACATCCCCAGCCCCAAGAAAAACAACTTTTTGAAGACATATAAAAGTTAATTTTAATTAATCAATGGTTTACACTTATATTAATTTACAATTTAATAAAAATTTATGCAGTTTGTACACTTTAGATACAACTATATTTGTTACCTGAAATCATTACTGTAGTGGAATACAATTAAATAAAAATCTTGACTACAGTAACATAAGTAATTTTGCTAAAAATAAAGATAGGAAAAATAAATTTTACAGCATATATATAACAAATTATGAATTATATGCTTTACTTTATTATTAATCCAAATATTGAAAGTTTATTACCAGAAGTACCAAGACATGTGCAATAATAATTAAATTCAGTCTTTAATACTTTCCTAATTTTCAGTTATGTTTTTAAAAAAACATAGTTTTATGCCCATTTTTCCATTTCATGCTATATAAATATATTTGTCAGAGTAAAGAAGTAGTACAGACTTTTGTTAACAGTTTATGAGCTTGATTTATAACTTTTAAATTGTTAGCCATATTATGTGGGAAGCCATGTGCACCCTTCCCCTGAGCCCCACAGTCGTTACAGCAGGGTAAGTGCGTACAGCACCGGGTATAACAGACAAAATTCTGCCAGATCTTACATGTCCATTGACATGGCCCTGGTTCAATACACTATGTGTAATATCTTTTGTCTTAATTTTGGCTGCTATAAAAATACCATAAACTGAGTAGCTTAAACAACATTTATTTCTTACAGTTCCTGAGGCTGGGAAGTCAGAGATCAAGAGGTCCGGTGGGGACCCTCTTCCAGGTTTACCGATGTCCATCTTCAGCTTGTAACCTCACATAGCAGAGAACAGAGCAAGAGCAACTTCTCAGTCTCTCAAGAGGGCGCTAACCCCACTGGTGAGGGCTCCATCCTCATGACCTGATTGCCTCCCCAAGACCTCCTCTTTTCATCACATTGAGGGTTAGGATTTCTTATGTATGTGTATGTGAATGTATGTATGGCCCTTTATACTGAATCACATTCTATCATACACATGGTGTGGTTCATTCAAGGTAAATAAAGAAAATATTTATTATCTGTAATTGATAGATTAAAATCCTGTAGAAATTTATGCAACTGGTGCTACATTTTGTTCATACTCCACAACCCACACAGCTGTTATAAAAACTTCTTCATGGTTGATTGTTTACATTACTCTGGGGAAGACAGCTATGCTCTGTGGAAAAGATGGTAGAGTCACTTCTCCAAATTAATGGTGGCCTCCATTAATGTCATGCATCCACCAGAGTTGAGTTCAGGGCCAGTTTCAGACTCACACTTTTTGGAGAGAAAGAGATAATATATTTTGCCTTCTCTATCATTTATTTTCTCATCTCCTGTACTTTGTAATAAACTGTTACATAATTGGAATAAAATGTAATAGATTTGCCTGAAATTTTTTTCTTTTAGGTGATGAAACATAACCAAGAAGAAAAAAAAAATCTTTTCCTTGCTTTTAATTTTTTTTCTTTTTAATCCTCTTTCCTATGCCTTTTGATTAAGACTTCTTTTAAGATCGCATTATCACATTTTTCTTAATTCCACAATCTTTTCAACTCTCCTCCTTTATTACTGTGCTTTTGTATCCTTTTATTTTCCAAGTCCCTTTCACGTTTCCTCCCCTTTGTTTTATTTCCATGGGAGCTTTTATTGTCCTCTTACTCTTTATTTTTAGGCCTGACCTACCAGCAAGGAAATGAAAAGGGAAAATACAGCAGTGTCACCGCCGTGGAGGTGGCAGACAGGTGCAAAAGAGGAAAACATTTGAAAAGAGAAAGACTGGGGCTAGGACTGGATTTTTTTTTTTTTTTTTTTTTTGTCTCCAAGGTATAATACTTTGCAAGATGAAAAATAATGACATTTACACAGGCACCTATATGAAAATGTGGCTTGCCAAATGTGGAAACCCTGAGAAGAGAGTTTCCTTTAATTAGAATCTTGGTTCAATGTCCAAAGGACTGAGCCAAATTTACTTTGAAGGCATGAGCGCGAGTGTTACCCTGTAGGAGGCCAAACTTGACAAATTAACTCTGTCTCCCTCTTGAAACCAACTCCCTTGTAAGCGAAATTCAGAATTCTGCTTGAAGTTTGTTAATGTTGATTTAGATGAAGCAAACCCAAACTCCTTAAAGTTATCTATTCAATAAATCAGTTAAGAATGGCCACGGTCTGACTCTCAGGCAGAAAGATCAACAATCAATATTAGAAATTTTGACAAATAGCTGCTCCCATCTCTATTTAATAGGCATTTTCATGTTTCTGGCTGGCTGTTTACTCGCCCTCTTTGCTGGTTTGATTTATCTTTCACCTGTCTCTCTCCCCACAGGCTTTGCCTGACTCTTTAGTCCATCTATAATTCTACCCCAGCTATCCCATAACCCTGAGAGCAGCCACAGATCAAAAATGAACAATTAAAATAAGAAATGGATCTTCTTGAATGGGAGCATGCATATTTTATAAAGTTTTTGTTGCCATTGCAGTGAACCAAACTAAATCTGAAAATTCATCTTGCAAAGGCATGAAGAGAAAAGGGTGTGTGTGAGTGTGTGCATGCATGAGTGTATGTGTATCTATGTTTCTGTTTACATGTCATGAGAAGGCAAAGGCGAAAAAAAATAGGTAAATCATTTTTATCTACCTGGCATTAAATGTCTGGCTGTTTGCAAATATGTATGATTACATTTTTCATTTAAAAAATGAAAATCTGAATATTAAGTGTGCATAGTCAATGCAAATGACTTTCCCTTTGCCCTAAACTCTTTTTTTTTCATCTACTCCTTCTCCTTCCCTCATCCGCCAACCCTCACCCTCATTTTCCTTTTTCCTATCTGGTATTGCCTAGATGTTCTGTTCTGTTCAGTTTAATTTATCCAAATGTCATACCCAATAAATAGCTGAATTTCCACTTCGTTTCTGCTGAATTATTGTATTACTTTTAAATAACTTGCATCTGCTCTTCATTCTCCCATCTGCTTTTCTTCTTCTCTGCCTTCTCAACATGAGGCCTGGCTGCAGTTAGGGACAGTGGCCAAGTCCTAGCTCAGTGACTTCATCATGCTGGACTCCCGTGATTTTCTCTTTTTAAGCCACTGACACAAAATTAGTCATCATTTCTGAATCTCTCAGAAGAATGCTGGCCACAGGCAAAGGTGTGAGGTAGGTCAGATGTAAGGGGGCTGCCACCCAGACTTTCAGGATTTTTTTATTCATTTTGCCACTTTTCTGCAAGGGTCCCCCAGACTCTGGACTTACTTTCTGGATCTTTCCCTCCAATCTACATCCTGCAAAAGTTCCATGCCCAGGGTTGCTTTTCCCATTGCATCATTTCTAGGAGAAATCTGGTAGGAAAATTCCACCAATATGACAATAAAAAACTTAATATTTCATCCTTCATGGAATGAGCTTCAAGATTTATGTTTCTGTATTCTATTGTTAATACGGGCCTGTGGGGCAGCACCAGAAAAGTAATCAGCTATAACCAATTTGAGGCACTTATAAGCAGACATGGCTGCTCTCTTAAATGCTAGAGTTTGATGGAATTTGGTGGCATTTAAAAAAAAAAAGAAAGAAAAAGAAAAGAAACTAACCTTTCCCATGTTTTTATTATGCTCCAGAAACCAGCTTAATTTCACCCTTTCTTTTAACCAATGAAAAGTAGGATACTCCCCACAGTGAAAGACAACAACAAAACAATCATATACCTGTAAGAAATAAAGGTGGGATTTGGACGACTCTGATAAAAACTCAGCTGTGGAGCCAAATGCTATGTCCACTGCCCCATCCTACTTCTTGGGCCAGAGCCATAGAATAATAACTTCCCTCTGTTTTGAGTTTCCAAGCATCCAAGACACATTAAGTCAGCACTATTTTAGAGATACAGACAAAAGAGTAGAAGTGAGAAACATCTTGGAGTGGATGGTGAATTGTTCCCAGAAGAGAAAGTCTGGGCCAGGGAGATGGTGCAAGGGAGATGGGCCAGGGAGATGGTGCAAGAAGGTTCCGACAAGATACCTACTTCTTTGAAGGTCTTGTGGTTCGTGCTATGGATCTCAGCCCTGACACCAAAGATGCTGTGGAGGCTGTTGTTCTAGAACAGGATACAGGCTTTGAGAGGGACAAACTTGAAGTAGGATAACCGTTGGGGGGCTACATTGTTAGCTGGGCAAGAGTTGATAGTGGACTCAAGTAAGACAACGGAGAGTGACAAACTATATTTAGAAGGTACTGTTGGTAGTTTTGATCCCTTGGATAAGAACAAGAGAGAAGAAAAAAAAAATTAGAGGTGTATATTTTTCCTATGTACTATTCCCCAGTTCCACATTTTTTTTCTTTTTTAATTCAAAGGAAACCATTATATTCAACTGGAATGCCTTAGAGCAGATTGCCAAGTAGAATTTGTCAGTATTTGGGGCTGGCAAGATTATGCCTAATGTGACCATTTTTTTTATTTTTTGACCAAGTATTTATTTTTTATACATGGACACAGTATCTTTATTTTATTTATTTTTATGAGGTGTTGAGGATCGAACCCAGTGCCTCACGTGTGTGAGGCAAGCACTCTACCACTGAACCACAACCCCAGCCCTCAATTTTTGACCAGAAAAATATTGAATCACACACAATTGAGGTGAAATGTTGCTCTTAGAAAGGAATAGAATCCTGACTTTTATTTGGAAAATTGCTTTTCCTATCTCAAGAGATATTCCTGACAGAGACAGTCTTTGTAATTCTTGGTTATGTATACTGCAATTTGATTTAAGAAATCGTTTGAAAGACAAATATTTCCATAGTAAATATTCCCAACTGCCATCTTTGGAAGGGGTAATTTGATCAGTGGTACCGTGTAGAACTGCATTATAATTGGTTTCTTCAAGTACCCACACTTTAAAAAAAAAAAAGAAAGAAATCATAACCTAATGTCTAGGTAATCTGCTTTGTAAGAAATCCTGATGGCAGGATGGGGTTAACAAGTGTTTATGGAGAGATAACCGGGAGTGATGAGCTCTCAAGTTTTGATGTTTATTAAAGAGTTTATTGGAATCTCATAGAGCAGTAACAAATGATCTAATAAAACAAATAAGATTAAGCAGTCCCAGTAAACAAAATTATAATAAAACTCCAGAAGAGTTGAAGCAAACCATTTTTATTTCTTTAATTCCCACAAAAAATTATATTAATATTTCCAAATCTTATAAGGGGTTTTGGAATTAGGAACCTGTTTAAGCATGAACATAACTGTTTGAGTCATGATTCATGTTATTCATGAGTTCATTTAATGGACTATTTAGGCACATTAGCAAACTTTTTAAAAGAAAATAACTTTTCCTGGCATCAAATAAGGGGAAAACCGTGAGAATTAATCAGCAAATAATTGGTGTATGCTGGCATGATTTTGTTGGAATATGAAAACAAAGTAAACAAACTAACTTAGAAGAGAGGTAATGGGGTTGGTTGAGTTAGGGGGAAAAAACTTTCTAAAGGGAGAAATGTTTGTTGAAGGAAGTTATCAGACCCCAGGAGATGCTGCCCTACAGCCTCCTTTTCTGAAGATCTTACTAAAGGAAATAAATGACTGCAAAGCAAATAGAGGCCAGGCAGGACCACAAGCAGCCTCAGGATTTCCATATCTGACATAGCCCAGGAGCCATGATGACTGTGTCCAAAACAAGGTCCTAGGTCATGGAGAAGCCAGCCTGAGACAGATGGACAGGATTGAAGGTGTGAGGTCACCTCCTCATACAACTATAGACAGCTCTAAATACTCCATAAGCACTTTGAAGTTGTGGGAAGCTCCTCAGAATCTAAGAGGTGGTGATAATACTGATACTGACTTTCTTTTTTATTTTTTATTTGTTCTTTTTAGTTATTCATGACAATAGAATGTATTTTGACATATTATACATACATGGAGTATAACTTCCCATTCTCGTGGTTGCATATGATGTGGAGTTACACTGGTTGTGTATTCATGTATGAATTTAGGAAAGCTATATCTAATTCATTCTACTGTCTTTCCCATTCCCATCCCCAACCCCATCTCTTTCTTCCCCTTTGTCTACTCCAATGAACTTCTCTTCTTCCCTCCCCCAGCCCATATTGTGTGTTAGCATACACATATCAGACAGAATATTTGGCTTTTGTTTTGGGGAATTGGCTTAGCATGAGAGTCTCCAATTTCATCCATTTAACAGCAGGCAACTGCCATAATTTCATTCATCTTTATGACTAAGTAATATTCCATTGTGTATATGTACCACATTTTCTTTATCCATTCATCTGTTGAAGGGCACCTAGGTTGGTTCCATAGCTTAGCTATTGTGAATTGAGCTGCTATAAACATGGAGTGGCTGCATCATTATAGTAGGCTGATTTTAAGTCCTTTGGGTAAATGCCAAGGAGTGGGATAACTGTGTCAGATGGTGGTTCCATTCCAAGTTTTCTGAAGAATCTCCATACTGCTTTCCAGAGTGGTTGCCCCAATTTGCAGTCCCACCAGCAATGTGATACTGAGTTTCTACCACCTTGGTACAGTAAAGACTCGACACCAAGATGAAGTTGAGACACGGGAAAACAAAGACAGTTCTTCTTGGCCACCTAAATAGTGGCCTGGGACTCATACCTGATACATGTGGGAATTTCTGCACCAACATGCCTGCGTGAAAGATTTTAGGCCAAGTTATTTCAAGTTTCTCTGCAGAATGAGGTAGCTTCATGGAAGCTACTATTGATTTTAGAACAATTGAGAGACTTTAGTGAGAGAGTTAAAAGACCACAACAGAATGCTTGCAGCCTCCTGGGTGGATATGTGCACCACGGCGGAAACAAGAAGATAAGGTAGTTTCAGCCTGGTAACAGATCAAAAAAATATGTGGAGGCCTAAGAAGATACTCAGAAAAGCAGCAGCACCAAAGGCAATTTATAAAGACCTCTTCTGTTACCCTGGATATGTGAACCTTTTTCTGGTTGGGAAAGGGTTTTAGAGAGAGAGAGAGAGAATTTTAATATTTATTTTTTAGGTATTTTTTGGCGGACACAACATTTGTTTGTATGTGGTGCTGAGAATCGAAACCTGGGCCGCACGCATGCCAGGCAAGCGCAGTACGCTTGAGCCACATCCCCAACCCAAGGGAAAGGGTTTTAAAGATGGTGTGTTTGCAATATATCACCCCAATTTTATATACACAAGTCTAACCCCCCCAAGGGGATGTCATTAGGAGCTGGTGCCTGGGGAGATAATTAGGTTTGTATGCGCTCATGAGGATGAAGCCCCATAATAAGTGTAGTGTCCTTCACCACATAAGGATTCAACAAGAAAGCAGCCATCTATAAACCAGGAGACAGCCCTCACCAGAGCCTGGCCAAGCTGGCTCCCTGATCTAAGGCTTCCAGCCCCCAGAACTGTAATAAAAAGATGTTTTGTCATTTAAGCCACCCAGGCTACATTATTGTGTCATAGACTTGAGTTGAAGAGACCAAGTAGGTTTGGTTGCATTACCAAAAAAAAAAAAAAAATCAAAGTAGGTTTGGTTGCATTATAAAAAAAAAAAAAAAAAAATCAAAGTAGGTTTGGTTGCATTATAAAAAAAAAAAAAAATTTAAAAAAAAGAGGCCAATGGTAATGCCAGGGCTGGTGACACACAGTCCCTGCAGTTGTGACACATAAATACTTACTCTGAGATTCCTAACCACTATCCAGACATCAAGTTTTGAATTTTATCTCTGGGTCTCCTGGCACCCAAAAGAAATGAGAAATGTGAGTAAATTACATGATTCACAGTTTTTAAAAAGCAACACATACCAGTTCTTCTAGACACCAACAAAAAAAAAATTAAAGAAATACATCATTTCTGTCCTTATTCCATGGATACTGCTCAAAAGACACATGTTTTCCTGTGACAAAAACTCTTCCTTTTTTTTTTCCCAGAAAATAAAGGCAAGATTTCCATGGATTTTTCTTGCTTAAGCTCTTAATAAAACCTTAGCTTTTAATAAGGTTTGCTGTTTATGAACCCATCTTTTCTGCATATGTTTTCTGCTAGTGTCAGTTCTGTGACTTACGACAGAATCCAAGTTCCTAGCACCGCAGCACTTCTAAGGACTTTACAAATGTGTGTTTAATAGTAAGGATGAGAGAGGGTGCTGACCTAACTAGGAGTCTGCCACAGATGGTATGGCCTAAGCCAATGGACATTTCTCACAGTTCTGGAGGCTGGGAAGTTCAAGATGGAGGTTTCAGGAGGTTCGCTTCTTGATGAGGGCTCTTTCTGGCTGATAGATGGCTGCCTTCTTTACTGTATCCTCAAGTGATGAAAAAAGGAATTCTGGTGTCTCTTCCTTTTCTTAAAAGGGCACTAATGCCACCCAAGGCCCCACCCTTATGGCATCATCTGTACCTAACTACCCCCAAAGGTTTCACCTCCTAACACCATCACATTGGGGGTTAGGGTTTCAACTTAAAACTTGCAGGTAACATAAACACGCAGTTCACAATAGCATCTAACTTGAATCATCAGTAAAACCTAAAACATAAGGTCTTCCATGTAAAGGCTTCATGGAATACACTGAACAGGAGCCTGTTTTATCTGTAATTTCTTCTCTGCCTTCTGTAGGGAGGTTCTCTTATTTGACAGAAGGGTTCCGAATGTCTCCCTACGTTCCTAGGTTTTCTTTCTAATGATGGATCTTTGGTTCATTTACAAAATAAGATTTGTTGAATCCAGACAAAAGTATCTAAGTGCCTTAGAAATAAAGGCCGATCACTAATGATGGAAAGGGCAAAAGATTACATTTTCAAACTCAATGTTAATTACACAGCCTGGATGCCGATCGATCAGAAATAGATATCAGCTGTAAACCAGTGCTCTGGTCATCTGGGCATGGGCCAGAGAGGTATCTGGGCAACCAATGGATTTAAAGTCCCAAGGGCTCAAGTAGTGGTATGTCAGGTGACATTAAACCGACCACTCCCCAAATAAACAAATAAATAAATAAATAATAAACTGACCACTCCCTACCATACTATAATATATGTTAAGGACAGAAACTGGCCGGGCACATGCCTGTAATCCCAGCAACTCAGGAGGCTGAGGCAGAAGGATCGCGAGTTCAAAGCCAGCCTCAGCAATGGCAAGATGCTAAGCAATTCAGTGAGACCATGTCTCTAAATAAAATGTAAAATAGAGCTGGGGATATGGCTCACGATTGAGTGCCTCTGAGTTCAATCTCCAGTACCCTCCCCTCAAAAAAAGAACAGAAACTGGATTTTATTCATTAGTTTTCACTCCTACTGCCTAGCATAGCACCTGGTAAATGGTAGGAAATGGATGGATGGATGGATGGATAGATAGATAAATAGATAGATAGATAGATAGATAGATAGATAAATGTGATTTTATTCACATACAGCTTTCACAGAGTGGCAGCTATGGTAAAGTCTTTGTTCAGGTAAAATTTGATTTTTTAACTATTGAAACCACCTAGACAACAAATTTATACATGTAATTTGAATGTCAAAAGGGCATTCCAATTTTCCCAATATGATTCAATGTTGGGACTAATGAGGCCGTTACAATCTCTCCTTTATATGAACAACCTTTCAATGATACAGGACGGTGGCATCTAATGACTTCTACCAACGCAAAATCACTGGGTGGCCGGCTTCTATTTTATGCGGTGAGGTTAGCAATTATTCTGTAACACTTAATTTCCTGTTCCTAATGCTTTCCCCAGAGCACTTAAGCATGATGGCCTTATGAATATAGTTATTAGTGGAACTGCATTCAGTGTTTGGATTCTTTGGGAAATCTGATAAAGATAATATTCCTCCAAAGGTTACTGTCCAAAAAAGAAGTCATTTTATCAGCAGGCCTGGGTTTCAGCCAGCTGTCATTAAGAGTGTCTCTTTAGCCAGTGAAGGACTTTGTAGCTGGGTCAGGGCCGCAGAAGTCTGGGGCAAGGTTGCTAAGGTAACGAATCTGTCCAAAGACTTCTCTCCACATCAACCTTTCATCTTGTTAAATTTATATAAGCAAAGCACTGTGAGAAGAATGCTAATATACCAAATGACAGAAACAATTGCACAAAGATATTTCTAGGCTTGATAGGTATGCGTTTAAGCTCCTTTCCAAAGATACAACAATATGTGTGGGTTTAGAGCTATTCAAAGAAATGAGTTAAGTCATCCTGGGTCCATGGACTATTTACATTAGCATGTGAAATACAAAGCAGAATTTAATTCAACCATACACATTGATCGAGTGCCTGCTTGGTACCTGAATTCATTTTTCGGTGTATTACCTGGGTCTGAGAATTAAATTCTAAAGGAAGTGAAGCTTGGCGTGACTTCTAGAGAATCCAAATTCAGTAAGGTAGAGTAAGTCCAGTTCTCGTGTTAGGGAGTGATGGGAAGGTGGAGCATACCTTAAAATTCACAGGTTGTAAGATGAATGGGGTCATGCAAGAAAGATGCAAGAACTAACTTAAAGGGCTCCATTTGGCCTAAGATGGGACAATTTGAACATCAAAAAGAACAATGACAGCAAGGGATTGAATCATAGTAAATATATATAAATCAATCAGTTCATAATGTTAAAAAAAAAAATTCATGGGCCACCACTAAAGGTTACTAAGGCCATCAACTCATTACTGCAAAATGACAAATTAATGGGAAAGAATGAAGCATATGTCTTTCTTTCCGACATGAATTATATTTCTTTATAACCAAATATTTGATGAGCTTAAGTTCTTAACATTTTTCTCAGAAAATAATTGCAGAGAAAATAATTTTAAAATTGCCACTTTGCATCTCCTAATGAAATGATGGATGTAGACCATATATATCAATGAAATCCCAAACTCTTCAGTGCAATGGTGGGGAGGAACTGAATGATGGAAAGATCATGGTGACACCTCTGAACTCACTAATCAATCATGACATCTCTAAAGTTGGGACAATCAGACCTGAGGTGCCCCCAGGATAATACATTTGCACACAATGCCTATGAAAAATTTTTGCCCAGAAGCACTGAATCTGAATCTAACTAGCCTTCTAGTTCTAACTGCAAAGAAAAGAGGAAGCAGTTAAACACCACCACGATCCAGAAATTGGGACATTTTAAAGACAAACGACCCAGTTTCTCCAATAAATTGATAGTATGGAAAGGAAGCCGGAGGAGAACTGCCTTAGAATAGAAGCCTTCATAGATATAACATTCACATGCAGAGGGTGAACAACACATCTGAGAAAATTAGGAAAAAAGAATATAACTGAAATTTACGTGATATAAAATTGTTGGGGCTAGGGATGTGGCTCAAGCGGTAGCGCACTTGCCTGGCATGCATGCGGCCCAGGTTCGATCATCAGCACCACATACAAACAAAGATGTTGTGTCTGCCAAAAAACTAAAAATTAAATATTAAAAAATATTGTTATTTGTGTTAGGTATGATGAAACTTGCCAGTAGTATTTGAAAGGATTTTAAAATCAGAAAAGTATACTAAAATATTTACAGATGAATTTAAACAGGTGACAGAGATTTCCCTGAAAATATCAGAAGAAAAAAAAAATGTAGAGAAGTTGAATAAAACAAGATTGGCAAAATATTTTAAATTGTGGAAATTCTGAAAATGAAACACCAGTGGAAAATGGTGGCTTGGATTACAGTGTTGAAACTGCTTGACTAGTGTTTTTTAAAACTTTGATATTGAGAGAACCAGTAGGACCTGTCTACGGCTTATGTAAAATATTTTTACTTCTAACAAGAGTCTGGGATGAATAGAATCAGCTGAACTGCCAAATTTAAAAGTTTATATTTATCCTGGCCTTTATTCTGAAAGAAGACAACATGTCAGTTCCCAAGGAAGTCTGAACTCTAAAACTTGTCCTTATCTGAAAATAGGAACAAAGGAAGAACTTGATATGTTGAAAGACACTGTCCTCAGATAAGGTTCAATTATTTGGCAATTCAGAAGGGCACACTGTCTAACTGCTGGCAGTTACTTCTGAGGATCCTGGGTTTTTTGCTACTTTGGGCTCCTACCAAGCAATCAAGCTACTTCTTTACCATGTTAGACATTCTACAATACAGGAAATGGGACAACATGTCCACTCTTTCTATTAGGATAAACTGAAATTGCAAAATAAATGCTCATGAATTATTATTTACGAACAAAAGAGCTCTTGAATAATTATGTTATTTACAATGTGACAGTGATAACATATAAAGAGTTCTTACAAATCAATAAAAAGACGAACACTCTAATTGAAAAGATGGCGACGGACACAAAATCAATTAAAAGGAATACATGGCCAATGACAAACTTTTTCTTTTCCTATTTGTTTTGTTTTGTTTTTGTCTTTAGTTTAGGGTTTTTATTTTTTTATTTTTTATTTTGCAGTGCTGAGGATAACCCAGGGCTGCGCATATTAGGCAAGTAGGCAACTGTTCTACCACTGAGCTACATCCCCAGACTATTATATTATTTTTAAATATTTTAAAAATCAAGCTAGAAAGTAATCAATGAATGCAAATTAAGACAAGTAAATACCATTTTGTCTATCAAATTGGCAAATATTTTCAATGATTAAAAAAACAGTATTGACTTTTTTTCTCGGAAGCAGTTATAAAAAATTGATTCAACATTTCCAAAGATCAACTTGACAAACTATATCAAAATCATTATCTTTTAACTAATAATTCAACTTCCTACGATTGATCCAAAGGAAATAATTACAAATATGGACAAAGATCTAGGTAGAAAAAGTCCATCTCAGTATTGTTTATAATAGTAAAAACTGAAAATAATCTAGATTTCTGATAATCACAACTGGTTCAATAAATGATACAAACATGAAATAGAACACCACATTGCCAATAAAGCCACCCAAACAAATATGCAATGATTCAGAGACATGATTACATTACACTAAGTTTAAAAAATAGGGCTAATAAAATACTTTGTATTATCTGTGCTTATGGAAATATGTGCAAAATATTTACCAAAAAAAAAAGTAGTTCAAAATGGGAATATACATTCTAATTAATTAACATGATTATATAGTTATTTCATTTTCCTTTTTATTTGTCAATATTCTTTAAAGTTTTTTTTTACCGTGAACATGTAAGGATAAGAACTGTATTTTTAAGATTGAACAGAAAGAACTTTCTAAGCACGAACTTCCACTACTCCGACTGTGCTCAATTGTTCTTTTACTCGATCTGGGTTTATTGTACCCTACTTCCTTGCTGATGAAACATAAGAGGGAAGGCTCAGCCCTACCATTTCTACCTGCTGGCTGCACCAAGAGCCCTGGGGAGGAGACCTACCGACAGCTGGCAACGACTCGTGAAAAGCCTTTATCACTCAGGTGGCTATACTTAGCATTTCATTTTACCTTGGCTGTTCCAGCAGTACCAACCCCTCTGTCTTTACCCCCTGGATAAAACTAAAACTCCACCAATGTGGCGCTCCATGTTTTTTTTTCTCCATGTTAATGGTCCCCTATCAGAAATATCCTGCCACAGAAAGACTTATCCATCTCACCTGATTTCCATCCCAATAAATGTTTAATCTACTGGTTACAATTTTTTTTCCATAACCTTGGGCTGCTATTTCCAGGGAAAAGAATAACATCTTTTACCCTTTCGTTAAATTTTTTTTCAAAATATTAAGTTGAGTAAACACTTTTTAAACAGAAAATAATTATTTTCCCATTGAAAGTTACCCTATTTCCAAAATAAGATGTAGTTTTTAAACTTCAACCCTTATAATAAAAATGTGATTAAAGTCATTAAGTTGGATGTTGCACAAGCAGATGAAGGAAGTTGAATCACTACCTTTTGGTATCTTAAAATTTCAGACAAATCACTCACATCTGCATGAAACATGATCATACAATTTCATAACCCCTGTTCGAATGCCTTCAAGAGCCAGGAACATTTCTCCCACCCAAGTCCTAAGGATGCAAATATGAACAGACACAGAGCTCATGAATGAGTGGCATAAACATGTAAGCAAGCAATACAATCCAGTGGAAGTGTGTTAGGGCAACGTGGGGACAAATAAATCATCACTTGACATTCATGAAAGAAAAATTTCTCAAATGAAGTGTTCCTCCGGGTGTTAGTAGGTAATGGGGCACGCCATACACACACACACACACACACACACACACACTGTTTTCTATAAACCTGGAGCAGACTAGGCTAAACTGAGTTCAACACACTTCTTTGTTGTATGACTTATCAGAGCTTCTACTGCTCAATGTTTATCGTGAATTTCCAAGGACAAATTTCAAAAGATAGTGAATAATCTTTTCCAGAGCTCATTAGACCACAGAACACACTATTCACAGATTATCTTGCTCAAGAGCTTTGGAATTCATAAAGTGTTACTCCCTAATATATAATTTTATGTGCCCAAGACAATGAGCTTCTTAAGAGGAAGAACCCAAGGTATTTGTGAGATCAGGGAATGGGAACAAATCTTACTCATTTTCATCTTCAGAGTCCAGCACAATATTCAACACACAGAAGATGCTCAGTCAATGGTAAAGTCGTGACTGAGTAAACATTCTCATTTGCACCCCCAAAACCTGGGGGGACAGTTCAAGCCATATATTATCATCATTTTACAGGAAAGAAACTGCAGGCCAGGGACATTCAGTGACTCAGCCATGATCATAGAACGAGCTAGTGATACCACTGGGATTGGAAACCAGATCCACTCTCAAGTTCAGTGCCCTTTTCTAACACTAATATGACCACATAGCTCAGGTTTCCTGGCTAGTTTTAATTTTAGATATCCTGTTCCACATTTAACCAGGCCAGGTAACATTCTGATGTGTTATTTGCAAAATAGTCTCCGTAGCTACAACTTTTTATGTTTCATGGACATAAAGAAGGTGAGCATCCCACATACTCAGTTTTAACCCTATCATAACTTGCCCATGACTTTTCCACACATGTGTGTTCAGCATACTTGTGTTCTGCTTATGCGTAATGGTAAGTTTCCAATTTAATGTGAACATTGTTGGCTTTTGCTGTAACAAGACCTTACTCTTTTATTATTCTGTCAACCAGTTTTTCAGCTTCAGAGACAAGGGCTTGTTGACAAGATTTGTAATTCCTAACATCCATGTAAACATATGTAAGCAACACCGGAGAAGGAAGACACACACGAGAGCTGAATGCAGATATAACCCATTCTTCAGCCAACAAGCCTGGTGGCACCCCAAGACTACATGTTAGGAAGAACTCTAAACAAAGACGAGACCAAGACATCCCCTGAGCCGCTCAGGCTTCATGAGGGTAAGGACAACATGAGCTTTCCAGAGGACTATTTGTTTTGCCACACAAACTCCTGGTTATCACCTTAGTAAGGGGGACCGGGTTTGCTGTCAGAATGTCTTTAGTTCTGAAGTCAGAGACGCACTAAGTTAGAATTCCGCCTGGGCTATGATTCTTTGGCCAAGTAAATCTCTCTTTACGAACTTCCATTTACCTGATGGGAATAATAATTTTAGCATCTTTACAGAATTACTGTGGTTTACAAGAGATAAAAGGATTAAATGCTTACCAGAAGACTTAGAATACCATGGATGCTCAATATTTTATAACTAGTATTATTTTGATAAATTTTTAATTCTGTTATCATAACATGTAACCCACATTAGGCTATGGAACCATGCTCATCACTGAATGTAGCATTTTCAGGAAGTCCTCTTATCTTCTTCATTAGTCCCCAGTTCAAGAGCCTTTCCAAGAACTGAAGTATGTGGACCCTGTCTAAGTGGCCCAGCTGTCTCTTGTGGACAGCCAATGGGCAGAACCTTGGAAGTAGCCCCTTTACAGGACACTGTCTCACCAAGCCTTAGTTCTGAATGGAAATTCCAAAGGATAAATAAGTATTAGTCCAAATGACGGAGGCTCCAAATAGATGAGGAAGAGCATAGTTGGAATAAAGTAAATGGCTTCTCTTTGGTTAATTCCCCTAAGCAAAGATCATCTTGCTATTCAAACATGTTATGGTTTGGATGGGAGGTGTCCCCCAAAAGCTCACTTGTGAGACAATGCAAGAAGGTCCAGAGGAGAAATGATCGGACTGTGAGGGCTTAACCCAATCTGTGAATTAATCCCCTGGTAGATATTAACTGAGTGGTAACTGACATGGTGGGGTGTGGCTGGAGGAGGTGGGAATTGGGGCATGGCTTTGGGTATATATTTGTATCTGGCAAGTGGAGACCTCTCTCTCTGCTTCTTGGCCAACATGTAAGCTGCTTCCCTCCGCCATACATTCCGCTATGATGTTCAGCCTTGCCTCAGTCTCCCAGGAAGAGAGCCAGCCTTCTATGGACGAAGTCTTCTGAAACCATAAGCCAAAATCTTTTCTCTTCTACAGTTGGGCTGGTCAGATCCTTCAGTCACAGCCGTGAAAAAGCTGACTAAAACACAACATAATTACAAGACAAGGAACTGGACCGTCTCTAGGGCTAGGATTATCACTCAGGATTCCCAAACCACAAGACTTTGTCTTTCCTTAACATAGCACTATTTCTTTATTTTAGTTTCCTTATCTGAAGAGAAATCCCTGACATTTTTTTTTAAATGAAGATAACAGGTGGATGAGTGTAGTTTTGATCAATCAACACATAATTCCAGCTGGGTCTCTTACATCTAAGCCGTGTGTTGACTAATAAGCACCCCTTCCTGTCACATGCAATGGCTTCTGTGCTTCACAGAGTTATTTGCAAGTTAATATATATTAAAATCACATGTGCCCACACACATTACTTCTGTGCGTCGGGGGACCTCAAGAGATAATACATCCATCTTCATTTGTGACAGTGTATGCACCCATAGTTCATAAATGGTGATAAATGAATTGTCATACCATCCCAATGGAATAATACACTTATCCCCTATTCTTGCCATATTAATACAAGTTCATTTCAGCACCAGTCAAATCTTCAAAATGAGTGATTCAACATTCGCCTCCTATTGGTTACCACAGAAGAATGCTAATTTCCCCTCTTCACACTCAGTATCATTTGTTTGGTATGTAAATCAACAGCAGAATAAGAGAGATGAAAAAAATAATAATAATTTCAACTCATTATGCCTCTTTGATATGCTAAGACAAATTGAGATGGAAAAATGCTTACTTTGGTTTATATTTCCGTAAATCCAGAAAGACATAGCCCTGGGCATCCCACCCACCCTAATACAGGTACCAACAAGGTGGGGAGGAAGGACAGATCCAGGGAAGAAGCTCAGGCTGATGAATGTGTCCGTGAACAGTTTTTAAAGCAGTCTAATTGATGTGTTTATCACTTTAGCATCTGCCTTATATTAAGCGATTATTCATTAATAATTGTCACCCCTGCCTTGCTTTTTCAGCCAACACCCAATTTTCCAGGTGCTAGTGGTAGTTGTAACTTCACTCAGAGAGCATGGAGTACCTCTCGGGCATTTCACAACTCTCTGGCACCCCTGCCTCATGATGGTTGCCAGGGGTCACTGAGTCTCAAGGCAGAAAGAGAATAGAGAGGTCTCGGGCCCCAAGCTGCCTACCCATCTTCTCTTCCATTTCTCTCCACCTCCCTCCCTTACTCTCTAGCCTCACCCTTTCTTCAATCTCTCAAAGCATTTCAGCCTGTTTGGCTGGCAAAATAACATTTAGGACTAAAAATAATAATAGTGGCTAACATGAAGAGTTGCATTCAAAGCAAATCTTGTCAACTAGTTCTCATTAAGAAAGATGACTCTGCATTACTAGTTCCCAAATTTGTCTGATCATACCCTCTATGGGTACATAAAATTTAAAGCCTACACCAAATATGCCGATAAATTCTATAGAGAGAGAACAGTCCTAACAATGTGTTAATTTAAGTAAATACCAAAAAGAACATGAGAATAAATTCTCTTTTTTCTTTTTTTCCTTTTCACAAGCACTGAATTTGGAGACCACAGCCCTTATAAGCCACTTCCTTTCATAACCATTCCCCAGCTCCGCAATGGTCCAGTGTGTTAGTTAAAGGGGCATCCTTTATGGTGGTATCTTGTAAAGGAGACCCACGGACACACTCTTCCGTGGTCAGAGCTCTGCAGACCCCTCAAATCCCTGCAAGGGTTTTTGATGAATCCTTGTTTACCTGGGGTTTGCACTCTAAGGCAATGTTCTGTTTTTGATAAACAGAGGAGCAAAACTTACAGAGAAAACAAGAGTCATCCTGAAACTAGATGTGCATTAAAAATGTATGCTTTCTCAATCACCTCGCTCTGTGGGGCTAACAGGTGGCCCTGGGAAGCAGCCAGGACCCACTTCAGGCTTCAGTCAAACTAAACAAAGAGCAGGTGAGGCTTCTCAAAGGGGTGGTCTCTGGGGTCGCTGTCTGCCCAACTCTCAGAAAAGGGAAGGCTGGAGGGAAACACTGAACTGACAGAGTCGGTGATTTATAATCTCTCATTCCCATAAAATGACTCTCGTTATTCTTGGGAGCTTAGATCTGAAGCAAGCTGTAATGGGCCACTGGGCTAAAAATGAAGTGCAGATTTATTTCTATAATCACCACCAGCCAAACCCTTCCCTGGGAAATAACTAACTTGGCTTTTAAAGTGCTGGAATACCTTTCGAATGCTTAAGATTTATCTTTGGGATTGAGTTCTTGTGTTGCTCTGGGAAATTCTAACTATTTGAGTTGTAGATGCCCCCTGTATACTGGGGAGGGTTGGAAAGACAAAACAGCAGTCAGAGCTCCACTTCCCTTTCACACCCTGTTCTGAGAAAATGCCTGTGCCTATGAGATGTGAATAAACAGCAATCACGAACACATCTGATACTGAGCTGGCAGAACACCCTGATTGAACTGCTGTCCAGGAGACTGAATATGTTCAGCTTCCATGCAAACTTAAATTTTGAACTTGATTTTTGATTTATGATAGTCTAATAACCCTACACTCACAGGTCTGGGTCACCTGGGGCCAGGTGCGTACTTCTTTCTCTGTTGAAAGAGTCATTGGACCCAGAGAACATTTTGATGTAATGGTACAGCCATGAATTGCAGGAGTTAGGGTAAGAGAGGCATGCAGAAAAGTAAAACAATTAAATAAATGGGAACCACAGGATCCTTAGCATAATTCTAGTTCGCAGTATATGATATAATACTGCCCTTGCTTTGGCAAACTGATGAGCAAGAGCCACTGCTGTTCTAACACCTCTTGGCAGATGTCTTGACTCATAACAAGTTCATTTGTTGCCTGCACGCATGCAAATGTCCTTTTCCTGACTTTCTTCTGCTTCATCTTTAATGAATCTTCCCAGCTCTTGACTTTGCACAATAGTGATGGGTTTATCAGGTAGTCTCTGGAACTGAAAAGTATACATCTTTATTTGTGCAATTACCATGACTTCCAGATCATAATCCAAAAATCAGAGAATTTTAAAACTAGAAAGAGTTTAGGGAAACATTTGCACCTCATTTTTGACAAAAACATAGAAGCCCATTAAGGAAAAAAAAAAAAATGAGTTGCACAAGGTCCCCCGGGCAGTCAGTGGCAGAACTGGGGGTAAAATCCTAGTTCCTGGTTCTCCCTTGATACCTCCTTAAAATACTTTAAAGGATTAAGGTCCCTAAGGAATGAGAAAAGAAGAAAGACATTTCTTTACTTTGAGTGGGTCAAAGGGCTGAGCAGGTCAGAAACTGTTCCCAACATCTAGAGCCTTCACCTACAATAAGATAGACTGCTGGTATTTGCTCAAAAAATGGCCCCTTCTCTCACGGGCCAATTAATTTTTTTAATGATTTATGAAGATTCTCAAAGAAAATACTCTTCCTGCAAAAGGAAATTAATGTGCTGAACTTAAAATATTTGCACTAATTACTAAAGGTCAGAATGGGATTGTGCAGAGATATCAATCAGAGGGCCCAGGGGAGGGAATATGTTGGACAAATAGCACAAAGCTCTGGTCAAAATACTGAAGAAGGCGTGCCTCGGTTGCTTATGCAATGGAAAACTGCAGCAAGGACATCCTGTGGCTCTAATGACAATTAGCAAACAATGACTATCACATCAAAACCCCTCAATGGCTCTGAAGGCCCTTTAGGAGAAGGCTGTTATTAACATGGGAAATCGGGCCCTTCCTGTCTGACCCCACAGTCTTCTTTCTTTCCACCGTTGTTTTCTTCCTATCCATCCATACTGGCCACCCTCAGTCCCTCACATCTGATTGCCACTAGAACTGCTCAATTGTGGTTTATTCTGCCTGGAACACGTCTTCTCCTGAGTACCTCACTCATCCCCCTCTCATCTGGGCAAACCCTACTGGTCTTTTGGGTCTTACTAGGTGTGCGTGCTCCATAGTGGGAAGGTGCGCTACTCTCCCCCAATTCACCACCGTTCACTGTATCTGCAGTGTGTCTGGGACTTGGTAGTTTCTCTCACTAATTGAGTTACAGAATAATTCACCAGCCTTTAAGTTTGAGTTCAGCCAAGTGACTTTCTTTGGCCAGTAGAATTCTCTCTTTCCTCTTTACTAAGGGACCACTGATAACCCTGAACTTGTAGTAAGCTGGGTGGAGGAATCTTCCAAGAAGTCCATGTTGTCATTACCCCATAAAGCCTGGGCGGCTTAGGGGACTTCTTGCATCAGTACATTGGTTGCTCTGTCTTGGTCTCGTCTTTCTAGATGCTTTCCTGTCAGGCAGTCCTGAGGCAGAAGTAACAATGTACCCATTCTAGGGGAAGGAGTTAAGAGGTCTCATGTATTTCCATTTGCCTTCTTCTACCATCACTGTAAGAACACACCTGGGCTTGCCTGATGATCCCAGGAGGAGGGTGAGAGCATCCAGAGTAGAGCCAACCAGGTGAGCTTCATCAGCCAAGCCTAGACCAGACCAGCTGTTCCCCACACAACCACACCAAGTCCAGCAGAGATCCCCAGGGCTGCTCAGCATAGGTCAGCCAACCCACAGACACCTGAGAAATTATGAATGTTGTTTCAAGCACTGAATTTGGGGTTGATTCATTATACAATAGTACTTTTCCCATCATAGAAATAATCAAACCTTATTAAAACCCCTGGCTTCATTGCCTCTGTTTTGAGGTCTATATACTCCAAAACAAATGAAACTGTGCCTCTCTTGCTCACTATATTATTTCAAGTTTTAGCCCAATCTTTTGGTACACAATAGATCTCCATTAAATCAGTGATTGTTGAGTTATTACCTTATCATTGCTATGCTTTTTCTCCAGCGTCTCTCTCTAGCCCCAAAAGCCAACTGTCCACCTACCCTTTCCAGAGGCTCCCAAGGTATGTACAGCACTTTAACCTGATGACAATTCCACCAAGTAGACGAGGCTTATTTGATCATATCCTAGATGAACAATTATGAACATGAGGGCCTATTTTGTTCATCTATTATTGTTTTCCTCACTATGGTTTTATAGTCAGTACTATACAGATGGATGAGCATTTACAAATAAAGCTTTTTCTTACATTTGGCATTATATTCTCTGTTCTCCAAATCTCTCCAACCTGTATAAATTAAATTCAAAGTCATTCGTTGAATACATGCAAACCTGTTAGGAATTAAGAACCTGTTCTGCTATAAATGGTTTTTGGAAACCTGAATACAGTAGTGAAAATTGCACTTAAATAGTCATCTAAGAGCCCATAGAATGCACCTGTTTCCACATGGTGCTTTGGAAACGAGATGCAGAAAGTTTAACAGCCCTTGTTAATCCCTTGAGATTTATTTCACATCCCAGCTCTTGATTTACACTGAAGATACATAATTGAAAGAGTTTTGACATTGTTGAGGGCTCAGCTCCCATGAACCAAGAGAAAAATGGAGATTTGATTTTGCCATCTCTTTATGCTTTTATGATGATGATGATGTTACACTGTGAATACTTAAAGTCATTGGACTTTAGTTCATTGAGCCTATCTTTGCTGCTGTATGATCCCAAAGTCCTTAACCTTTGTGCCACTTAAGGCAAGGGAAACTAATTGGGCTTAAGAGGAACACCATTGGTCCCTTCCAATGAAGTCTGCCTTTCCTTTTCTTCTATAATCTGAACACTGTGGTCTGCCTTCCATCAGAGAGGGGAGCACAGCGCACCTTTTGTGCTAGAATATTCCAACCAACTATGAGTGTAAAACCTTCTTGATATGTCACTAGTGCCAGATGCAAGCTGAAGGGGAAAATCATGACGAGCCCACTCCATGAATCAACTCTCTCCTTTAGATGTCAAAGCTCCCTTATCATTGTTGAAAAGGGAAGCCTTGTTTCTGAAAACCATTGATTCAAGGCCTAGAATCTTACAAAAAGTTACCCAAAATAAAAATAATAATATCTTCTTGGAACCTATTTTTGAGGCTGAAGAAAGAAAAACTCCCTCTCCTGGAGAAACACTACCCGCTCTTGAAGTCTCTGAGCTACCTCTTTCAAGGCCAATGAGATGGTGAAGAGTTCATGAACTGGCAACCAATATGTCCCACCTGCTCAGTGCTGTCCAGCTGGGAGGGTCAATGATCAGCCTGCTCCTGAAGCACCTTGGACATGTAGGTGTGATTCAGATAATTCTGTTCTGACATCTATATTTTAAACAAGGCCTCTAGTCATTCAGATGGAGGTGGTCTGTGGACAGCGCCTTAGAAATGCCTCCATCCCTGTCTTTGAAGCAAAATAAATTCTATGCAAAAGGAAACCGCTCATCCCCCAGGTACCCCATGACCTGGAAATGATAGTGACATCAATTTCACAGAGAATTAGACTAGAGAAGGCATGTACACACTCAGAAACTTGCCTGGCCTGCCAAAGGGTTTTAATAAATGTTACCTTTTATTCTTATTATGAAGGCTTTTATGCGTGTTTGATTCCCAAGGCACAGATCACCCACTTCTTCCAACCACATGAATGTGAAGGGGAGAGAGTTGGACTTAAAGTGAGATCTGGTTTTCCCTCTATTGGAGATGACTTTTCTCCTTCCTTTGCCTTGTGACTACCATTTTTCTCAGATTCCTCAAATGAGGCCTCTTCAAAGCAGTGTCCTCAGGAAGACAGCTCCCCCCTACACACCCCACCCCCCCACCCCTTCTTAGGGTCAGTAATCACTCCTGCTTAACCTCCACTGCGGGACTTGTTACAGCCACTGGAATTCTTGGTTGACTTGTCTGTCTCCCTCCTTGGTTGTGACTAGCTCAGAGCAGGGCTCATTATTTCTTTAAATAAATACTTCTGGGTATCGACCTGCACATCCTGGTTGCCCAGTACCACACACCTGGGACCTAGAGGTGCCTGGTAAGTATTTGTGGAACAGTGCAGGAACAGAAAGGGACACTTCAGCTAGAAAGACTGGGCATGGTCATGAGTATAGCAACAAAAAGAAGCAGAAAATTTGGAAATCCCAAGTAGGGAAGCCAATGTAGATCAAGGAGCCAAGAGGCATCATGACTAAGGATCGGGGCTCTGGGGCCAGTCTACTTGAGCTTATATCTAGACTCCACCCATTACCAGCTGTGTGACCTTTAGCAACTCATTCATAAAACACTGCTACTCTTGTAGGATTCATATGAAGATTAAATGAATTAAATAATAACAGGAACTATGGGCTTGGTACATAGTGAGGCGTTTAATAAATGTTAACTGCTGTTGTTTTTGTTGTTATCAATGATAAGATAAATTTGGGAGTCAGATTTAGACTTGAGCTTAAATCCATATTCTACCACTTACCAGTCTGTATGATCTTGAAAAGTTTGTTACATTTTATAAACTCCCGTTTCTTCATCTAGAATGCAGCAAAAATACTAGCATCAGAATGATAATGTATTTTTAAAAAAGGTTAGCACCATCAAGCCCATGGCCCATTAGGCTCTCTAAAAAGATCTTATCATTAAGGCAATGGCCACACCAGGGTCCCTAGGGGATGGGACAGAGGACAGAACCTGGAGCAGTGTCATGGAATCAGGCCAAAGAAATGGTGTCAAAGGTCTGTTGAAAGAGTCCTGGTTATCTTCTCCCCTGCCTAGGACAAGGGAACCTGTAGGTGAAGGCCACCACCCATGTGAGACAGGACCCTTTAGGGACCTGCCATCCTGGCCCACACTCCAGGGTATTTGTGAATCAGTGCCCTGTACCTTTTGTGGCACTCTGCTACCCAGTGTTTTTAAGGAATCCCACAATGTTCATGGAGTTGGCCCCGAGGGTTAGACAGCACTGAACAAGGCTGATTGCTCTTCAAAAGTCTCAGTCCCAACACTTGGGGTCTTCGCCCTCCATGTAACTCTTGGGACTGCACTTGTTTATATTACTTCTTTTGCTTTAAGAATTTTGGAATTATCTCCCTCCAACTACAAAGCAAACCAGTTTCAAGTCACCGATCTTAGACTACATAGCTCCACACACCTAAGAGAAAGGTCAAACCCCCTCGTGTCCCCTTCCCATGTCCACCCCTTTCACCCCCAACAAAAATTTCACTGGTTACAAATTGACCACTAAAAAAATGGTTATTTTTTTTACAAAGTTTTTAAGTCAATTTTCCCAAAGGAGAGGTGGGGGAGAAGCAAACAGAGAGCTTCATCGTCTCATATACATATATACATACACACCAAGAAAACTTAGTTCCTGTTAGTGAAGTCGATCTCTATGTGTTTGAGAAAACTCAATTTGCAGCCGGGGAAAGTGATATTTATTTGAAGAAGCTCATTGCCGAAAGTGAATCATAAATCTGCTGGCTGTTGAGACTTCGAGGCAGGAAGAGCAGAAGCAATTATTAGTCTGAATGTTCCACTGACAATATGAAATCTTTGTCTTTCAAAGCATTTGTTTAAGTAAGAAAAAGTTTACCCAGCCTGGAGAACGTTCTATTGTGGGAAATGAAACTTCTGAAACCTCCAAAGCTTATTTATATATTTGCTAGGCTTCTCTCTGCCAACTTTCCCCTCTCCCAGAGCGTCAGTTAATGCTAAGAAAAGCCTCTGAAAAGCACACATTATAAGCAGAGAAAAATCTTAATGAATGTAATATATTTGGCAAATCTGTTTTACCTACCAAGGAGATTTCCTTCCTCTCTCCATCATGCATCTCTCTCTCTCCCCCCCCCCATTTTTCTCCTTGCTTCATCCTTTGTCCTATGAAGATTATTTCTCTCTCCCCCAAAAAATAAAAACAGAAATTCAACCTCCTGAATTTAGTTCTTTTGCTGTCATTTTGTAGTACTTCCTAAATACTCAATTTTCTTTCTTTTTGGCAAATCCTAGGAGAAGAAGAGGAGCGTAAGGCCCAGTTTGAGCTTCCCTCTCTAGTATAACCAGGTAGCTGGTGCAAAACCAGCTCCTGAACATGCAATGTGGCCTGTGGGCTTTATGAAGTATCCTTGGCCAACAATACATGCCAAGCTCACAACCACTTCCCAGCAAGCCCTTCCCCTCAGCTAGTGCACGCTCAGGAATTATTAAGCCATCTGTAGAGGCCTGAACAGCCCAGCGGCTCGCAGATATAGAAAGAAAAATATGTGAATCCTACAAGGTATTCCAAGTTCAAATTCAACAGATGAGGAGTTATCTGGATGACTTCCTCCTAACACTAGGGGTTAAGTGAGAGCTGAGCGTGTTTGTATATCTTTGTCCTTTGTTCGTTCTCCTTCCTATTAAGCTGTGCTACTTAGGAGTACACTTGTGACCTGAGATTCCCTTAACACCTTGCTAATCAGAGAACAGGACCCAGGGCCAGCAGCAGACCTATTGAATCAGACACTTCATTTTAACAGGATCTCCAGGTGCCTTGCACGCACACCAGGGCTGGGAACTCTGTGAACGCCAAGTGCATAGGAAGCACCTGGAGTTGGGGTTGGAGAGGTTCTGCATCACCTGCTAAATCTGCTGCTTCCGTTCTGTGCACCCTCTGCAGGGAGGTTCCCACCTCTGGTGAGTCGCCAGGCTCCCCTCAACCTCTTCCCATCTCTAATTGCCTTCGTCTCTCCCTCTGCTGGCTTCCCTGGGCTGCTGGAGCCTTGGTCTCAGTAACTGCCGGTGCATGGGCTGGCTGGGCTCTTCCCTCCCGCAGGGGAGCCTGCCAGGCCCGGTATGAGCTGATCACAGAGACTGATGACTTGACATTTACAGTTCCTTTCCCAGGGAGGAACAGAAGACATTTCACAAAAGCTGCACATAATCCTCCTCAATCCCCCGTAGGCTGGAGGGGAAGAGATGCATTTTAAAATAATCTCATTTTAGTCATCCCACCTCCATGATATTCTCTCCCCTTCTCCAATAGAAGGAAAACAAAGACGCAGGGTCCCTGGGGAATGTGTGTGTGTGTGTGTGTGTGTGTGTGTGTGTGTGTACGCGCACGCCACAGTTTTGAGCTTAAAAAAAGGTTCCTAGCTGGAAACTTCCAGAACAACTTCAGACTGGTTAGAGGGTTTCTTCTGACCCTTTGGCAATAGGTACTTATTTGGGCCTTCCATTCCCAACCACTTTGAGCCCTGGCTCCTCCCATGTGCCCATATTCCCAGGGGCGCAAAGGCTAGAGACCAGGTGTGATGAGTGGGCTCTGGGTCCTTGTCTCAGCCTCCAGCTAAAAACACAAACACAAACCACATCATCAGCCTTTCAGCCCATGATCTCTGTGCTCAGGTGTTCTGAGCTTCTCCAGATGCATGTCTGTGCATTTTAGTTCTCTTCCTCTCCATCCTTCACATCTCCAAGCAGCCTCCCAGGCTAGGCATTATTTACCTTGGAATCATGAGCTCCCCCTTTCCAGTCTTTTCAGAAGGCCAGGAACCTGGCAGCACAGTGACTGGCTGGTTCAAACCCAGTGAATTCCTCAGGCATCAAGGGTTCTACTCAATTTGCTGCACTTCTATTCCCCTGAACCACCTGACATATTCCCCAGAGGCCACAGCTCATCTGCCAGACATTCAACACTTTATATAGTTCAATGAGGAATGTAGGATCTGGAAGTTTCCAGAGGGATCTCATCTCCTATGGGTCATTGTTGAGCATTTGCTCCTCCTCCTACTGGCACTTATAAGTGACATCAGAGTATATGATTCCAGACAAGCAGCATCAGGTCTAGGATTTTAAAATTGCTTCCAGAAACAAAACAAAAGAAGAGGAGAGATGCATTCTCCTTTTCTTCCTGAATTTTTATGGGTGTATTATAATTACACATAATAGAGGAATTCATTGTTATATATTCATACAAGCCCATGATATGATAATAAATTTAGTCATTATTCTCCCCCAATAACTCATTTTCCCTCCCTCCTTCCCCGTGGTCCCTTTCCTTAACTGGTCTCCCTTTCATTTTCATGAGATCCCCCCTTGACTTGCTTCTCCTCCTTCTTCTCTAGCTTCTGTGTATGACAAAAAAATTTAACAACCCTTGACCTTCTGAGTTTGGTTTACTTCACTTAATGTAATGCTCTTAAATTCCATTTATCTTCCTGCAAATGTCATAATTTCATTCTTCTTTATGGCTGAATAAAACTCCATTGTGTATCTGTACCACATTTTCTTTATTCATTCCTCCATTGATGGACACCTAGGCTGGTTCCATAGTTTAACTGTTGTGAATTGTGCTGCTATAAACATGGGCTTGCATGTCTCACTGTGGTATGATGACTTTGATTCCTTAGGATAAATACCAAGAAGAGAGATAGCTGGGTCATATGGTGGTTCCATTCCTAGTCTTTTGAGGAGAGTGGAGGTGCTACTCATGAAGCAGGACAGAAGAAACACTGTGATATATAAATGAGAGTCTTTCCCTAACAGGAGAGAACTGCTTAATGAAGACTAATTGAGTGCTTATGTTAAAGTACTACCCAAGATGGCATATATCAATAAAGCCGACATGGCCCCTCCCATCAAGGAATTCATGGTCTACAGGGGACAGCAGTGATCCAATATTTGAATAATTACCATTTTGATGACTACCACCGCCACCAGCAGACATCCCAAAGATGTCATTAAAGTGGTCAAATCCAATTCCATATCCAGGGGAAAATCCAGAGTCCTTCACAAGACATTTACAAAATTCTGCAGAGATGAAGATGGAGAAGAAGAGGGCATCTTCCTGCCTCTGCTGAGCTTCTGTTCTCTGCCCTGGGCATGATTGATGACTGTGCTTTATCTCCCCAATTCCCCACTCGAGCAGCAAGAGAACAAAGCCCGTGATGTGTAGCAAAACTTTTGCTGAAGTTTTCTAGGTCACTGCCAAAAAGTTACATCCCTGCATAAGACAGCAAATAACTTAAAAGTACATATCAGTCACGTCTTATCTTGAAAGTCCTCCAGGTCAGGATCACACAGAGATTTCTCGCCAGTCTCCCTACTTCTTGCTGGCACTTGGTCTTTGACAGTCTTGCTATTCCACACCACATATGCACGGACACAGATTGTCCTAATTCAGTTGTGCCTCGATATCCAAGGGGGATTGGTTCCAGGACACCAACATCCCGGGCGTAGCAAAATCCACACAGGCTCCAGCAACTGGTGTAAAATGACATAGTGTTTGCACATGACCTACAGCCACGGCCCTGTATGCTTTGCATCATCTCTAGAGACTTATAATACATAATACAATGTTAATGTTCTGTAAACAGTTGCTATACCATATTGCTTGATGAATAATGACAAGGAAAAAATATTGAATATTCAGTACAGTTGTAAATTTTTTTTTAGGTATTTTCAGTCCACTATTGATTGAATCAGAGGATGCCAGCCCCCTGGATATGGAGAGTCGATTGTAATTCCAAATTTCTCTCCCCCTGTTATGCACAGAAATCCAGCTCCCTCCATCCCTTATGCCTAAACTCAATTCCAGGCCCACCCTGCAATAACCAAAACCTCAGATGAGAAAAAGAGCTAGCTGTAAGCTTAACAGCAAAAAGATTCTCTCTCTCTCACACACACACACACACACACACACACACACACACACAGGCTTTCCTCTAATAGGACCCACCCTCCTTTATTAAGTGACAAGAAGACTTGTGCCAATGCTGAGAGGTATAAAAATTGTCCCTATCTGTAAAATAAGGAGATGAGATCCAGTACTCTTTAAGATCTACTAGAATGTAAGTTTGAAATGAACAGAGACAGTGTCTGTCCTGTTCTCCATCTAGTACCATGCACCACGCTTTCTCAACAAATAAGTGTTTTTTGAATAATTTATTAAAATCCCTCTCGGTGCTAATGTTCTGTGATTCTTTAATATTTGCATTTTTTTAGTTTACACAAAGGCAATTTGTTAATAGAAAACAATAATTTAATATTGGCCACAGATAGTGACCATGGCAACCCCTCTTCCTGCAGATGCTACTGAAGGGGATATGGTGACATGCTCAATCCCCCTGACCTTTATATCCCAGCAGGCAGGGGAAGTGAGGGCTCCCTTGGCCCAGGTCCAGGGTCTTGGTCCTGTCCTGTCCTGTGGCCTAGAGTGCAGGGCAGTGCTGCCCAGCTCCTTGCACCTGTGGGCCATATCCCCAGAAGCCAGCATGGCGGCCCATGGCAAGGACCCATTTCAGTATGGCCTCGCCTTCATCCCTACAATCACAACAACAGACACTTTCCTTGCCTGAAACATCAGTGACATGGACACAGATGTCACTGAAGGATGCAAAGATGCAGCCAACACCAAATACCTCCTCTCCCTCTTCCCACTGAGGTCTGAGCCTGAGGACTTGCTCTTCCTTCTTTTCCTTCCCCTTGGAAGATGTCACTTCCCTACTTCCCAGGTTCTTCCCTGAAGTAAGACAGCTCCCTTTACAGGGGTATGAGCTAGGCCACAGGAGGGCCTCTCACCTGGCACTTGGCTCAACTTCTGCCAAGACCCCAGTCCAGGGCCTCCAGCCCCGCAGGGGTCCTTGTTTCAAAACGCCCTGCAATTCTTTTATCTAGTTCTATTTTTTTTATCATACTTTTCTCATGTTTGAAGAAAGTCAAAAGTTAAAGCATTATGGAGTTGGACATGGTGGCACATGCCTATAATCCCACCAACTCAGGAGGCTGAGGCTGGAGGATGGCAAGTTGGAGGCCATCCTCAACAACCTAGTAAGATAAAAATATCAAAATCAAAATTTTTTTAAAAAAGGGCTAGGGATATAGCTCAGTGGTACAGCACCCCTGGATTCAATCTCTAGTACTGCAAAAAATAAATAAATCTAAAAAATAGTATTAAGGCCTAAAAGGACAAAGGGTCACATGATCTCACTCACTTGTGGAATCTAAAAAAGCTGATCTCATAGAGGTTGAGAGTAGAATGGTGGTCACTAGTGACCAGGGAGTGTAAGGGAGAGGGAGGGATAAGAAAAGGTGGGTCAAAGTTCTGGAGGTTCCTATTGTACAACAGGAGGACTGCAGACAACGAGAATATCTGCCTGTTTCAAAAAGTTACAAGAAAGGATTTTGAATGTTTTCTCCACAGCAAAAAGGCAAACCTTTGAAGAGGTAAATGTGTTTAACCTGATGGAAGTATTATGATATATAACACGTGTGGAACATTACATTGTACCCCACGGGTATAGAATTTTTATGTTTTTATATATCAGTTAAAAATAAATTTTAAAACGTTAAAAGTTGAAGTGTTAAATCTGTTTTGTTAGTGTAGCAGTTGAAATTATTTTAGACATAAGTAACTGAAGAACCATCTTGAAGTGGCTTATAGAACACAGAGTCCAAAGACGAGGTTATTTCAAGATTAAATAATTCAGCAACTCGGGTCCTTGTGCAGGTCCTCAAGAACATCCTCTCATGGCTGCGAAATGGCTGCAACTGCACCAGATATCATACCCACACACAACAAAGCCCTTTTCTGAGTGCTTGATTGGGAATAAAACTAAGCTCCCCAGAAGCTGCTTCACAGACTTTGCCTCACATTTCACGGATCACAATTACATACGTGCTCCTTCCTAAGCCGACCAGTGGCAAGGGAACTGGAATAACCATGCTGCCTCAGACTAATCAGGATTCAGCTCTTAAAGTTGGGACCCCAAAGTCCTTGAAAGAGCCTGAAGTCCCTGAAGAATATAGCCACCCCTCCCCTGAAAAAAAACTGGGGTTCTGCTAGAAAGATAAAGGGAGAAGGGTCTGCTAGGTAGTTAACCAACAATATGTGTCCGAATTACGGTCTCATTTTTTTTAAGCCATTCCAAACATGATAAGGATCATTTTGAATGGGGAAGTAATTCCAAATGAAAGGAATATTGTTAAAAGTAGCTCACTGATTAACTTAGAAAGTTGTCAAATATTGATGCAGTAATCTCTTTTTCTTTTCCTTTTCTTTTTATTTGGGGGGGGGTTGTTCCCAGGATTAAACTCAGGGCACTTGACCACTGAGCCACATCCCCAGCCCTGTTTTGTATCTTATTTAGAGACAGGGTCTCCCCGAGTTGCTGAGCACCTCACTGTTGATGAGGCTGGCTTTGAACTTGTGATCCTCCTGCCTCAGCCTCCCGAGCCGCTGGGATTACAGGCGTGCACCACTGTACCCAACCCAGTAATCTCTTTTTCTACAAACCTCCAATAATGTTCTATATCCAAAGTAATAAAGGGTTTTAAAAGTAAAGATTGCCAAGGTCTCCTTTGCTTTGATGATTTAAGATTCCTATTTTAGTTGAAAACTTTTCAGAGGAAACTAGTTTCACCCCCCCACTCTCACCCCCATGCCCGGAAAAAACAAGAACCAAATGCAATGAAAGGACTACATTGGACTCTAAGAAGCTGAAGTTTTGTTTTTTTTTTTTTTAGTTTTCGGCAGACACAACATCTTTGTTTGTATGTGGTGCTGAGGATCGAACCTGGGCCGCACGCATGCCAGGCGAGCGCGCTACCACTTGAGCCACATCCCTAGCCCCTGAAGTTTTATTTTTTAATATTATATAACCCACCATCTTAGCAATCATCATTATTTTGTTGAAGTTTCTCTCCTGGACACCAAAAGAAAACACAGAGGATCTTGTCATTAACAGCAGTGATCACATTAGAGAGACACTGAGGCCACCAGAACTCAATGTCAGATCAGGTCCTAGAGTTTCAAAAAGACAAAGACAACGCACCCCTTCTCTATTCCACTACAATAATGAGTGAAAGACTTCTGGAGGTGACATCTAATCTAAACAACCTTCCCCAACACAGGACTTCATGGACTTAGGACTCGCTACGATTCTCCACAGAAAAGAAATGCCTTTCTAATTTAGATGTTGGTATCATTTTCCCTTTGGATTTTTTTTTTTTTTTTTTAGAAAGAGCAAAAATTTATAAGTCTTCCTACTTGCTTGCCAAATAGCACAGCATGAAAAATATGATGGCACCCAAATTACCATCAGCAGATTCCCAGTAGCTCACATCTGCTTGTGGAGTTTTCCTTTACAATCAATCAGGTGCACGGCAAAGGTCTTTGTGCTGCAGAAGGGAACAAAAGTCACCTGTGTTTTTTCGTTTACTCTAATTTGTACACAAGATATAATTTGCCACACTGCGGGTCTCTTGCTCAAAATGATTCAAAACAACAAAAGCAAAAATAATCACTGCTATTCTGAGAGTGAGATAAGTGATAGGGAATCTAGCTGTGATCGGCTGGGAATTACATTAAATCTATACAAAGGAGCAAAGATTTTTAGTGGAGGAAAAAAAAAAAAGCCTTAGCGTTTATCTAATGTCACCCCTCTCATTTCAGAGACAAAGAAATAAGGCCAGTTGGAGACTTTCTTCCTCAAATGCAGCCAGACCATCCATAAAGGAGTAGAAAAGGTGCAAACCCTCAGAGCCAATGAGAACAGGAAAGGAGACCACAGAGAGATGGACAAGTGACTGTCACCTATCACCCACTTAGCAGACAGAGAAAGCTGGAATCAAGTGCCTGCAGAGGGTAAAAGCAAGGGCATCCGCTCCAGAGAGGCAGGGGGATTGCTGATACCAGGTACTTCTGAAGGAGTGAGAGGCAGGAATGAAGACCCAGATGATTGCTGGAAACCAGAATAAGAGCTAGGAAGTCCCCTAGGTACCAAGTCCGTCCATCCAGGAGACAGCTCATCCTCCAGCTTGGCAGACCCTAGGATAGCCAAGGGAGGGGGCAAGTTCCTAATGGTGATGATGATAGCAATAAAAATAGGTCACTTCTGGAACTCACTGTGTTTCACAAGGTAAGCTCTCCATCTACCTTAATTCATTCATTTCTAACAACAGTCCTATAAAGTAGGCGCTCCTCACACCCTCATTCCACAGATGAGGAAAGGAGCCACTCAACATGTCACAAGAGACAGAGCACAACTTGGGAGTCAGCCAGTGACCTGAGAGTCTGATTTTTAATCACTGCACCAGGGACTCTCTCGTGCCCTGGTTCTGTTCTCCAGAAAGCTATCATTCGGGTGTCAGCTCCAAAGCACTAAATGCCTGCTCAGAGTCAGTCAGTCAGACCCACCAGGCATCCGGAGCTTTCCCTCCACCTTCTAGAACCTTCTGGATAAATAGGAACAGTCAAGGAAACAATGTGTTTGTGGAAACTAACATGAAAAAAAAGAAAGTGCCCCAAAACAAATGGGGAAAAGGGAATTTCAAAAAAATAGAAACAAGAAATACACAGATGCAAAAAGAAACTGGAATAGTCTTAGAGAAATATGAAACATTGTATCCTAGAAATAAGCACACGATGCTATTTTTTTTGGAGGGGGCGGTTACTGGGGATTGAGTTCAGGGGTATTTTACCATCCTAAACCCCCATTTTGTTTTTTGAGACAGGCTCTTGCTAAATTGCTGAGGTCGGTTAAGCTTGTTACCTTCCTGGCCAGCCTCCTGAGCCGATGGGATTGTAGGCATGCTCCATCGCAGTCAACTGCACGATGCTACCTCACAATGAAGAAATATACATGTACTAACAAAGCTTGGTTGTTTTTTTTTTTTTTTAATTATACCAGAAACATAAAAAGTTATACAGGAGGATCAAAGGTTAAAACTGAAGAAATGAGAAAATAAAGAGGCTGAGAAGAAAAGTAACAAAACTAGGTAATCAATCTAAGATTCTGGCATCTTATTAATAGGAGTTTCACAAATTGAAAGCAGAAAAACAAGGCATGGGAGGAAATTGTCAAAGAAATAATATATAAAAATTTCTCAGAACTGAAAAGAAAAAAAAGAAGAAGAAGCCGTTGGGTGTCCAGTAAGATGAATGACAAAAACAACTCCAAGATACATCATTGTCAAATTTCAGAATATTGAGGATGTAGAAAATATTTTAAAAAAAAAAAACTTCAGAAAAGGGGGAAAAATCCACAAAGGACCAGGAACCAGAATGACATTGGACTTCTCAAGAGAAACTCTAGAAGTTAGTGGGTCAGAGACATCTTCAAAATTCTGAGAAAAAAATTTCCAAACTAGTTCTTGCTATTAGCCAATCTCTCCTGCTCTGCCCTGCCCCCTGCCAAATCTAGCTTGTAACCTGCTTCAAATTAAGGAGAAATCAAGTAACTTCTTAGGGTCCAATAGATGGGTTGGACCAGTTGGTCAGGATGGCAACCCTAGCCAGGCTGGGATCCTGTAACAATGTCCACTTTCTGCTTTGAATATAGTCCTTGCCGCTTCACCACTGCAACTTACTTTTTAAATGGACATGTTTCTTTCTCTTCCTCTCTCCCTCCTCCTCCCTTATCTTTCCCCCTCCCCAATCTCAGGAGAAACAGGATTATCTTTCTTTCCCATTTTAGGCAGATTTATCTGTCCCTGAGTACACACACCCACAATAGGAATGAAGAAATCCAGACTTTGGGGATGGTACCAGATCTCAGAAATTACTATCTCCCAAATTAACAAGTGAATTGCAACTTCAACACAGAATGCATGAACGTAGCCTTTTTTACTTATTTATTTATTTGTTTATTTATTCTAATTAGGTATATATGACAGCAGAATGCATTTTGATTCATTGTACACAAATGGAGCACAACTTTTCATTTCTCTGGTTGTACAATATGTATCATCACACCCTATGTGCAGTCATACATGTACCTAGGGTAATGATGTCCATCTCCTTCCACCATCTTTCCTGCCCCCATGCCCCCTCCCCTCTTTTTTGCTCAATCAAATTTCCTCCATTCTTCCCATGCTCCCACCACTACCATTATGGATCAGCATCCACTTACCAGAGAGAACATTCGGCATTTGGTTTTTTGGGGATTGGCTTACTTTGCTTTAGCATGATATTCTCCAGCTCCATCATTAACCTGCAAAGGCCATAATTTTATTCTCTTTTAATGCTGAGAAATATTCCTTTGTGTATATATACCACAATTTCTTTATCCATTTATCTATTGAAGAACATCTAGGTTGGTTCCACAGTTTAGCTATTGTGAATTGAGCTGCTATAAATATTGATGTGGCTGCATCACTATAATATGCTGATTTTAAGTCCTTTGGGTAAAGACAGAAGAGTGGGATAACTGGGTCAAATGGTGGTTCCATTCCATGTTTTCTAAGTGATCTCCACACTGCCTTCCAGAGTGGTTGCACCAATCTGCGGTGCCACCAGCAATGTATGAGTGTGCCTTTTTCCCCACATCCTCGCCAACACTTATTATTGCTTGTATTCTTGATAATTACCATTCTGACTGGAGTGAAATGAAATCTTAAAGTAGTTTTGATTTGCATTTCTCTAATTCCCTTTGAATCACCTCTTTAAAAGCCCCTGTTACTGCTGATGAGCAGAATCACAGCCTCTGGGACAAGAGTCCCCTATGTTTCTCTTTTGCTAGCAAAGCAATGAAACTTCTTTTTCCTTTTTCTCAAAACTGTGTCCTCATTATTGGATTGGCATTGAGGACAAGCACCAAGCTTTCAGTAACAATCCAACCACTGCTGGACATTCTGGGAATCCAACCTGGGAAACTTCTCAGGGAGTCCCTCTTAAGGGGCTTTTCATAGTCTCTAACAAAATAGACTTTTCTACCTTTATGAAATGTTTTCAAAATCTGGTGTTTTGGAACTAGCTAATTTATTCACATATTTATAATCTATTAGTGTCACAACAAACTGCCACAAATTTAGTGGATAACAGTACAGACTTATTTTCTCATCCTGCCTTAGATTAGAAGTCCAGGTAGACTAGCTAGGTGCCTCTGCTCTAGATCTCCTAAGTCTGAAATCAAGGTGTCAGCCAACCTGGGCTCCTATTGGAGGCTCTGGGGAAGAACCTGCTTCCAGGCTCATTAACATTTTGGGCAGGATCCAGTTCCTGGTAGATGTTCCCACATTTTTGCAAACTAGCAGGCAGATTCTCTCAGCTCACTGAGGTCCCTCTTCATTGTTTGCATTAAGCCCCCAACAAGGCCATCAACAGTGCAGTCTTTCTCACACTCAGAATCTGACTTCTGCTTCTGCCGCAGGTCTTCCGCCTCCCCTGGGAGCACACCCTCTGTTTTGTTTTGAGGGTGTGTTCTAGGGATTGAGCTCAGGGGCATTCAACCACTGAGCCACATCCCCAGCCCTTTTTTGTATTTTATTTAAAGACAGGGTCTCACTGCATTGCTTAGCACCTTGATTTTGCTGAGTCTGGCTTTAAAACTTGTGATCCTCCTGCCTCAGCCTCCTGAGCCACTGGGATTAAAGGCCCATGCCCAGCACACCCTCTGTTTTTGTAAGGGCTTATGTGATTAGATTGGATCTACCCAGGAAATCCAGGGTGACCTGGATTTTAAGGTCCATAACCCTAAATACATCTGTGAAGTCCCTTTCACTAATGCTACATAACATATTCACAGGTGCTGGTATGAAGGCATGAACATCTTAGGATCTTGGGGGAACCATTCTGGCTTCCACAATTTCTAAAGAAAAATGCAATTTATTATAACAGATAAATCTGTCCCTGGCTCCTCACATGAGAATAGGAATATTTGTACTTTTATATGTATCTGATAAGGACAGGCATTACAAATACAACAATTAACTGAGGGCTTCCTACATGGAAAACACTGCTAAATCTTGAGAATTCAAAAATGATTAAGATACAGAGTCCACTCTCAAGACGTTTACAATCTAGGGCTGGGGCTGTAGCTCAGTAGTAGAGTGCTTGCCTAGCATGCATGAGGCACTGGGTTTGATCCTCAGCATCACATAAAAATAAACAAATAAAATAAAGACATCCTGATCATCTACAACTACAAAAAAAAATTTTTTTAAAAAAGAGGTTTATAATCTAGTGGAGCAGACAGAAAAATAAATGTTAAGATACATAGAAAAACAATACAAGACAAACTCAAGAATTTTTTTTAAAGCACAGTAGTGAGGCACTGTGGTATTAGTTTTGCATTACTGTGGCCAAAATATCTGACAAAAACAACTTAGTAGAGGAAAAGTTTATTTTGGTTCATAATTTCAGACGTCATCATGATTCCATTGCCTCTGGACCTTAGGTGAGGCAGAGCATGATGGCAGAAGGGCATGGTGGAGAAAGCTCAGTTTATGGAAGTCGGTAAACAGAGAGACAGAGGTGGGGGGGAAGGACCACAAACAAATACAGCCCAAGACCATGTCTCCCATCTGCCTACTATTACCACCTAGCAGTTCCTTCAAAGTATTAATCCATCAAATGGATCAATCCACTCCTGAAGGTATAGCCCTCATGGTCCAATCATTTCACCTATGAACATTCTTGCATTGCCTACCACATGAGTTTGTGGGGGAATATTCCAGACCCAAACCATAATAGGCACCAACCCATCCCTGGGAATGGGAGAAGTTTCTTGAAACATGTAACAACACTGAGTTGAATTTTCAATAAGAATTAACCAGGAAGAGTTATGGGGATTGGGAAGTTTGAAGGGGAAAAAATGCAGAAAATTATACTTAAAAATTATACTTCAGGGGGATCCAAGATGGCAGGCCACAGGGAAGCAGCGTTCTGTGTCACTCCATGACCAGGGTCAAGTAGTGAGAATACTGCTTCTCTGCAAGCAATATTCCTGCTTCCACACAGAAATCACGGCCACCATGCCCACCAGGGATCCAGGCCTCAGCATCAGAGAAGGTCTCCTAACTACTTGCCCACATGGGACTACTGGGTACCCAAGCAGGACCATTGGCATCAGCACCCATGAAGAATTTTCGTCCACCCACCTTAGCAGAAATCACAGATGCCGCTCCCATGCAGGACACTTGGCAGCTTCCCACACACAGGATCTCAGGTGGCCACTCCCATGTGGACCCCAATCTACCAACATGGGGCTTCCCTGGTCACCGCCATCTTGGGACGCTGCCGCAGTGGAGATGGTCCCCTATGTACAGGCCTGCCTGCACCTGGAAACCTCATGCAGGCTCTGAAGTCAGCCGACAGCCACACACTGAATGCCACAGAGCTTGTCTCTGAATTCACCGTCCAATGCCATCGCCCAGCTCCCCACCTACCAACACCCCACCACGGAAAGCAAACACCTCCATCTTGGGCCACCTTCATCACCATCTTCAGTGGGGGGCAAATCCCACTGGCCAGGTACTCAGTTTCTAACTCCCCCCTCTCCCCAGCAGCCTCTACCCTGGTTACCTTCACCATCCTGAGGGCGAAGATACCAGGTATCAACAGACAACCCCACATATTGGATGAGAAGGGACGCAGGAAAGATACGAATCTCCAACCAAAACAATCCCTGTTTCTTCCTTCAAGATTTGTTTTTCCTCTCCCTCTCTATTCTTCTGCCCTCCCATCCCCAACATATGTGAAACCAAGTACTTTGCATGAATTAGGATTTCGAGGACTGGGGCATCTGAATAGTATATTACAGCTGTGTTGTATGTTCTTTTTCTTTTTTCTTTTTCTCTTTTCCCACCAATTTCTACTATTTTAACATTTTTTATTTCTCTTAATATATGTGTGTGTGTTTGTTTTATGTACTCTACTGTCTTCCCACATACTTGTCTACCCAAAATTACTTCCTCTCCCTTCTCCTGCTACTAATCTCTTTAGATTTCTCTTTCACTCTTCCTAAGATATAGCAACTCTATATCCTCACCTCCTACCTCCTCAGCATATCATCCTACTCCTCACCCCCAATTCTTTGTCCACCATCAGAAACTGTAAACCCTTTTACAAACCTACTGAGTATATTATAGATAATAATTGAATTCACCATTTCTGTACATTATGATCAAACTGTAAATCTCTTAAAAGAAAACATTTGTTTTTAGGGTGTATATTATTTATATTGAGATCTGATAACATTGTCTTTCACCTCAAAGAGAGGTATTGGATCCCCACAGGGGCACTATATTCCAATAGGGTTAAAACAGTAATGCCTCCGATCCACAGTGCTAGAAGGGAAGACACACAGCAATATGAAAAGACAAGGGAAGAAAGTGCCCCAAACAAATCAAGATACCATATTATTAGAATCCATAGCCAGCACAGCAGAAGAAATTACTGATGAGGAGTTCAGGATACATAATTAAAATGTTCTGCAAATTAAAGGATGATATAAGAGAGCAAATATAGGCAGCAAAAGATCATTTTGACAAAGAGCTACATAAACAAATACAGGAAGCAAAAGATTACTTCAATAGGGAGATAGAATTTCTGAAAAACACCAAACAGAAATCCTTGAAATGAAAAAAACAATAAACCAAATTAAAAGTTCAATTGAAAGCATCACCAACAGATTAGAAAACTTGGAAGACACGACCTCAGACTGAAGACAAAATATATAATCTTGAAAAGAATGTAGACCACACAGTGAAAATGGTAAGAAACCATGAGCAGAATATTCAAGAAATATGGGATAGCATAAAAAGACCAAATTTAAGAGTTATTAGGATAGAGAAAGGAATAGAGTTTCAAGCCAAAGGAATGAGCAATCTATTCAATGAAATAATATCAGAAAATTTTCCAAACATGATGAATTAGAAAACCAAATTCAAGAGGCTTACAGGACACCAAATGTACAAAATCACAACAGATCCACACCAAGGCACATTATGAAAATGCCTAACATACAGAATAAGGAGAAAATATTAAAAGCCATGAGAGAAAGGAATCAGATTACATATAGGGGGAACCAATCAGATTATGTGAAGATTTTTCAACCCAGACCCTAAAAGCTAGAAGAAACTGGAACAACATATATCAAGCTCTGAAAGAAAATGGATGCCAACCAAGAATCTTATATCCAGCACAATTACACTTTATATTTGATGATGAAATAAAAACCTTTCCATGATAACAAATTTAAAAGAATTTATAGCTAGAAAACCAACACTACAAAACATCCTTGGGAAAATATTCCATGAAGAGGAATTGAAAAACAACAATGAAAATCAGCAAAGTGAGGCATTACACTAAAGGAAAAACTAATCAAAGGAGAAATCAAATCATGTTAAATACCAAAAATAAACAAAAATGGCTGGGAATACAAATTATGTCTCAATAATTACCCTGAATGTTAATGGCCTAAACTCACCAATCAAAAGACATAGACTGGCAGATTGGATTTTTTAAAAAGACCCAAAAACATGCTGCCTCCAAGAGACTCATCTCATAGAAAAAAACATCCACAGACTGAAGGTGAAAGGATGGGAAAAATCATACCACTCACATGGACTGTGAAAGCAAGCAGGGGTTTCCATCCTCATGTCAAATAGAGTAGACTTCAAGCCAAAGTTAATCAAAAGGGATAAACAAGGATATTTCATACTGCTTAAGAGAACCATTCATCGATGAGACATAACAATAATAAATTTATATTCCCCAAACAATGGAGCCTCTACATTCATGAACAAACTCTTCTCAAGTTCAAGAGTGAAATAGACCAAAACACAATAATTATGGGTGACTTTCACACACCCATTTCACCATGAATAGATCATCCAAACAAAAGCTGAAGAAAGAAACTATAGAACTCAAAAATACAATCAATAGCTTAGACTTAACTGACATATATAGAATATTTCATTCTTCAATGAATGAATACACTTTCTTCTCAGAAGCACATGGATCCTTCTCTAAAATAGACCATACACTATGCCACAAAGCAAGTCTTAGAAAATACAAAAAAGTAGAGAGACTAACATGCTTTTTATCAGATCATAATGGAATGAAACTGGAAATCAACCACAAAATTAAAAAAATAAAAATTTCTCCATCACCTGGAGACTAAACAATATGCTACTGAATGAACAATGGCTTACAGAATACATCAAGAAGGAGATTAAAAAATTCCTAGAGGTAAATGAGAACACAGACACAACATATCGAAATCTCTGGGACACTATGAAAGCAATACTAAGAGGAAAATTCATTCCATGGAGTTCATTCCTTAAAGGAAGAAAAAGTCAATAAATGACCTCACACTACATCTCAAAGACCTAGAAAAAGAAGAACAAACCAGCAGCAAAAGCAGTAGAAGGCAAGAAAAATTAAAATTAGAGCTGAAATCAATGAAATCAAAACAAAAGAAACAATTGAAAAAATTGACAAGTCAAAAAGTTGGTTCTTTGAAAAAATAAATAAAATTGACAGACCCTTAGCTGCTCTAACGAAGAGAAGGAGAGAGAGAACTCAAATTACCAGCATACATGATGAAAAAGGTAATATCACAACAGACACTATAGAAATACAGAGGTTAATTAGAAATTATTTTGAAATCTTATACTCCAATAAAATAGAAGACTTTGAGGGCATCAACAAATTTATTAAGTCATATGATTTGCCCAAATTGAATCAGGAAGATATACACAATTTAAACAGACCAATTCAGAGTGGATCAAGGACCTAGGAATTAAACCAGAGATCCTGCATGTAATAGATGAAAAAGTAGGCCCAAATCGCCATCATATCAGATTAGGCCCCTACTTCTTTAATAAGACGCCTATGGAGCAAGAATTAAAATCAAGAATTAATAAATGGGATGGATTCAAGCTAAAAACTTTCTTCTCAGCAAAAGAAACAATCAGATAAATAAAGAGCCTACAGCTTGGGAGCAAATTTTTACCACTTTCACATCAGATAGAGCACTAATCTCTAGGGTCTATAAAAAACTCAAAAGGCTAAACACCAAAAAAAAAGTATATATATATATATATATATATATATATATATATATATATATATATATATATCCAATCAATAAATTGGCCAAGGAACTAAACAGACACTTCTCAGAAGATGATATACAATCAATCAACCAACAAATATATGAAAAAATGTTCAACATCTCTAGCAATTAGAGAAATGCAAATCAAAACTACTCTAAGATTTTATCTCACTCCAGTCAGAATGGCATCTATTAAGAATACTAACAACAATAAGTGTTGGTGAGGATGTGGGGAAAAGAGCACACTTATACATTGCTGGCAGCACTGCAAAATAGTACGGCCAATATGGAAAACAGTATGGAGATTCTTTGGAAAACAGAGAATGGAACCACCTTTTGACCCAGCTATCTCACTCCTTGGTCTATTCCCAAAAGACTTAAAACAGCATACTACAGGGACACAGCCACATCAATGTTTATAGCAGCACAATTCACAATAGCTAAACTGTGGAACCAACCTAGATGCCCTTCAGTAGATGAATGAATAAAGAAAATGTGGTACATATACACAATAAAATATTTCTCAGCAATAAAAGAGAATAAAATCATGGCATTTGCAGGTAAATGGATGGAGTTGGATAATATAACGCTAAACAAAGTTAGCCAATCCCAAAAAACCAAATGCCAAATGTTTTCTCTGATATAAGGAGGCTGATTCATAGTGGGGTTAGGAGGGGAAGCATGGGAAGATTAGCCAAACTCTAGATAGGGCAAGGGAGTACAAAAGATGGTGTAATGAGACATGAATGGTGAAGACACGAATGGTGTGAATATACTTTATAGACAAGCAGAGATATGAAAAAATGTGCTCTATATGAGTAATATGAATTGTAATACATTTTGCTATCATATAAAACAAATTGGGATAAAAACTTTTTTAATAAAATTTTTAAAAATTATACTTAAACACACAAATACATTTTTAAAAATTACAAGATAAGCAAATGAAATACAGGAATTCTTTACTTTCAAGTAGACATTGTAGGATTTTCTGGACAGAATTCACAGAGAATACTGTGCATATTTTTAAAAAGAAACTGTATCTACTCTAATAGTAGTATAACACTTTACAGGTTTAACATCCCTAATCCAAAAATCCAAACTCCAAAATGTTCCAAAAGCTGAAAATTTGGGGGTGCCAATGTGATAGCATAAGTGGAGAATTCTGCACCTGATCTCATATAAATATTGTCTATTCATGCTTTGTGTATAGGGTATATGAAACATCAATGAATGTCATGTTTACTTTTCTTCTTTTTTCATTTTTTATTTGTTTTAATTCGTTATACATGACAGTAGAACACATTTATGCACTTTGATATATCATACATAGATGGGGATATAATTTCTCATTTTTCTGAGTATACATGTTGTGGAATCATATCAGTCATGCAGTCACATATGTACATAAAGTAATAATGTCTGCTTCATTCTGCTATCTTTCCTATCCCCACATCCCCTCCTCTCCCCTCTCAACGTTTACCATCGGGTACCATTCCCAAATGTGTGCAAATCTTATTATATGTGTGCAAATATCCAAAAAAATTTTTTTTCAAAAAATATCCAAAATTTGAAACACCTCTGATCTTGAGCACTTCAGATAAGGGATAGCCAACTTGTATATTCATACATAGTTCTAATATTTAGTAACATTTGTATACATGTCCTTTTATATTTTATCAACCCTGTGAGTTATAAAGAGCAAACATTGTTATTCCCAGTTTATGGATGTGAAATACAGAATTCAGAGGAGTTGGAGACTTTAACAGAGGTGACCCACCTCACCTTACATTGCTCAGAGCAGAAACCACGCCACCCCACCCTGGTTAGAAAGTCAGATAGTTATTTCACTGTACTGTGTCACTTCTGCCTCCTAAGTTGTGTCCAGATTTAGTTCTTTGCTTCATTTTTTAAACGCTTGGTATATAATTATGGATTTATGAAATCCCAGGGAAGAGACTGATAGATTCCTTCTTTTTTGCCTTTGAGTTGACCACACCAAAAAAAAAAAAAAAGGAGCAAATTATACTCTTACTGAGACATTATTGCTTTGTTGATTTTCATGTTTCCTAAAATGAATATTTTTTTGTTGTTTCACCACAGTCATTAAAAGCAACAGAAGATCTGATTTGCGGAAACATTGGGATTGTTGCGGAGAAGCTGCCTGCAGGACGTGGGCTATTGATATTCTTTTCTCAAGCTGGAAACCAGTCTCTGGAGATCAGTGAGAAACGTGAAATCGCAACAAAGACTGGAAAACAAATTGATGGAGTCAGAGACGGCCGCAGACCCGCAAATAGCTTTTCACACTGTTGCCGTTTTGGTTCAGATTTATACTTTAGTTTTGCAAATTGATTGGCAGGGGTGGAAGGGGGGATATCTGGTTTTATTTCAGCATTTTACTTTGCAGTTAAAGACCAAAGAATAGGTTTCCACACTCAAAACGGTTCCTTTTGGTTGCTTTGTTAAAAAATCACAAAAGCGCCTTGAATTTTTCCCCCCAAAGGAGCGCAAACGTTACCTTGCAATCTTGGGAGCAAACTTGAAGAGGGTTATGTGACCGTCTTTGTACGGAGGTTTAATATTTTCATAAAGATCCTCTCTTTGGGTCCTCAAGCATTTGCCTTTCATTTTGTTTTATTGAATTAGGCTGCAAGCACTCAGGCATGAAGCGCTTTGTCATCTCTAACCAGGCTTACATTGATTCCACGCATCCATAGCCTACTCTGGGTTTATTAATCTATACATCTATTCCACAGAAGAAGAGAACCCTCTAATTTATTATGTAAAAGGATAAGCTACCCTCCACATCCCATTTGCATGCCGGTGTGCTTAAAAGTAGATTTGTTTCTCGGAGCCGGCTTCTTTGGCAGCATTAAATCAAAGGAAAAATGAAATTATATTGTGATTTTTCATGGTGGATTATACTACAACCATGACAAAAGCAGGCCAATATTTTGACTTTTATTTCTTGAAACACAAACATTTTATTAGAAAGAACAGCAGAGCCATATAAGCAGGACTCTGCATATATACACCCTCAAAAATGCAAAATTTTTATACTAATAATTCACCACCTGCTACTCTTTTGGGTCACATTGTCCACAGCCAAAGCAGAAGATTTACTGGGACAGTGAAGGACTTTATCTGAGTGGTCACAAACTTACTTGGCTCCTAAATATCACTCTTCTCAAATATTCAAGACCAAAATGTATAAAATAGGCAACAAAATAATCAAGAATCTCAGAGTCAGAAGACCTTGCCTGTCCATCATGACCTGTCAGTCGGTTTAACCTTTCTTGTATTCTTGCATTTGAAGCAGGATAACTAATTTAATGTGGACCCAAGGCCCTTTCCGTAGTCACAGATTTGTTTCTGTATCTTTTCAAGCTTCTCCGCCATATTTTGATTGAGGGGAATTTTCTCTACTAAGGAAGACAGGGATCTGGTTCCACTCTGCAAATACTTGTTGCAATGAACTGAATGTTTGTGTCCCCCTCAAAATTCATATCTGAAACTTTAACCCCTAATGTGATGGTATTAGGAGATGGGGCCTTTTGAAAGGGACTAGGGTGGAACATTCATGAGTGCGATTGGTACCCTTATAAAAGGGACTCCAGAAGGCTCACTTACCCTCCTTCCACCCTCTGAGGATGTGACAAGAAAGCCACCTGTGAGCCAGAAGAAAGCAGGCCCTTGATAGACACCAAACCTTCTAAAACCCTGAGCTTGAACCTCCCACCACCAGAACTGTAAAGATGAAACATTTGCTGTTCAAGCCACCCAGCCTCTGGTGATTTGTTACAGCAACCTTACTGTGTCACTCATGGGTGCCAGGCACTATTCCAGGAGCTGGGGACTGGTGAGGAGCAACTCGGATGAGATCCCTGCTGTCATGGATGGTGAACACATGAATAAATTTTAAAACTCAAAAGCAGTAAGTGCAATGAAGAAAATGTAATGTAAAGACGCTGGCTGACGTGGCATGGGATAGGCAGCGAAGGCCTAAGCTGAGACCTGAATGACAAGTCAATCAAATGAAGTTGGGGGGAAAGTAACGTCAGCAAGACAAGAGCACGTACCAAAGCCTGAGTGGATGAGACCAGAGACTGTTAACTCCAGCTGGGACAAGAAGGCGATTCATCTTCATTCATTGAGGTGTCTTCAGTAGGGCTCAGGTACACAGAAGTAAAAACTTTAATTTCTATCCTCAGAGTTCAGTCTAGTGGGAAAGACAGGGAAGCAATTATAATACAATGTGTTCAGTGCCTTGATAGCAGTGTGCTCTGGGACAGGAGAGGAAGGTGGGAGGGGTGGTAGGACCAGTCACAAATTAGGTGCCAGGCAATACAGATTCTCATTCTGAACCTGTTCATTAGCAAGATCCCTGTGGAGGAAATTTTATTCATATATTATTCATACCATCAATCAATCAATCAATCAACAAACAGTGCTATAATGTTCCAGGGCACTATGCTAGGTACAAGGATCTTAGTTGAGGTGATTTGAGTTGCTAGTAACAGAAACTTAACACAAAAATCTGAAAATGGCTTAAACAAAAGCGATTAACTTTAGGAACTGACTTCAAATACAGGAGGGTAGTCAAATGCTCAAACAATAAAGCATTCCTTCTCCCTCTCCCCCCACCTTTCTCACCCTCTATCCCAACTCTATTTACTGTCTACCATTTCAATCGATGAAAGTCCAGCAGATAAAGAGATTCTCCCTTATCAACAGTTCCAATAAATGTTCTAAAGACGATTGAAGACCACATTCACAGTCACATTCCTAGAACCATCTCTCTGGCCAAGGATGTAATCAACCTACCTGAGACAGGTGGACGGAGACGAGGGAGGGGATGGTCCTCCAGAAGTCATGTGAGAACTGAGCAGGGAAAATCCACAAATGTCTGCTACAGGATGTGACCCTGGGCCAAAGAACTCACCATCCTGGAGAAGGAATCAATTACTCCCCCTGATAATCACAGTCCCGGTAGCTGTGGGCTCCTCTATGGTGTCTTCAACTCTCACCTACGTTGAGCTCTAGAAACTGTCTTTCTCTTGTGTGTGTGTGGCTCCTTCCCTGCATTCCTCAGATTCTTTTCCACATGCACATTGGGATTCCACCTCCTGCCCCCTCTTCTCCTCTGACTCTTCCTTCATCCCACTTGGGGGAAATGTCTTCCCACTAATACTCCTCCTCCTCTCCCTGTCTTGCTCTCACTCCCTCTCTAGGGCCATGTGATCTAACCAGGGAGATTATGTTGGTTAAATTCAAGAATCTTATTCTTCCAAATGTGGTATATAGGCACAATGGAATATTACTCAGCCATAAAGAAGAATGAAATGTTGGCATTTGCCTGTAAATGGATAGAACCAGAGACTATCATGCTAAGCGAAATAAGCCAGTCCCAAAAAAAACAAAAGCCGAATATCCTCTCTGATACGTGGATGCTGACACATCATGGGTGGAGGGGGGGGCATGAGCAGAATAGAAGTTCTTTGGATTAGAAAAGAAAAATGAAAGGAAGGGAGATGGGAATAGGAAAGACAGTAGAAAAAATCGGACATAACTTTTCTATGTTCATATATGAATACACAACCAGTGTAACTCCATGTACAACCACAAGAATGGAATCCTAATTAGAATAAGTTATACTCCATGTATGTATAGTATGTCAAAATACATTCTACTGTCATGTATATATGAAAAGAACAAATAAAAAAAGGATTTTATTCTTCCTTGAATTTTTCAAGAAGACAAGCTTAAATCACAACCATGTCTTCCTGTCCCACCGTCACAGACTTGATTAGCAGCTTTTGGTCTGGCCCTTATGCCCACAGCATGTGTAGATGACGGATGGCTCTGTCCACCGTATCTAGCTGCAGTCGTCAGGCTCAGAAATACAAAACCATGGCCCTCCAATTATAGATAACCTTGCTTGCATTTTACACATAATTAAATTTTTCCCACTCTTTGCAATTGAGTTCCATCTCTCAGTTTGATTTCTTTAATTGGTCCCACATCTTGAAGAAGCTCTGTTCACCATTTGGTACTTGATACATCCCATGGGTCTTCGTTGCTAACAGTGATGCTGCTGTTTCTAAGTCTGTTTTATAGAGGGATGCATATGTGTCCCTAATTGCTTTTATTTTTAATGGGAATTTGATGAGGAAAGTTCTCATATTTTCTAAAACATTCATCATAGAATAAATCCCTGTCCCACAATTATGCTCAAGACCTTAAGTCACTTTACAATAGGTTGGTTGGGATATATGCTTTGTTCATCCTCATATTTGTTGAATATAAAAATCAATAATGCCACCACTCCACACATTTATCTAATGTAATAATCCATACCAATACCTTTCCTGGTATTTACTTAATATAATAATCAATAACAATCCTGTTTGTTTATTTGATACCATTGATCAGAATCTTATTCTGACCAAGTCTATGTGCCTTATCTACCCTGAGTATATATGCAGACTGGACCATCCACCCCCTATTATGTCCCCCTCTTTTTCTTGCTCCCCACTCCTAGTCCTAAACAGAACATCCTCTCTCTCTTTGCTCTGGAAGGTGAAGGTCAATAAATCATCATTTTGGGGAGGCAACCTGTATTACTTGAACCTCTCTCTACATTATTCTAGGGACTGTGAAAAAAACAAAGAAAAAATGTAATTATATAATTACATATGAAACTGTGATATGATTTAGCCCTACACTTGATATAGTAAAACTAGTTGCTACAACAGAGAAGTCTCGAGATCCTGATGGGTAAATACATGATATGTTTGGCTTCTTCTCATCCAACAGTATCATATGGTTTTTCCTGGTACTACAGAGACCTAAGTTCCTTCCATCTTACAGATCCACCCTCTCCTAGAAATTCACAACCCTCTGCCTTCAGCCAGAGCATGGATACCAAGTACAGACCATTTTAATAAGTTAAGCCTGAAGCAGCTGTCATCACTTCTACCTATGTTTCTTTGGCTAGAACAACTCAGTTTCATGTTCATGAATAATTGCAAGGCAAAGCAAGCTGAGAACATGGCCCAGTTGTACACCCAGTGAAGGGGAATGGATTGGAACAGTAAGTCCCTGCCACTATCCCATCCTTGAATTGCTTAGGGTTCAAAGAAGAAGACAAGATAAAGGGTTAACAATAATGAGAAAAGAGAGATCATTTGAGACTGGATTAGTCCATCGAGACTTTCTCAGAAGAGACTTCTAAAATGAGTAAAATAGGGAGGTAATCATGGAGAGCCAGATCAAGAAGTAAAACAATATAGTGAAAGCAAAATCAGAGCTAGAGAGTGGCAAAGGGATCTAGGAGACCATTTTGACAGTTGCACAGACTCTATGCCAGGAAGCAAATAACCATGTACCTGGCCAAGAAGCCTAGAATGAGATACCTGGCTAGGACCACTGACAGCCACCATGAACACATATTTGCATTGCACTGGAATCCCTCAGTCTCTCCAAAGAGCCCAGTGCACTTTACTCCCTTTTTCTAAGTAATCTCTAAATCTCATCTGACATTTCAACTTCAAATGTAAAATGTTAGCATTGCCTGAAGGATGTCCCTCACTAATTTGGAGTTTCTCAAAGAACAAGTGAAAAACAAATATCCAATTCTAAAAGGCCAGTATTAACCTAAGTAACCATTTCACTTGTAAATTAAATCACAAGTCTTTGCAATATAACAAAGCTAAAAAGTCAATAAGAATAGGACGCACCAGTTAGGACACATAGGCATGGATAATTAAACATCTTGACCAGGGACCCAGATTTATAGCAAAATCAAAGAGGAAATAAAAGCCAATCATTCTCACTTTGGTCCAACTTCTAAAAAAACCACAATATTAGGGGGAATCACAGTTCTAATAAAATCTGCCTGACCAATTAGGACATTTCTAAAGGTCAATTCACATGTGGTCCCAATAGAAGTCCTTTGGGGGTATATGTTTCTAGACCTTTTTGGAAGGACTCTCTGGTTACCATGGGAACACATCTCTGCCTCCACTTGTTCTGATATTCCAGTGAGCTCCAACACTCACCTTGTTGAAATGAGAACTACATCAACTCCACTGTATATTTTACTACTTCATATTGAACACTAATCAAAGCAGTCCTGTCCCTTCGTAGCAATTTTAGGGCAATGACTATTTACTTTTAGGGGATTTTGAATACTATTAAAAACTCAAAGGAAGCTATAGCTCCTTCCTGTCCCCTGCTATCTAGAAAAAAAAGCATATGCTTATAAAAGATGTTTCAATTACATATAAAGGAGGCATTCCTGAGAACCTCTTATAATTTAAAACTCCTATTTTTCAGCATCAATTTTCCTTAGGAACAACATAGACACCTATGCAGCAGCACAACACACTGGTGAAGAATATCAGCTTCCTGTACCAACTCAAATTTCCACGTTACAATGAGAGAAATGGTGCATGGAGAGTTCAAGCAACTTGTCATCATCATCCATCTCTAGGAATTAGCAGAGTCAACCTGGAATCCATGTATTCTACCTCCAAGGATCTTGGACACACACACACACACACACACACACACCCATAGTGAGATTCTGTCCCCACTCTCCATTCCTGTTCTAGACACACACACACACACACACACACACACACACACACACACACCTTTTCTGTCTACTTTCAAATACTTGGGTAGAGTGGAACCAAATTCTGGCCTCCTCTTTCCTGAACTCAAGCCAGGCTACTTGGTTTCTTCTGCTGCTAATTATTAAACCATCAGTATGGAAGTCCCATTATTTTTCTATTTTTAACCTCCATACAGCAAAACAAAGTCCTCCTGGGCTTGATATTGTTTTACACTCTCCAGACACCATCCCAGAACATCAGCCTTCTCTTAATATATTGCAGCACTGGATTTGCTAAGATTTGCCATAGACATCCCACAGGTTGGGGAAAGAAAGACTACAATCAAAGCTCTTTTAGTCTGAGTTAATAAAGGTCCACTTTAGTCTTCAACTTAAATGTCTTATTTTTTTTTGTTTGTTTCATATGAAGCTAAAGCTCAAGATCATACCACGTTAAATCAGGAGACAAATATTTTGATTGATTTGTTTTCTGAAATTTAAATCTAATAGTCTAATAACTCATACTTCATTAAATCAACTGGCATATAATCCACAATAAACCTAAATATTATTTAATACTTTTTATGCTTAATCCAGATGCATAGATTTTTTTTTTTGGTGGGGGAGTGTACCCAGGATTGAACTCAGGGGCACTCAACCACTGAGCCACATCCCCAGCTCTATTTTGTATTTTATTTAGAGACAGGGTCTCACTGAGTTGCTTAGTTAGAGACAGGGTCTCACTGAGTTGCTTATTTAGAGACAGGGTCTCACTGAGTGCCTCACCATTGCTGAGGTTGTCTTTGAACTCGTGATCCTCCTGACTAAACCTCCCAAACTGCTGGGATTACAGGCATGCTCCACCATGCCTGGCCAGATGCATAGATTTTAAATGATATATTTATTGAGTTCCCCACCTCTCCAAAGGGGCATTGTAGCTGCTAGGCACCTTTATATAATTCCAGACTGTATATCAAGCTCCAACCACAAGGGAAAAGTTGAGATAATTTTCACCCTACCTGAACCTCTTTTCTCATTTCCCAATCTACTACAAATAAACACTTATTTCTACGTAAAATAGCCATTACTACTATTGAGTACAATTTAGCCTATCCCCACACTACTTCAAATAAAAATATGAATCTGGTAAAAAGCATTGTGTTTGCTCTGCAAATTGCAAATGAAACTTTACGACCGATTCCTTAACAGGCTCTAGGCATCTTCCAAAAAGAAATTTGAAAGCTCCCTTTAGTGCCAAACACTCTCTCTATCAACTTTATGGCTTACCTTTTCTGACCTGAAAGTTTTGAGTGTGGGACCTGAGTTCACAGGACTTAAATGGAGTGAGAACTTTTGTAACCATGCAACTGACATTAAGAACTGGTCCAGAACCACTGAAAAACATGGATCCCTAGCAAAGACATAGGTGAAAGTACCCAACAGAAATTCCTCCTGAACTCAAAGTACAATCATATCGTCCCCAGAGGGGCTGGGGATATACCTCAGTTGGTAGAGTGCTTGCCTCACAAGCACAAGGCCCTGGGTTCAATCCCCAGCACCACAAAAAAATAAAATAAAATGCTCCCCCAGAGACAAAGACAACTAAAGACAAGCTCATAATCCAAAATTGTAAAACACACAGGGAAACCTGCAGCCCTAAGAGAGCAAAGGAGGATTTATAGCTGGCAAGAATCAAGATAATCATGATCTACAATGAAATTTCTCCAATAAGTGTGTTAGTCGTGTTCTACAAGTTAAAGGAAGACAAAATATTATCAAGAGAAGGCCAAGATGCCTGGGGAAAAGACACACACACCTGAGAAGGAAAAAAGAAAAACAAAAAAAGACCCAATTTCTCAAAATAAAAAATTGCTATGGACTGAATGTTTGCGTCCGCCTAAAGTCCAATGGTGGGATCCAAACTTCCAAAGTGATGGGATTAGGAGGTAGAACATGTTCGAGATGATGGGACTAGTCCTTGGTAACAGAGGCCAGGAAGGCAACCTTGCCCCTTGTGCCACGGAAGGACCCAGGAGAAAGACAGAATTTGAAACAGGAAGCAAGCCCTGTTTTCAGTCACCACATCTGTTTACCTACACCTTAATCTTGGACTTCTCAGCCTCTGCAACTGTGAGAAATAAATTTCTGTTGTTTATGAGCCACCTGGTTTATGGTATCTTGCTATACCCATCCAAAAAGCTAAAACAAGATCCATAGACATTGGAATAATCCATTTATGGCTTAAACAAGACACTAGAAATAACTAAAAAAGAAAAATAGTGGTTTGGAAAGTAGAAGGCTAAAGCAATAACACCAAATAGGGAAAGAAATAATTAAGAAACATAAAGGATAGAATGAAAGGCTTTAGCATAAATATAATAGCGATTACAGAAAAATAAAAAAGGTACTTGGAAATGGTGAAATGTTTGCATGAGTCGTTAGATTTTAAAGGGCATAGGGAGTTCTTAGGAAAAAAAATGTTTATTTAAACTAATGCACCAAAAATGAAACTGTAGAGAAACAAAACTGGAGACAACTTTTAAAGCTATGTTGGAAAAACAACCATTTACATACACACACACACACACACACACACACACACACCAAGACAGAAATCAAGCTGACAACAGATTCATCATCTGCAGAAACAGATGCCGGAAGACAAAGGAAAGTATCTTAAATGCTCTCAGTATTGTCAAGCTGGAATTCCCTAACCTGTAAAATTAATATTCAACAGATGAGAATAAAATAAGGGCTTCCTGACATACAAAGAATAAGGGACTTTGCTCTTCATAGAGCACCTCCCGCCTCCCCAGGAAAGAACCACTAAACACTGAACTTAGCAAAAATCAAAACATCAAAGATGGAGTGGGCTGCAAGAAGTAATGGTGGGGAAAAATTCAATTTTGGATTGCAGAAGTCCATAGATCTAGACTCTAAAAAGTAATAACCGTAGTAACTAATTTCAAGGGGTTATTTAATAATATAGTATAACCAACATAAGAGAATAACAATAACATAGAAAATAGGATGGTGTTCAGAGGGAAAACTAAAGCATTCTAAGTTTCTGGCTTCTTTTCAGGAAAATTATAGGTGGAAAAAACAGATTTACAAATGTGGAAACGTAGTTAAGAATTCTTTTTGCTAAAGTTTCTGACAATAAAATTTTCCTCTTCTCAAACAAAATTAATATCAATCACTTTAAAGGCACTTTTCAAATATTTTCCTCCCATTGGAGCAGATTAGCATTTCTCAAGAAGTTAAAAGAGAATTGCTTATGTCCAGAGATGAGGAAAGTTAACCTGCTTCCTCCTTACATGTTTGTGAGCAAGTTCACACAGAATTAATTGTGTTACTCAGCTTCCAGCATTCATGTTTGTTTTCACCAGTGATCCAAACTCTGAAATCCCTCATCAAAATAAATAAATCATCTCAGTAATTCATACACTTTACATATCAAAAAGAAAAAAAATATTTGCCTTCAGAACTGAAACTCCTAACCAGGTGTGGTGGCGCATGCCTGTAATCCAACTACACAGGAGGCGGAGACAAGGAGAATCACAAGTTCAAGGACAGGCCTCAGCAATTTAGGGAAGCCCTAAACAACTTAGGGAGACACTGTCTCAAAATAAAAAATAAAGGGGCTGGGGCTGGGGTTGGGGTTCAGCGGTAGCACACTTGCCTGGTATACGTGAGGCACTGGGTTCAATTCTCAGCACCACATATAAATAAATAAATAAAATAAAGTCTATCAACAATTAAAAACTTTTTTAAATAAATAAATTAAAAGTTAAAAAAAAAAGAGGGCTGAGGATGGGGCTCAGTGGTAAAAACACTCCTAGGTTCAATCCCTGGTACAAAAGAAAAAGAAGAAGAACTGGAAGTCCTAAAAAGCCCTCAAAAATGCTATCTCTTTGGGAGACTGAGGCAGGAAGATCACTTGAGCCCAGGAATTTGAGGCTAGCCTGGACCACAGAGCAGAGCAAGACACTGTCTTGGGGGGAAAAAAAAAGAGAGAGAGAGAGACATTTATTAAATTCAGCTAAGAAAAAGTTCCCAAGGACTCCTTTAACCTACCTTAGGAGGCAAAATCTACTGCAATAATAATTAATTAGTATTTATGAACTAAGAAATTCATCAGCATCAGCACTGCCCTATCACCAACGAAGTCACTGGGAAAGTCACAACTTGCAGAGCCTCTCCTCACCTAAAAAAAAAAAAAACTGTGTAACCTTCAAATGACATTCCAGGGGTTTATTGCCCTAACTAGCCACTGCTGCCTCAAGGAATCATTTGTACTTGAATACAAGTTGCTAAAAACTTAATTTCACTCTTCTTCTTGGTGCTTTTGAGACTAAATCGCAATTCACAAAGACAATTATTAAGGTCTGAATAGGAAGTGTTTAAATTAAAGATATCATGTTCACATTCAAGAATTGTCAGAATTGGTCCATTAAACAGCAGCCTTGAATCAGGGTCTATATTTTTATTTGCTTCATTACTTAAAGCTAAATGGCAGTTAATAGCTATATTACAGTGGTTTAAAAATTCTATTGTTTACATTGTTGATGTTGAAAGTTAGCTTTGCATCGACTCACCCACAATTCCTCCTATTCATTTAATATTGATTAAATGATAAATGGTGGTTTGGCTGAATTCTCTGCTTTCGTATCATGTTGTGTTTTTTTTTTGTGTGTGTGTTTTTTTTTAAGGAAAGTTGGAAACAATCCAATGAGGAAAATGATTTTATTACTCTAGAAATAATGGATTATGGCAATAACCATCTCGTCATCTTGACAACAACCAGGGTTTATTTTTTCCCTTATGTAACAGATCTGTTGCCATTTGGCTGTGATCTGCTCCATCACCTCTGGGACCTAGAATGGTAGGACATCTCTGCCTGGGACAACACAGTCACCATGGAGGAAGGCAAACGATATAGGAAAAAACATGGTGTGGCTCTATAAGCTGGTGGAAAGTGCCACATGTAAAGGTAAAAGAAATTGAAGTTAAAGCGTAAAAGTTAAAGGGTAAAAGACCGGGTATTGTAAAGTTTCTAAGCTGCAAGGTCTGAGTTAAAATGTAAAGGATTAGGTATTGTTAGGTTTCTATGCTACCTGCAAAACCTGAAATCCCTGTAGCTGTTAGGACAATACTGGAACTGCCCAGTAAATATTCCTACTGACTCCCTGGTTGTCTAATAACTTGGGACTCTGTGTAACTTGTCACGTAGTCATTTAGGCCCTAAAACCAATCAGTTTGAATGTGTACCCTCCTTAGGAATGACCTATCACTCCAGCCTGACCTGTTCCCGCCAATGAATGAACTAATCATGTTTAGGAGTTGTTGTTTGATTTTCCCACGGTGTATAATGATTTGTTAAAGGAAACTGTGATGTATGTAAAATCCCCGCCCTCCCCAAAAAAAGTGTACTTAAGCAGTGCTCAGCCCCTGCTCGGGGCTCTGGGCTGTTCTCCCTTCCTGAGTGGGCACGGAGCCCCAGCATGCTAGATCAATAAATCCCCTTCTGCCAATTGCATGAGTGGTCACTTGGTGGTCTCTTTCTCCGACGCTTCACCGGACCCTTACACCACACACCACCTCTGCTTTACTGTATTGGCCAAAACAAGTGTCATGCCTGAGATTGAGCTCAAGAGGAAAGAAATACCTAATGCTCTTGCAGGTAAAGACAAAAAAGAAAGGAAGGACACAAAAACTTATGGGTACAGTTGTATATACACTGTAATGACCATGCCAATACTTTTCATAAATATGAGGTCAACTCCATATATGGCTTGTTTTCCAGGGAAACTTTTTTTTCTGTATTTCTTCATGAAGAAAAAAATGTGATCTTCATTCAATTAAAAAAATAGATAAGTAAAACTTATGGACTTGAAATGTTAAGCATGACAAAGAATAAAAACTGTGATCATTAACTCAAAAGCAAATTTGGGTTCAAGATTAGAAAAACTCAGACTCCGTAGTCAGCGAGGAATGAGAAGAAATAGAATGTCCACTGAGGTAGAGAATTTTTTTAATTTGATCATTTATTAAAAAGAAATTTTTCAGGGAAACCTTCTAAAAGAATCTCAGTGAAAGTTTACATTTCAATTTCATTTTGCATAAACTCAAAAAGTGAAGATTTAACTAATTTTGACAATTTAACACTGCCAAAATCAATCACCACCACAGGCATTCTTAAGATTTGTATTTCAAATTGTGGAAGAGATTAGACAGTTAAGAGAATTTATTTTAAGTCTTAAAAAATACTTTAGTTGCCAGGCACAGTGGTATGCACCTGCTCAGGAGGGTGAAGCAGGAAGATCACGAGTTCAAAGCCAGCCTCAGCAAAAGTGAGTTGCTAAGCAACTCAGTGAGACCCTCTCTCTAAATAAAATACAAAATAGGGCTGGGGATGTGGCTCAGGGGTTAAGTATCCTTGAGTTCAACCCCCAGCCCTGCACCCCCAAAAAAATACTTTAGTGCTATGAACTATTGTTTAAAAAAAAAAACTAAATTCTCCAGCAAATTATCAGCCTTTGAGACTTCTCTCTTTTGTTTTTATCTGAGGAAGTAAATTTTATTGCAGAATTTCTTGTTATCATTACAGCAGGGTCACAAATGAGAAGCCACACTCTTGCTGTTTAGCTGTCAATAATATTTTACCATAACTAGCTTTGGAAATGTGGTGACCACGGAGACCCCAACTATTTTATGACTACATGCCAAATCCCGAACTACATAAAACTTCAGCCCAAGAGGGATTCCCAATTTGCAGATTCAAAAGAATATGAAGAAATTTTTAGCATGACAATCACAATAAAGAGCAGGAATTAAAATAAGTTCCAATGTGTAGCTCACCTTTGAACTACACATTTCAACATTTAACCTTCAATTCAACATAGAATGAACTCTCAAGTTTCACTCATTCAATAACCATTGTTTTAATCCTCTTAAGAAGCGATTCTGTTTATTCTTCTAGGAAATGTAACATCAGCCACATTCACTTAGAGTACATCCTGTAAATTTCATTGATGGACATATTACATATAGATAATCAAAAAATTGGGAGAACATGAAGTTAAACAAAGTAAGTCTATTTACTGGAAGGTTCTCAAAAGCTATTTTAAAAAATCAACATACAGGAAGGATCACCACAACAGAGCTGCAGCCTGCAGTACCTGCAAAATCACTGGATGACTAAACCCTTTCTTTTAATCGTCTGAGAACAAGTAGGACTGTTGTTCCATGGAAGTGACTTTGGAAAGTGCTGAATTAGACTCTTCTAGATAATGTTTACATTAGTAATTACCGTCAATATATTCTAGAATTGACGCTTTCATGAACAACATCTCTTAAAATTGTTAAATGATTCCATTTAGTCAGAAAATAACTAATTAGGCAGTAATGGCCATTACATAGCTGATTCAACCATGATACTGCAGATTTCTTTATTATTCATCTTTTTAAGATTGGATTTTTTTTCTTTTTTATTGGTGCATCATAATTATGCATAATATTATGATTCATTATGCCATATTCATACATGCACTTAACATAATTTGATCAATCTCATTCCCAAGTACCTTCCCTTTCCATTCCATCCTTCCTCCCTCTCCTATTTGCTCACTCTACTGATCCTTTCTATGATTATTGTTATCATTATTTTAATTAAAGCACATGCTTATATGTATATAAACAAGTTCATTGTGATATGTTTGTACGTGGATATAGCATAATTTTCTAGATTTTGTTCATTCCCCCAAACTTCCTCATGCTTTCCCTTCCTACTTCCCCCTTGATTCAACTTCCTGTACTCCATTGGCCTCCGCACTATTTTCATGAGATTCCTCTCTCCCCCTTTCTTTTCCTCCTCCTGCTCCTCCTCCTTCTTCTAGAAGACATTTAACCCTTGACTTTCTGAGTCTGGATTATTTCACTTAGTATGATGTTCTCCAGTTCTATTTATCAGCAAAAGACAGAATTTCATTCTTTTATATGGATGAGCAAAACTCCATTGTGTATATACACCACCTTTTCTTTATCCATTCACCTTTTGACAGGCACCTAGGCTGGTTACATAACCTGGCTATTGTGAATTTCACCACAATAAGCATTGGTATGCTTGTATCACAATAGTGTGCTGATTTTAGTTCTTTTAGATAAATACCAAGGAGTAGGTCATATGGTGGTTCCATTCCTAGTCTTTTGAGGAAAATCTGTACAGCTCTGTAAATTGGTTGTACTAATTTGCAACACTGTATAAGTGTATCTTTGTCCCTATATTCTCACCCACAGTTATTGCTATTTGTATTCTTGATGACTGCCATCCTAACTGGAGTGAGATGAAATCTCAGTGTAGTTTTGACTTATATTTTTCTGATTACTAAGGATGTTGAACATTTTTTCATACATTTGTTGGCCATCTATATTTCTTGTGAGAATTATCTGTTTAGTTCATTTGTCCATTTAATGATTGGTTTATTTATTTTTTAGTGTTGTTTTTTGAGTTCTTTATATATTCTAGATATTAATCCCCTGTCAGAAGAGTCGCTGGCAAAGATTTTCTTTCATTCTCTAGGCTTTCCCTTCACTCACTCCTAATTATTTCCTTTGATGTTCAGAAACTTTCAAATTTAATGCCATCCCACTTATTGATTCTTGGTTTCATTTCTTGAGCTTTAGGAGTTTAATGAAGGAAGTTGGTGCCTACTCCAATATGGTAGAGCAATGACTTTTCTTTCTTCTAACAATTGCAGTTTTATGGTCTAATTCCTAGGGCACTTTTGTCAAAAAGAAGATGACCATACTATATGGATTTGTCTCTGTGTCTTCTATTTTGTTCCACTGGTTTTAGACCAAACTTAAAGAACCATTTGATGACAACATGATTAATTACTCCATTATCTATCAGGAATTTATAAACAGAGCGGGGAACGAGAAGGAAAAATTAATCAGGGAATGCTCTCATTGCTCCTATTGTATTTTACCATTATATCATATTAACAATGTCATGCTAATCTAGTCTCTGGGTCCTGTAAATGACTCTGAAATCATCTACATAATGAAAAGAAGCAGAAGTTTCTCCAAAAAACTAATCCATCTAGAGCAGGGATTGCTTCCATTTTGTGAGAAGGAGCCAATCCAGATTTCTTTTCAAGGGACAAAGGCTTGAGATGCTGACAGTGAAGAACATAAAGGTGACCAGAGTCATTGCAACCCTCTTAACTCAGTTGGAGAGAGGGAATAGATGTCAGCTGTCTTATATTCCTTATCAATGGTTGGCATGGCATCCATGAAAGTAACTGATATTGCATGTCTAGATAATGACGTCATGAGATTATCATGATGTGTTGACTACCAACCCAAAACACCTTGTCAACGAGGCATACCCTCACCACTCCATTAATACTGCAACCTAGGCCTTCCCTGTACCACCACCTACCCTACCACTGAAATTCCTACCTGCTTTAGACTGTTTTTCTACAACTCATGTTACCTCCTAACACAATGTTTAATTCTATTGTCAATTTCCTTCTACAAATTTAAGCTACTCTATGGTTGCACAAATAGTTATAGAATGAATGAAGAAAAATAAATGCTCAAAACTTTGTTGGTTCCAGGAAAGTTTCATTGAAAACACTTCTAAAGATGGCCCTCCCAGCAGTACCTGCCTCTGCCTGCACATTTCCTCAAGGGAAGAAGGACAGAAGACATCGCTGGGATTTCCCCAGCCCCAGTCTAACCTCAACATAGTGGCCAGAGAGACCCCTTAAAATATAAGTCTGATCATATCACTTTTCAATTCAGATAGCTCCCGATTTCACTCAAATGAAAACACCAAAGCCTTCACAAATGGTCTACAAAATGGTGTAAGATCTGACCTTTCATTCCCGCTCAGACCTAACAGCAAGAATCATGCTCATCTCAATCCTGCTTCCAACCACAGGGCCTTTGCACCCATTATTCTTCTGTCCCTGAATGCTGTCGTCTCAGCAGCCATCCTCATGGCTCACATCACTTCTTTCAAATTTTTGCTCAGGTGGCAAAAATTCCCAAACCACCATATGGAATACTGAAAACTTGTCCCTAGCCTGCCCCCACTATGTGTCTGTTGTCTCTTATCCTGCTCCATAGCCTTCTTTCTTTTCACACTTAAATTGCTTATATTATGTTACTTACTTATGTTTCTTATCTGTCTTCCCTTCCGAATTATTTTAAAGAGTCTTAGGGAGAACAGGAAATGTTTATAATTTCTCTTTGCTTTTTCATCCTCAAGCCCTAGAATAATACCTAGCACATAATAAGCTCTCAACAAATATGTGTTGAATAATTGAAAACTGTGATTAAAACAATGTCTTTGAGGCAGAGATGTAGCTCAGTGGTAGAGCAATTGCTTAGCATGCACAAGGACGGGGTTTGATCCCCAGCACTGAAAAACAAAATGGATTTTTGATACACAAACTAAATTTTCATGCTAGCTCTATTGTTCATTAGTGCCTGTGTAATTTTGGTCAATTTTGGATGCTCTCTGAGCCCCAGTTTCTTTATCTTTGAAATAAGAATGACAATACCTAACTCATGGAGTGCAAGCCTTAGATATCCAATAAATGGAGACCATTATTAGGCCAGGTGGCACTTCCAGAAACAGAATATAGGAAGAAATGACCAGGCATATAGTTCGGAAGTGGATTGGTGTTATGTTGGAAGATAAGAAATGGAGAGAGCATACACTCAAGTGCCCACACATTGCTAAGCTGTACACATAAAACAAATATGTATTAAGGATAAAAATGGATATAATGTAACCAAAATGCTCTCCTACACATGAATAATACAAATAACAGTACTTAAAGCAGCTGACCAATCTGATGCTTTGAAGGTAAAAGTTGCTTTATAGACTTTACAAGATATTTTCAGTATGCACCATAAAGTATTTTTTTTTCTAATAAATACCTCAGAATCAATACCTCTGCTATTTCAAGGTTACTCAGGTTACCTCTCTCTCATGCATTCTAGAATGTCATTTATTGACTTTGCACTTGACATTCTTCCCTGAGTCTGTTAGACTGGCCTTGGCAGCAAGGAGAGGCCATATGGTGCCCATCCATATGGATGCGCTGGCTGGATTTTAGAATCTTATTCCCCATTGATGTTCCTGTTGTGTGAACAGAATAACTTCTATTTAAGAGTAGAAGACGTGAGGTCCAGCCTTGGATATTGTGTCAGTTAGAAAATGAGCTCAATTGTGAGTAGCAGAAACCTGAAGACAGGGCTTAAATTAGTTGTGGTATGGCGGCTCCATGACCTCATCATAGATGGTCCATCACTCTTCTTTGTCATCTTTGAGTTGCAGCCTCCTTCCTCAGAGCTGCCTCATATTCACAAAGGGGCTACTGCAAATTCAGATGCTTTCAGCATTCGCTCATTCTAGGTAGGAAGAAAGGGAAAGAAAAGAAATAAAGGAAGCATGCCAACTGAGTCATTGCTTATTTTTAAGATTTCCCAGAAGACCCATCCGATAACTTCTGCTTGCATTTCATTGGCTAGAATTTAGTCATATATACCTCCCATCTTCTAGGCAAGTCGGACAATTGTTTTTAGCTAAGTATGATGCTACTCCACTAAAATAAGGGTTCTAAATAAGAAAAAAAAGGGGTGATGAATATTGAGTAGTTATTTAGCAGCCTCTTGTCCAGATAGATTCATTATTTTCTACAATGGATAGAAGAGTCCAAAAAGATGATTGTCATAGATTACTAATGACTGTGTAGCTACCTTTGCACCAACCTAGAAATTAAAATACTCCTTTTAGTTCTCCAAGTGGTGGTATAGATAAATTGGTTGGTTGGTTGGTTGGTTTTAAGACAATCTTTAAACTGAAATCTACTCCTCTATGACTCCAGTTCAGCTTTTGCTGATTGTCTCCATTTGGCTGGCTACATAGGTAATTCCAGCTATTCCTCACTGGGCGCTGTAGGAGGAAGTACTTCTCTGAACCCCATTATTAAGATCATGATTACCGCTACAATGCTTCTGGATCAGAATAATACCTAGCACATAATAAGCTCTCAACAAATATGTGTTGAATAATTGAAAACTGTGATTAAAACAATGTCTTTGAGGCAGAGATGTAGCTCAGTGGTAGAGCAATTGCTTAGCATGCACAAGGACGGGGTTTGATCCCCAGCACTGAAAAACAAAATGGATTGTGTGACCAAGAACCCTGCCTGTATCTTACAGCCACGCAACACATGCTGTAGATTTGATATTTTGTTTTGCACTTAGAAAACTCTAAGAATACTTTAAGCACTCATTAGCTCTTTCAGGTCACCAGGGAGTGATCCGGGTACATTTCAACCTTGCCAACAATTTCTGCGGGTACCAGTCCAAGGACTCATTTACAAAATGGTCCCTCAGTTGCCTGGAAGAGTTCTACAGCTTCAGAAAGTGCCTGACTTACTCTCATGCAGTGGTCCATCCACTCAGATCTGGCTCCAAAAAAATAGAGACAGAGAATTTCTTTTGTTGATAATTATTTTCTCACACTCTTTGAGAGATGGGATTGCATGAGAGTCAAAAACTTGTTCTGAAATCCAAGTGCCTAGCTCCCTGGGACAGAGCCATGAAAGACGCATGTTGGCATACTCACGCACACACACCTTTCCCTCTCTTCCATTGCCAGTCCTTTCCTTTTGTTCTCTAAACAAACTGGAGCCCACAACCCACTCTGCAAAAGATAAGCCTTTAATTTTTGGCCTGACTTCTTTTCCTCCTTTATGGATACGGCTCTATGGGGCTTTCAACTTGTCAGATATAATCTGTTCTGGCCTCACAGCCTTGAGAGGACGACAGCCACAGAATCTGTGGTGTCAGATGAAAATGGTGTAGAATGCAAATGTGAAGCAATCGCAGGGGTGAGGAACATGAGGTGCTCCCTCCCCCCAGAAGGAATGATCAAGACACTGGACCTGAAAGGAGCAGTGGCAACAAATGACACGAGCCCCCATGGACAGAGCCAGAGCCTCAGCTGGCCATAGTGGACCATTTCCAAAGGCTGTGTGTCATCACGTCTCTCTTGTCACCCCCACCGAGACATTTTGGAAAGAAAACCAGATCGCCCTTCCTCGGGATATGCTGATTCAGACAGACAGCAAGGCTGGGGTGGCTTTGGTGAACATTCTCTGGAATGAAATGAGTTCCCCTGTGGTCCGCTGCCCTGTTAACTGTTAAACTGAAACTAGAGGAGCTCAGAGTTGCTAAGAGATTGTCACATTGCTGCGGGAAGAATTTACACAATCGACGCCCTCAGGCAAGTAGTGCTGAATCTGTCAGTATTCAAGACTGGGTAATCTTTTCAGCTATTTCTTCATTCCAGCCTAAAGTGGAGCACAGCCTTCTCTCTGCAGAGTGAGCATCTGTAGTAGAGCCAGTTCTGGGGAAGGGTCAGGTTGGCATGGGTTCAAGGAAGGGCTGAGCCCAGGGACAAATCTGGAAAGAAGGCAAGCTGCCAGCACTAGGGCTGTGGACAGCTCCGGGGAGAGGCAGGAGAAGACTCGGGAAGGTGAGTCAAGGCGAGAATAGAAGTGAGGAAATCTCCCTAGAAACTGGCAGACTAGGCTCTTAAACTTGCTGAGCAGTCAGTCCATCAGCGGAATGCACATCAGAGGTCAGGGCAGTATCCAGGGGCAGCACATACGTTGCTCAATTCGCCTTTGCCTTTTGGCTGCAATCAGATAATCGACATCCATAGTCCCAACTGAAACGACAGAGGGACCCGTGGAGGTAGCCAGTGTGGAAAAGCAAAACGCAGAGAAGCCAAGGTGAAACAGCAGGGGGAAGGGAACATGGGCAGAGCCGCTGACTGACAGCTTCCCAGTCCCCAAGAGGCCTGCTGGTTATTTCTTCCCATGAGTTCTCTGAGCTCCCTGCATCCTTCTTACCTGACCTGGCAGCTCTCTAATGCCACAGTCCCCCACATTAGGCACAGATCCCATTGCTAGATTGGACTAGTAGTTCCAGACAGAGTTTTTGGATTACAGAGAATAGAGACTCACTCAAGCCACCCTAAAGTAGAGTGAATTTTCATAAAAGTTATCCATGAAATGGGTCCAGAGCCACGGAAATTACTCCCTCACTCAGAGCCTTCCATCTCTCTCTGATGCTGCCTCTGTCCCTCTTTGTCTCCACTCTGTCTTCCTCTTCATAGCAACTGGTTTGTTCTTCCCTTCCATTCTGCATAGTTTTCTTCTATTTCAAAGGTTCTTGTTTTGCTTCTTCCCAACTTCAGCCTGCGGTGACCCAGCATGGCCTTACCTTACCTCATAGCTTCTGGTTATAGATTCCTTCTGTTTCAGATCCCACTGCTAACCGTAGTTTCTAGTTCAGCTTCAAAAGAGAGAATATGATTAGCCCTGCTCATCCTTTTGCACCAGGTCCCAGGCTGCTGGCCAGCCTCTGATTTGACTATTCTTGGATCAAAGTCCATCTCTTATACAACTGGCTCCAGCCAGTGGGGCAGGGTCACATAGTATCAAACCCAGCAATCTAGGCCTGCCTATTTAGAAGAGGCTGTGAGCGTGACAGATGCTTTAGCCAACTTGTTTCGTATAACAACCTCCCTTTGCTACAAATATCCTTAAAATATTGTCCTTAGGAAGGGGGAGAAGAGGAGATATTGTCCTCTGTTTTTCCAAGAAACAATTAACTATGTGATAAAGCAACCTATATTATTATATATCTTATTATATTAACAAATATGTTATAATTTCAGTGGCTTTTGCTTTTTAGAAGTTTCCAAATGTTCCATAGGTAATCTGTCCTATTTTTTACAATCAGAAATATTGCCTAAGTATAAAAAAATAGCATCATTTTACAGGACAAATGTATTTTGATCATCAACTATGTATCATGCTCTATGCTAGACACTCTAAATACAGCAGTGAACAGAAAGGGACCTCTCACCATGGAACACGAGCAAGCACATAATTTTCAGCCAAATCAGGACATTTCTGAAAGTGGAAAGGGTGCTATTAGTTATCAGACCAAGACTAAACTGAGACCTGCTGAGTAAATCTGGGCATATGGTGAATATTTCCATTTATGTATGCCAGCTGACACTTTAGTATCCCTATATTTGAGCTGAGGACTACCAGACATAAGGCCTTAACTTTCCCCTTAAACATTAATTTCTAAAATCAAGAAATTCAGAGAATATGCCAGGAAAGACTTTGCAAGCAGAGAGGCCCTTAACAGCGTCCCTTCAATCTCAGCATCCCATCCTGCACTCTAGAAAACATCGGAGTCCTAATTCAACCAGAAAAGGCAAGGGAAAGAAAGAGTAAGAGAAGACATTAAAATTTTTGATGGCTTCCCCTGTGCACCAGCTACAGGGTTGGATGCTTTCCATATGTAATCAAAATTAAGCTCATGGCAACTCCATGATAGGGGCATTATTATACCCATTCTGCTGATGAAGATACTGAGGCTCAGGGCATTTACTTAAGTTGCCACAGTAACAGGTTCAATATTGAGACTAACATTTGATCCCAACTCTAGCTAACTCCATTGCATCAAGCCACCTCTAAAAAAATTAAATTTTAAAATTTAAGACACTGAAACATTGAAAACCCTGCACTCCCCCTTTAAAATAAATGTGAATAGTTATAGGTCTGTTCTTTCAAAAGTCTAGTTATAGTGGTCATTTCTTCTATATCATCAGCTTCTCAACTGACTCCAAGCAGAAATGAAGAAAATGAGTTTAACTGGAACTGCTTCTTGGAACATTTCTCATGATCCTCATGTAGGTGGTATCTGAATTTGCCATGTAATTTGAAAATGAGATTTTTAAAAGCAATTAAAGGAAAACATCTGAAGAGCACCGTTAGCCCAGGGGAAAAAAATACTCCAACTGCTGAAAAGCATTTGCAACTAATTTCCTATCGGTTGAGGCAAAGAAGAGTAATTCTATTGATACCAGATTGGTTAATTAGAGCGATATGTCAAATTCTGGTTGACAAATAACATCACAACTCAAATCTCTGTTCACTTTAATGGGATTTGATCTGCATCAACTTTTTCAAAGCATGAAAGTGGAGAAAAGTAGATTTTGCTGGGAGGGTTTTCCTATGTTTGTTTGGGCTTTTCCAATAGTTCTATCTATATGTATTGCCAAAGGAAAGGCATTTGAATCAAAAAGTCACAGGGGGGAATAAAGGACTCTTGAAATAAAATCACCTCTAAGATGTTTTTTCACTACCCTGTGTTACCAAAATTCATTTACAAACTAACATTAAAAGAATGTCAAAAACATAAAAACAGCATCAAAAATCACAGTGCATCTGCAATTTATTTCATCTCTGCTTCAAATCCCAATTGCGCATTTTGGACTAACTGTCGTTGGAGAGCCGCATTGAAGATTTTGCAATCGGAAGGCCCTTCTGAAATAGAAAATCTCTTTTTTATCCTAAGGTCTTTCTTGAAACAAAAAAAAAATTATATTTTGGAAGTGCTGAAATTAAAGTTCACCTTTGTGTCCTTATGTACTTAAAATTTGAGAGATGAGGAGATAGAAGAATAGAATTTGATGAGGAACGGAACTTTCTAAGATGTGAAGGTTTGGGTTCAGTACACAAATAGAATGAGTAATTTCATTTAACATAAGAAGAAAACAAAATCCCTTTGTGCCAAATAAGTAAATGATGTATCTATTCCAGAACTTTCACTGTTCTTTACCCTTTAGATCTGAAGCTGCAATTCAAACCAGTGTTTTAAAATACTCAGGGTCTTTATGCTCCTTCAGTTTCTTCCATTAGCAGGGAAATACAGTCTTCTTTCATGTTGTGTAGCTGATAACAGAAACTGGCTAGCAGAAGAATGCCCCACCGAATTCACAGTCAGCGGCTTTGCAGAGCTGAATTGTATAGAAATAAATGCAACCACTTATTGTCTCACTGAATTATGGATTTTAGAAAACTGTTTAATAAGGAAGAAAACACTTACGATGGCTTCTATTGAATTTTGCACACACAGAAAACTAACATGAACCAGGAACTGATAACAAATTTTGCTAGAAAAGTTAAATTGTAATTTCATGATAGTTTAGAACTTAGATATCTTTACAAGGACAAGTCCCATAATTACCTACCCACATGTTAGCAATCTTGGAAGTGTAATTATATTTTTAAGCAGTCAAATCTTTCTTTACCTGCAACTTTAGATTAAAAACTTTTCCTACCCCTGTGTCCTTTATTTAGCTTCTGGTCTAAAGAAAATAATAGCCTTCCAAATGTGTGCCACTACCTCTCCTTCAGTTGCTCAATTGTTCAGGAAACTGTGTTGTCATCAGAACAAGATTACAAGTCTCTCAGCTGATGGTAAAACCCTTAAGAATTGTGTCTTAAAATGAACTCTGCCTTGTAACTACCAGGGCACTTGGTACAATCACAGGCACAATGCAGGCCCTTAGAAAATGTTTTTTAATTGATTTGAACTTATGCTGTAAACCTGACTCACGAGAATGTCTGTGAGTTGACTCTTATGTCTATTTGTTGCTTTTTAGTTGTTCATACTTTTACTTTTGCTGATAACCCATCAAACATCAGCCACTCTGGATGATTGGAATGAACCTGAGACAAATGATTGGAATAAACCCGAGACAACCTCTGTGCTGCAGCAGCTTTCGTCCAAAGAAAACAAATAAATAAATTGGCAATATTGTTCAATGGCACCGAATGTGATAGGAGCATTAGAGAGAAGCACCTGCTAACTCAGAGGAGGATTCAGAGCCCCTAGCAGAAGGTGATGTCTGAGCTGAGATTATCGTATAAGCTGTGAACAGAGAAAGGCAAGGAGATTCCAGTCTGCCAAGGTCAAGACTTCAGAGAAATATCATGCATTGGGGAACTTCAAAACAATTCGGTAAGGCTGGAGGATTGAGTGTACAGTAAGCAAGAGCAAGAGGACACAGCAACTGAGAAACAAGTGGGAACTTTGAGGCTTTTAGACACCTAATGACTCTTTTGTTGTTGTTGTTGTTACTAGGGTTTGAACCAAGTAGTGCTTTACCACTGAGTTATATCCCCTGTCCTTTTTATTTCTTAATTTTGAGAAAAAGTTCTCACTAAATTGCTTAGGGCCTCACTAAGATGCTGACACTGGCTTTAATGTTGCAATCCTCCTGCCTCAGCCTCCCAAGCTGCTAGGATTACAGACCTGAGCCACCACAGCAGGCTGCTAACTCATTCTTTACAGACAACCTTGCAAGACAAAGGTTTGGATGCTCCTGTGTTCTTTTCTATGGCAAAGAATTTTAATTTCTCCTACTCACAAACACAGGACCATTGCTAGGACAAAGATAAATCAAAGAGGTTATGCTTTCAATTTGGGGAAAATGATTCAGCATCTATTATTTTCAGGGTTAGAGCATATGGACACAAATGCATAATAGACTCCTTTTCCTGCTTCTACTCTTTCTTCCTTTTCCTTCCTTAATCCTAGATTCTGATCTCAAGTATATAATGTCATTCATGAAAGTGGAGTGGGGAGGAAAGAATAAGGGGAGAATAGGTATGAGAGGATATTAATTTTAAAAAGATAACCGTGGTCAATTCTGTACAGAAGTGTTCCCTCTGAGTCTCCAAATTATTAAGAAACAATTAAATCTTTCTGTGCTATATGCTGACTCTAGAACTAACCTTTCAGTAGGCATTTGCCAAATCATAAAACAGAACATTGACAATATTGCTTTTTGATCAAACTAGATATATCTAAAACCGAAGTTTCCTGTAAATAAAATGATCTCAACTTGCTTGTGAACAATTTAATGAAACATAACCAAAACTTCAAAATGTTTTAGACCTTTTATGCCAACTTTTTTTACTTCTAGAAAGTTATCCTTAAAGAATAAATAAGGACTTTCACAAAGATTTGACTAAACATCATCGTGTTTTGACCATCATCAGGACAAACATTATTTATGGCTAAACACTGCCAAAAAATAGTCCCCACCATAGCTAGTTTCAGACACTAACATGAAGTCATTGAGTGTGGATTTGGGAAGAGGGATACATTATCTCTCTCTCTCTCTCTCTCTCTCTCTCTCTCTCTCTCTCTCCCCGCCCCGCCCTCTCTCTCTCTCACACACACACATACACACACACACACACACACACACACACTTTTTTCTCAGCAGCCCATTGGCCAGGATTACTCACATGGCTTTGCCTACCTGCAAAGGAATCCAGGAGGAAAACACTGGATATTGGTGAGCTCAGTAATGTTCTCCACAACATTCAGTCCTTGGACCTCTTTCCTACCTGGCAAATTCATCATAGAATCTTCTTCAACAAAAATCATCCTCTCCCTAAAAGAAATGCTACCACTAGCTTCAAAATAAATACTTTGTTCTCACGTCTTATATATAGAATACACAGATACCCTAAACTTAAACAAATAAAATTATTTCTGATTGAGAGGTTTGGGGATTTTAATAATAATAATAAATTATTATTTCCTATCAATTTGTATTTTCTAACTTTTCCATAATAAGTATGGGTTGCTTTTGTAATAACAAAAATCACTCTATGTTTAAAATGTGTGTGTGCATTTATATATATATTAAATCCATATGGCTAGACACATATGAATGCTTTCCTTACATAATTTTCCATACTGCAAATGCTTCTTATTTTGACTCCGAGATGAACAAGAGGCAGAATAAAGAAACTTGGTTATGGATTCTCTTGCCACTCCCAGCACCCATGCAATCCTCCTTTACAGTTCTCTCCATCTTTTCCTAAAAAGTGCTGAAAGGACAGCACATCTAACTTTTGCTTGGCAAAGTTAACTGGAATCCGGATATTCTTACGCATCCCCCTTTACTCCAGTCAAATGCATAGTGTCTAGATCACTGTGCCTCAGGCAAAACTGATTAATGTTCTCTAAACTCCTCCTGAGGCCACTGATTAATGTCCAAAATGTGGAAATATGGGAATTATTCAAGGGAAATTTTTTTTTCTGATTACCTCCATTAAATTGTCTGAAGAGGGAAAGTGCCTTAATGAAAAAAATTGGGGGGGCTGAAGCTGTAGCTCAGTGGTAGAGCGCTTGCCTATCATGCGTGAGGCCCTGGGTTCAATCCTCAGCACCACATAAAAATAAACAAATTTTAAAAAAGGCATCTGTCCATTTATAACTACAAAAAAAATTTTTTTAAAAATTGGTAGTCAACTCTTTGATTTTCGTTTCCCATCTCATTTCCATGATCAGAAATTTCACCCTCAGAATACAGAAGAAGGTTTTCCCCCATCTATGAAAAACCATGAGTTGAGATGATTTGCTCAATGCGGGGGGGGGGGAGAAAAAAACCTAAATGAAGTGTGGAGCCATAAGTAGAAGGCTCTAAACACATATAAGGTATTCTTTCTATATCTCAGTGCATCTAATGTTTGTGCTATGCATAGTATGCATGAGTTTCCAGCGAGAGAAGCTACTTGTGCACACACTTCTGTTCATTCTAACACCATCCTCAGCACAATGCATTTGTGATTGATTATCTTCAGCATTGGAATAATACAGACTTATATCTATATCTTTAACCTGGGATCAGCTTAATTGCCTCTCTCTTAATTGTCAACGGGCAACACAACTCTCTTTCAAAAGGGTTGCTGAACTAGCAAACGCACCGATCCAAAGGAGGCTGTGGAGAATGCAAAACAAAGCATGAGGGTGAATTCATAAACGGTTTATAAGATGTTTGACACAACTCTATTGCCACTGCAGTATCTCCCTACGTTTCAGGTAATCATGCCCCAGCTCTGGGTGTTCTGTCAGATAATGGAGGAATATTCATTGAATTGAAAGGAGCTGGAGTACAACATTAGATTACAACTTTTATATACAGGGGAAGTACATCATAGCAAAATGCCTTTTCTTCTTTTTATCTGCTTCCCCTTTCCCTTCAGGCAAAAAAAAATATAAATGAAAAATACCTTCTACCTTCAATCAAATACCAAAGATAAAATGCCGATCGCTTGCTTGACTGCTTACAATGGAGGCATAACAAATGTTAATCTATTTCTGCAGCCCACAGAGAGGGGAGGCCAGAAAGGGGAGAAGGGGATTGGAAGAGCTTTTCCTCAGTGGCATTTTTGAGACTTCAAAATGCTCTTAGAAGCTGCTTAACAACAAAATCAGTTGATCCCATTGTTGTGGCTCAGAAATCTGTTTCTGAATACAGCAGCTGAACAGGAAGGCTAAGGGGCTGGAGTGGCATTGATGTATTGCCCCTGGATATTGCCAAAAGCTTTTAATTATAGGACTTTCGAGAAGTCTTGAAAAAATCCTCCAGCCTGCCATAAGACGTGAGTTCCCCTGGGGCCAGGCCCACCAAGGGGAAAAATCAAAGCCCAGAGCTTCATCCCAGAGGATCTAGCCCACCAGATGTATTTCTGGGACTCCGACTCTGCTCACTTCCACAGACTCACCCCCACTCTGCTTTCAACTCCATGGTGGAATGTGGGTAGGAGACCCTCTCCCCTCTTCCTGGGGTGCTGCCACGTTCTCTGGGCTCACTCCCTTGCCACAACGTCCAGTGCCCAGCCCAGATTATTAACACCCACTGGGGCAACTCTAACCCACACCCACGCTCACCTCCAGCCCAGTAGCTGCTGAGGAGGAGAACAAGAAGAAATGTGAAATGAAGAATTTCTCCCCCTTTCCTGCCATGGCTAATTTTATATGTCAACTTATCTAGGTCATGGTACCCAGCGGTTTGTTCTAACATCAATCTGCATGTTATGTGAAGGTGCTTTATAGATTGATTCATTCCACTTTGAGTAAACCAGATTATCCTCCATAATGTGGGTGGTACTCATCCAATCAGCCAAAGGCCTTAAAATAAAAGGCTGAGGTTCCCCCAAGAGAAAGGAGTTCTGTTCCACATTTTGCCTTTGAACTCAAGACTGCAGTATCAATTCTTGCTGGAATTTCCAGGCTGCTGGCCTCCCCTACAGATTTCTGATTTACCAGCCCCTACAACCATAGGAGACAACTCCTTAAAGTAAGTTTCTCTCTAGATAGATAAATATCCCCCCACCCCCTCTCAATCTCTCTCTCCTGCCTCCCACTCTCAGATAGAGAAACATACAGATCCTATTGCTTCTGTTTCTTTGGAGAACTTGGAGGAATACATTTCCTCAGCCAGAGCTGTCCCCTCCTGATGGGATACTGGATAAAGTCTAAAAGACAGACTCACATCCCAACCCCCTCAATGAAAAGCTCATTCATCTCTAGTGAGGCCCAATCACATGACTCCACTCTTGCAGACTTTGAGGCCTTTTACACTGACTGCATCCTAAGACTTAGAAGGAAATCAATAGCAAACAACCCTTCCCTGCTCTCCACAGTCTACCTCAGACCCAGGCAGCAGGGGAGTCTGGCTCTTTTCCCAACGCAAGGCAACACACTGTTTCTCTCTCCACACTTGGTCATGGCCCCGGAGTAAAAATAACTTCTTGGAGCAGTGAGAACTTGTCATCCAGCACACCATGGAGCCAGTTGGCAGGCACCTCTGGACAAGCCCCTGTATCTACCCTATGTATGGTGCATGATGGTTGAGATTTTCCTCAGGGTTCCAAAAAGATGAGAGATCCCCTGGTGGAATTATAAGACCAAACTGCATGATTCCATTTCTCTGCTTCCCACAGAGCAGGAGTTTAGATGAGAGAACAGTCCCAGGCCTAAACACTGGTGTCATCTTCTACAGACTGCATTATAACTCAGAGACACAACCCCAGACCAGGATGGAAACAGTGTGGAGAGCCACGACCCTTCAAGGCAACTGTAAGGTGACCCACAACCTCTCAAGTCCTCTCAATGTATTGTTATTATCCCTAGTCTTCATGGGTCTATTGGTCCTATGAACCAATTTTTCACATTCTTTGTACCTCACCTTTCTTATTCTTTCTTGGCCTTTTTCTTTCTTTCTTTGGTCTTCCGATATGCACTTGACCTGAATTATTCTCATAACTGTGTTTTCTTTCTAATTCACATTTGTTCTATAAGCCAAACCACAACATATTTCAGCCCCATTCACTATATTCTGAGATTCTTTTTGTTTTGGTCTGGTTTTTTTCCTCTTGCATCATGCATCCATGGACAAGACAGGAACACTTGAATTACAAATAGTCAATTGGCCTAGCTACCTCATCTATATTTATTGTCTTTATTCATAAATACAGGGCACCAAATTTCCTGGGAAATCAGCTCTGCTGCTCCCAAGATTCAAGACAGAAATTGTATAAGATTTCCTGAGAGATTTAGAGCTATTGTTGTACTAACTGGGAAACAACCAGCTACAACCTCTCCACTGAGGTCTAAGACTCAGTTAATTACCACTGCTTAATTAATCCAAGAGACTCTCTCACTGAATGCCCAGCTGTGTTGTGAAAATTATCACTAACCAACCCAAAGGTCTTTCAGAAGCCAGGAGATCAGCACTTTGGCCTGCCTGTAGAGGCAGATTTAATTCCTCCCTCTGATTTCCTCTGGTTCCCTGGCAAGCTGGTTACCCCTAAGGAGAAAGGAAAGGAAAAGGACCTCTGAACCAAAGAGCTTTACACAGAAATGAGACTATCCCTAGAGAGTAAGCCACGCTTCCCAGAGAAGCCAAAGCAGCCCATGAACCACAAAACAGAAAGAAAGATCTGCAGGTAACTAGGAAATGCCCTGGCCCCAGAAGGAAAAGATAGTCCAGGTAATTAACCAGGTGAGAGTATGGAGTTTCCCACAAGGTTAAAAGTAGAGTCAACTCTAAGCAATGAAAATCTGAATTCAAATTCTGGCTCATCATTTATTTTAAACGTCACCTTTCGGAGTATATGCTTCAATATCCTCTTCCATAAAGTGGGAATAAGTCACAGGATTGTATGAGGATTAAATGAGATAATAATCTTCTAATAACCTAAATAAATACTTAATTAAATATACCCTGCATGGTAAATGTTCTGTGAGTGTTGTAACTGGTGGTTATATACGAGGGATCCCATTAGCAGTCATCCCATGCACCAACCTCTTCCAAGTCTCACTGACTAATTTGAAAAGCAATTGTACCATCAGAGAAAGTCTTGGATTTTAAGAAATTTCTCAAAGTCTGAGCAAAAAAAAAAAAAAAAAAAAAAACTGAAGGAACTAGGAGAAGGAGCAGAATTTTTATCCCAGGTAAAGGTAAGAAATTTGAAAGCTAAAAGAAGGATGAGGGTCCAGGAAGTGAATGGCAGTATTATAAGATGATGTAGGAGGATGGGGTCAGCGAATGCAGTTTGGCCCCGCAAATAACTAAGGTCTCAGAATATCAGACATATGACTGGAGTTAAGGTTGGTAGTCAGGAGAGCCCAGGGTTCATTGACAGGTGAATGAATAAATAAATGGTGGTGTATTTACATAATGGAATGTTATTAGTAATGATAAC